>NC_087365.1:5066060-5369090 GCF_030014295.1 Loxodonta africana | reverse complement strand
AGCATACTGTGAACTTCATAAGGACAGGTGTGGCAGTTTTAGGGCATGGCCACAAATTCTTTAACACTCTTTTCATGGAGACGTAGGGTCTATGTTTCCTCCTTTTGAAGGGAGTTTTTGACTCACTTGCCATCAAAAGACTATAATAGAAGCCATGCTTTGAGACTTCTAAGGTTAGGTCATAACAGGCCATGCAGCTTCCAACTTGTACACTGGAATGCCTGGAGTCTTGGGCCACAGGTAAGAAGTCTAGACATCCTGAGGTCACCTTAATGTGAGGAAGCTCAAGTCACATGGAGAGGCCTTGTGTAGATATTCCAGTCAGCAGTCTCATTCTTCCAGAAAATGCCTTCAGATGATTCCAGCCTCCTGCCATTTTAGTCACTCCCAGTCATTCAAGTCTTCTGGCTGAGACCTCAGACATTGGGAGCCAAGACAAGCTGTCCAAATTCCTGGCACATAGAACCCATGAGCATAACAAAATGGATGTTGTTTTATTCCACTAAATTTTGGGGTGGTTTGTTATGCAACAGGAATGAAGTCATCCTTTTTTTTTTTTTTTAATACTTTAGATGAAGGTTTACAGAAAAAACTAGTTTCTCATTAAACAGTTGTACATGTATTGTTTTACATGTATTGTTTTATGACATTGGTTAACAAACCCACAACATGTCAACACTCTCCCTTCTTGACCTTGGGTTCCCTATTACCAGCTTTCCTACTCATCAAAGTAGAATGTAGAACATTTTCTTTATAAACTATGTTATGCCAATTGAACTAGATGTTACCTGAGACCATGGTCCCCACAGCCCTCAGCCCAGCAATTTGATCCCTCAGAGAGTTTGGATATGTTTATGGAGCTTCTACGACCTTGCCTTAGACAAGTTGTGCTGGCTTCCCCAGTATTGTGTACTGTCTTACCTCTCACCAAAGTTACCACTTGCCTGTTGTCTATTTAGTGTTTTTCCATTTCCACCCCTCCCCTCCTTCATAACAATCAAAGATTGTTTCTCTTTGTGTGTAAAACTTTTCATGAGTTTTTGTAGTAGTGGTCTTATACAATATTTGTCCTTTTGTGATTGACTTATTTCACTCAGCATAATGGCCTCCAGATTCATCCGTGTTATGAGATGCTTAGCAGATTCATCATTGTTCTTTATCATTGCATAATACTCCTTTGTGTTTATGTACCATAGTTTATATACTCATATGTTGATGGGCCTCTAAATTGTTTCCATCTTTTTGCTATTGTGGACAATGCTGCAATAACATGGGTGTGCACATGTCTATTGGTGCGATGACTCTTATTTCTCCAGGATATATTCCTACAAGTGGGATTGCTGGATCATAGAGTATTTCTATTGCTAGCTTTCTAAGAAAGTGCCATATAGTTTTCCAAAATGGTTGTATCATTTTGCATTCCCACAAGCAGTGCATAAGAGTTTCAATCTCCCCACAGCTGCGATGAAGTCATTCTTACCACTGTGTTCTCAACTTCACAAGATACCTGGCAGAGGTGCCCAGTTGTGACTGGGAATTTAAGTCCATCTACTTTGACCAGAACATTTAAAAACCTGAACTGTTCTACCTAATTCTTGCTTAGACATCTCCTTTAATTGAATTTATCAAATTAAAGTAAAATGCCACAATTCCACATTGTGGGGAATTTCTGGCTACCTTATTGGGAGGCTAATTTTCTTCCTTATTAAAAAAAAAATATGGACTTTGATGAACAAAAACCCAAACCAAACACACACACACACGTGTGTGTGTAAGTATGTATATATATATATATCTTACAAGAAATACAGCCAGAATGCTCTTTATAAGCAAAGATGGTGAGACTTCATCTCTCATACTTTGGACCCTTAAACAGGAGGGACCAGTCTGTGGTGAAGGACATCATGCTTGGTAAAGTATATGGTCAGCGAAAAAGAGGAAGACTTTAACAAGGTGGATTGACACAGTGGCTGCAACATGGGCTCAGTCATACCAATAATTGTGAGGATGGCACAGAACCCAGCCGTGTTTCATTCTGTTGTGCATAGGGTCACTATGAGTTGGACCCGACTCCATGGCTCCTAACAACAACATATATATCTCCATGGTGATAAGCTCTCTCAACCTCCAGCATTCTGGGAATATCTTGATCTGATATGACTAGAGTTAGGTGAGGCAATGCCCAAAATTTCTCAGTGAGGAAGTCTTTAAATACCAGAGACTTCAAAAAAACAAACAAACAAAAAACCACAGTGTTTAAAACACGTCTGATGCAGCCTTTTTGCCTTGGCACAAATCCTCTGGATGAGTGGCCTCCAGTCCAGGTCCTTGGCGAAAATCTACACCACAGTTTCACCCAGATTTTTCTTCAGTTTGAGGAGGAATCAGGGGACACAGGTTTCGGTGAGATCTAGTATCTTAGTTATCTAGTGCTACTATAACAGAAATACCACAAGTGGGTGGCTTCAGGAAACAGAAATTTATTTTCTCACAGTTTAGGAGGCTAGGAGTCTGAATTCAGGGCACCGGCTCCAGGGGAAGGCTTTCTCACTCTATCGGCTCTTGGGGCAAGTTCTCGTTCCTTGGCTCCTTGGTGATCTCCATGTGGCTTGGCATCTATCGTCTTTCATCTCTTGTACTACTCTATGCCTAATCTGCTCTTTTATATCTCAAGAGAGATTGATTTAAGACATAAAAAATAATTTTTTTTTAATCTATGCTAACACTGCCTAATTATCATAACAAAGAATGCCTATTCCCAAACGGGACTGTAACCACAGGTATAGAGGTTAGGATTTACAACACATATTTTGGGGGGACACAATTCAATCCATAATATCCCACCCTTTGGCCCCACAAAATTCATGTCCTTCCCACATGCAAAACACATTTACCCCATCATATCATCCCAAAAGTCTTAAATCAATTCCAAGTTCAAAATCTCATCTTCTGAATCATCTAAATCCAATATGGTTGAGACCTTAGGCATATTCTATCTTGGGGCAAAATTCTTCTTCACCTGTGAACCTGTAAGATCCAGAATATATGTTATCTGTTTCCAAAGTACAATGGTGGAACAGGCACAAGGTAGACATTTCCATTAGAAATGGAAGAATTTTTAGGAAGAGAAGGGATAACATGCACCAAGCAAGTCCAAAACTCAGCAGAACAAATTACACTAGCTCTCAATGCTTGAAAATAACCCTCTGTTCTCTGAGATCATCTGTGCAATGGCCCTACTCTCCAGACTCTGGGTGTTGGCCATGCCCTCTGGATTCTGGATGGAGGCTTCCCAGCCCTAGGCCTCAGCTATGTCTTCCAGGCCCACTGGGACAGCAACTCTGCTCCTTTGGCTTTGGGCTGCCCATTCTCCTAGTACATCTGAAAGGTGAACCCAACTCCTTGGTCTTGGCAGGCCCCACTCTTCTGCTCCTTGGGCATGGCAGTCCTGCCTCCTCAGCTTTGGGCTCTGGCCCCATCTCCCTGGAACACCTTAACGGCAGCCACATACTCTGGAACTGAGTTGGTGAGGATCCAAATCTTTGAAACCTAGGATGCGTTGGCCTCCACACTTTGAAACCAAGGCAGGCCTGCTTCCCTTGCTCCTTCCAACAGTTCTGCTGATCTCCAAGCTGTTCCATGGATGGTCTTTTCTTTTCTTGGAGGACAACAGGTGTAGCTCCTTTGGTCTGCCTCCTGCCTGTAGAATTCCAAGAGGCAGACAGCTTTCCTTTCTTTTGTCCTATCTCTGACCCCTTCAGTATGAGCTGATGAGTTTTCTGCTATGGTAGCTGGTTAGATTCATTAGTAACAGGCTTAATCTCTTTAACAAAAGATTGTGCAGCCACATTCTTGGTGAAAATTCTAAGACTCGTGTCCTTAGTATGTACGACAGAATTTTCCAGATGTTTAAATTTTGTTTTCATTTTTACAGTTTGTTTTTAAGTCCATCTCTTTCTTCATGCATTTTTCAATAAGTGGCAAGGAGAAACTATACAGCTCCTTTAAGATCTTGCTTAGAAATCTCCTCAGCCAAATATCCAAGTTCATCACTTACAAGTTCTACATTTGAACATGATTCAGACAAGCTCTTCGCCACTGCATAAAAAACATCACCTTCCTTCCAATGTTCATCATTTCCTTTTAAAGCCTTACCAGAAGCACATTTAACATCCACATTTCTAATAACATTCTGTTGATAGTGCCATATTTATTCTCTAAGACAATTCTCACTTTCTTCTGAGCCTTCTCTAGAATTGCCTTTGACATCCATAATTCTACCAAAAGTCTCTTCAAGGCAATCTAGGCACCTTAAAATTCTTTCAGCCTCCACCCATTATCCAATTCCAAAACCAGTTCCACATTTTAGGTATTTGTTAGTAATACCCCACTCTGGGCACCAAATCCTGTCTTAGTTATCTAGTGCTCCTATAACAGAAATACCACAAGTGGGTGGCTTTAACAAACAAATATATTTTCTCACAGTTTAGGAGACAAACCCGTTGCCATCAAGTCGATTCTGACTCATAGCGACCCTTTAAGGCAGAGTAGAACTGCCCCACAGGGATTCCAAGGAGCAGCTGGTGGATTCCAACTGCTGACTTTTTGGTTAGCAGCCAAGTTCTTAACCACTGCATCACCAGAGCTCCAGGTTTAGGAGGCTAGAAGTCCTACTTCAGGAATTGACTCGACAGCAATGGTTTTGGAAACCCTGGTGGCATAGTGGTTAAGAGCTAACCAAAAGATCAGCAGTTCAAATCCACCCAGGCACCCCTTGGAAACTCTATGAGGCAGTTCTACTCTGTCCTATAGGGTCACTATGAGTCAGAATTGACTTGTGGCAATGGGTTTGGTTTTGGTTTGGTTTGGCTCTAGGGGAACTCTTTCTCTCTCTGTCTGCTCTAGGGGAAGGTCCTGGTTCCTTGACTTCTTGGTGATCTTCATGTGGCATGGCATCTATCTTTCCCCATCTCTTATTGTGTTTCTCTATGCCTAATCTGCTCTTTCATATCTAAAGGGAAGCCAACTTCAGAAGCACCCTGCACTAATATTATCTAATTATCATAACAAAGAAAACCCATTCCCAAATGGGATTATAACCACAGGTATAGGGGTTAGGATTTACAACACCTTTTTGAGGAACCCAATTCAATCCATAACACATGTGTTGTCAGTTCAAGGATGTGATTGGGTTATATGAAGGGCTGAGAGCACATGGTGCTAGGGAGAGAGAGGAGGAAAACTATGTGCAGGAGGAAACTGAGTCCAGAGTGAAGGGTTAGGGTCCTGGGCCATAGCTGGGAAAATATTGGCAGTGGGGTGTGTGAAGGTATGATACGGGGATTATGGGAGCCAGGCTGGTGGGAGTGGTAGGAACAAGGCTACTGTGCTTCAGAGGCATGACAGAAAGAGATCTAGAAGGACTAGGGTGGGGTGACAACAGGGCCAATACGTTGATATTCTGTTGAGTTCTGTCTGAATCCAGACCCACACAGGTGAGAAGAGCACTTCCTGCTTGTCCTCCAAGAGAGATTTCTTAGAATTTTTTTTTTCTTTTTTTAATAATATTGTGTTTTCAGCGAAGGTTTACACAGCAGTTTAGGTTCTCATTCAACAATTTCTACACAAGTTGTTCATTGATGTTGGTTACATTCTTCACAATGCATGAACATTCTCATTATTTCTGTCTGGTTGTCTGTTTCCATTAATCTAGTTTCTCTGCTCCCTAACATTCTCATCTTTGTTTTAAAGTAATTATTGTCCATTTCATCTCCTATAGATGATTTTTTTAAAAGAGCACAGTACTTATGGGTGATAGTCATTCTTTTTGAGACAGTTTATTATTCAGCTACAAAGTGATCTTGGGGGTTAGTTTCTGTTCAAGATTTGGAGAGTGTCCAGGACAATAGTCCAGGGGACTTCTCCAGTCTCAGCCAGTCTAGGAGGTCTGGTTTTTTGCTTTTTAGAAATTTGAAGATCTGTCCCACATTTTTCTCCCTTCTATCAGGGTACATCTATGGTGACCCTGATTTGAACAGTCAGTAGTGGTAGCAGGGCACCATCTAGTTCTGGTGTCAGGGTAGATGAGGCCGTGGTTTGTGTGGACTATTTGTCCTATATACTAGTTTCTTCTTTGAGTCTTTGGTTTTCTTTTTTCTCTTTTGCTCTGGTCAAGTAGAGAACAATAGTTTTATCTTAGATGGCTGCTGGAAAGCTTTTAAGACTCCTGACACTGCTCACCAAAATAGAATGTAGAACATAACTTTATGAACTATATTATGTCAGTTGACTGAGATGTTCCACAAGACTATATTCCTAATCTTTCAAACCCAGAAATCCAATGTCTTGAGGTATTTGGTTATGTGTAAGAAGTACCTATAACTGTGTCCCCTCTAGGAATTGTTTTTGAAACCCTACTGAGACTTGAGACTCCATCATCCAGAGAAATATGGCATGAATTCTCCCTCACCTCACCAGTGGGGGTTTTGGTAAGCAAGCCTGCAGTTTCGTGTCAGGGTGTAAAGTGTTTATTCACGGGGAACCTGTCTTTTTCCCCTTCTGAAAAGCCACAGCTTCTTGTTCTGGGACAATATTTTTTGACTGGCACAGAGTGGCTGGGCAGAGAGGCACCTTCCTCAGCCTACTCCTTTTGCCTGATGGGATGGGAAAGGAGGCACTCCTGGGCAGGAAGTGTATCCCATGACATTCCCTTTTGTGTGTGTGTGTGTGCTTTAAGTGAAAGTTTACAAATCAAGTCAGTCTCTCATACAAAAATTTATATACACCTTGCTATATACTCCTAGTTGCTCTCCCTCCAATGAGAGCACACTCCTTCCCTCCACTCTCTATTTTTGTGTCCATTCAGCAGCCTTCTGACCACCTCTGCCCTCTCATCTCCCCTCCAGACAGGAGCTGCCCAAATAGTCTCGTGTGTCTACTTGATCCAAGAAGCTCACTCCTCACCAGTATCAGTTTCTATCCCATAGTCCAGTCCAATCCCTGTCTGAAGAGTTGGCTTTGGGAATGGTTCCTCTCTTGGGATAACAGAAGATCTGGGAACCAGAACCTCTGGGGTCTTTCCAGTCTCGGTCACACCTGTAAGTACAGTCTTTTTATAAGAATTAAAAAAAAAAAAATTTTATTTTGCTTTAAGTGAAAATTTATACACTGAGTCAGTCTCTCATACAAAAATTTATATACACCTTGCTATACGCTCCTAGTTGTTCTCACCCTAACAAGACAGCCTACTCCTTACCTCCACTCTCTATTTTCATGTCCATTCAGTAGGCTTCTGCCCTCTTCTTCCCCCTCATTTCTCCTCCAGACAGGAGCTGCCCACAGAGTCTCATGTAACTACTTGATTGAAGAAGCTAACTCCTCACTGGTATCATTTTCTATCCCATAATCCAGACCAATCCTTGTCTGAAGAGTTGGCTTTGGGAATGGTTCCTGTCTTGGGCTAACAGAAGGCCTGGGGACCATGACCTCTGGGGTCCTTCTAGTCTCAGTCAGACCATATACTCTGGTCTTTTTACAAGAATTTGAGGTCTGCATCTCACTGCTCTCCTGCTCCCTCAGGGGTTCTCCGTTGTGTCCCTGTCAGGCCGGTCATCAGCTGTAACTGGGGACCACCTAGTTTTTCTGGTCTCAGGCTGATGTAGTCTCTGGTTTATGTGGCCCTTTCTGTCTCTTGGGCTCATAATTACCTTGTGTCTTTGGTGTTCTTCATTCTCCTTTGCTCCAGGTGGACTGAGACCAATTGATGCATCTTAGATGGGTGCTTGCAAGCTTTTAAGACCCCAGATGCCGCTCCCCAAAGTGGGATGCAGAGTGTTTTCTTAATAGATTTTATTATCCCTGTTGACTTAGAAGTTCCCTGAAACCATAGTCCCCAAACCCCCACCCCTGCTACACTGGCCTTCAAAGCGTTCAGTTTATTCAGGAAACTTCTTTGCTTTTGGTTTAGTCCAGTTGTGCTGACCTCTCCTGTATTGTGTGTTGTCTTTCGCTTCACATAAAAAAGTTCTTATCTACTATCTAATTAATGAAAACCCCTCTCCCTCCCTCCTTCCACACTCTCGTAACCATCAAGGAATATTTTCTTCTCTTTTTAAACTATTGTTTGAGGTCTTATAATAGTGGTCTCAAACAATATTTGTCCTTTTGCAACTGACCAACTTCACTCAGCATAATGCCTTCCAGATTCCTCCACGTTATGAAATGTTTCACAGATTCATCATTGTTCTTTATCGATGTGTAATATTCCATTGTATGAATATACCATAATTTATTTATTCATTCATCCATTGATGGGCACCTTGGTTGCTTCCATCTTTTTGCTATTGTAAACAGTACTGCAGTGAACATGGGTATGCATATACCTGTTCATGTAAAGTCTCTTATTTCTCTAGGATATATTGCAAGAAGTAGGATTGCTGGATTGTATGGTAGTTTTATTTCTAGCTTTTTAAGGAAGCGCCAAATCAATTTCCAAAGTGGTTGTATCATTTTACATTCCCACCAGCAGTGCATAAGTGTTCCAGTCTCTCCACAACCTCTCAACATTTATTATTTTGGTTTTTTTGGATTAATGCCAGCCTTGTTGGAGTGAGATGAATTCTCATTGTAGTTTTGATCTGCATTTCTCTAATGGCTAATGATCGTGAGCACTTCCTCATGTATCTGTTAGCTACATGAATGTCTTCTTTAGTGAAGTGCCTGTTCATTTCCTTTCCCCAATTTTTAATTGGGCTATTTATATTTTCATTGTTGAGTTTTTGCAGAATCGTGCAGATTTTAGAAATCAGATGCTGATCAGAAATGTCATAGCTAAAAACTTTTTTCCAGTCTGTAGGTAATCTTTTTACTCTTTTGGTGAAGTCTTTGGATGAGCATACGTGTTTGACTTTTAGTAGCTCCCAGTTATCTACTTTTTCTTCTGCATTGTTAGTAATGTTTTGTATACTATTTATGCCATGTATTGGGGCTCCTAGCCTTATCCCTATTTTTTCTTCCATGATTTTTATCATCTCAGATTTTATATTTAGGTCTTTGATCCATTTTGAGTTAGTTTTTGTGCATGGTGTGAGGTATGGGTCTTGTTGCATTTTTTTTCAGATGGATATCCAATTATGCCAGCAACATTTGTTAAAAAGACTGTCTTTTCCCCATTTAACTGACTTTGGCCCTTTGTCAAATATCAGCTGCTCATAGGTGGATGGATTTATGTCTGGATTCTTATTCTGTTCCATTGGTCTATGTATCTGTTGTTGTACCAGTACCAGGCGGTTTTGACTGCTGTGGGGGTATATAGGCTCCAAGATCAGGTAGAGTGAGGCTTCCCACTTTATTCTTTTTCAGTAATGCTTTTCTTATCCAGGGCCTTCTTCCCTTCCATATGAAGTTAGTGATTTGTTTCTCCATCTCATTAAAAAATGTCATTGGTATTTGGATCGGAATTGCATTGTATCAATAGGTCACTTTTGGTAGAATAGACATTTTTACAATGTTAAGTCTTCCTATCCATGAGCAAGGTATATTTTTCCACTTATGTAGTTCTCTTGGTTTTTTGCAGTAGTGTCTTGTAGTTTTCTCTGTATAGGTCTTTTACCTCTCTGGTAAGATTTATTCCTAAGTATTTAATCTCCTTGGGGGCTACTGTAAAAGGTATTGATTTGGTCATTTCCTCTTCGATGTTCTTTTTGTTGTAGAGAAATCCAACTGACTTTTGTATGTTTATCTTGTGTCCTGATGCTCTGCTGAACTCTTCTATTAGTTTCAGTAGCTTTCTTGAGGATTCTTTGGGGTTTTCTGTGTATAAGATCATATCATCTGCAAATAGAGATACTTTTACTTCTTCCTTACCAATCTGGATGCCCTTTATTTCTTTATGTAGCCTAATTGCTCTGGCTAGGACCTCCAGCACAATGTTGAATGAGAGTAGTGATAAAGGGCATCCTTGTCTAGTTCCCAGTCTCAAGGAGAATGCTTTCAGACTCTCCATTTAGGGTGATGCTGGCTACTGGCTTTGTATAAATACACTTTATAATGTTGAGGAATTTTCCTTCTATTCCTATTTTGCTGATAGCTTTTATCATGAATGCTGTTGAACTTTGTCCAATGCCTTTTCTGCATCAATTAATAAGATTATGTGGTTCTTGTCTTTTATGGATTATATTAATTGTTTTTCTAATGGTGAACCATCCCTACATACCTGGTATGAATCCCACTTGGTCATGGTGAATTATTTTTTTGATATGTTGTTGAATTCTATTGGCTAGAATTTTGTTGAGGATTTTTGCATCTATGTTCATGAGGGATATAAGTCTGTAATTTCCTTTTTTTGTGGTGTCTTAACCTGGTTTCGGCATCAGGGATATGCTGGCTTTATAGAATGAATATTGGGAGTATTCCATCCTTTTGTATGCTCTGAAATACCTTTAGTAGTAGTGGTGTTAACTCTTCTTTGAAACTTTGGTAGAACTCTACAGTGAAGCCATGTGGGCCAGGGCTTATTTTTGTTGGGAGTTTTTTGATTACCTTTTCAATCTCTTCTTTTGTTATGGGTCTATTTAGTGTTTCTACCTCTGTGTTAGTTTTGGTAGGTAATGTGTTTCCAGGAATTCATTCATTTCTTCTAGATTTTCAAATTTGTTAGAGTACAATTTTTTGTAGTAATCTGATATGATTCATTTAATTTCAGTTTGGTCTGTTGTAAAATCACCCATCTCATTTCTTATTTGGGTTATTTGCTTCCTTTCCTGTTTTTCTTTTGTCAGTTTGGCCAGTGGTTTATCAATTGTGTTAATTTTTTCAAACAATCAGCTTTTGGTCTTGTTAACTCTTTCAATTATTTTTCTGTTTTCTATTTCTTTTAATTCTGCTCTGGTTTTTATTATTTGTTTTCTTGGTGCCTGAAGGTTTCTTTGGTTGCTCTCTTTCTATTCATTCAAGTTGTAGGGATAATTCTTTGATTTTGACCCTTTCTTCTTTTTGTATATGTGCATTTATTGATATAGATTGACCTCTGAGCACTTCTTTTGCTGTGTCCCAAAGGTTCTGAAAGGAAATGTTTTCATTCTCACTGGATTCTGCGAATTTCTTTATTCCATCTGCCATGTCTTCTATAATCCAGTCGTTTTTGAGCAGGGTATTGTTCAGTGTCCAAGTGTTTGATTTCTTTTCCCTGCTTTTCCTGTTATTGATTTCTACTTTTATGGCCTTATGGTCATGAAGATTCTTTGTAATATTTCAATGTTTTGGATTCTGCTAAGGCTTGCTTTATGACCTAATATGTGGTGTGTTCTACAGAATGTTCCCTGTGCACTAGAAAAGAAAGCATATTTGGCTGCTGTTGGGTGGAGTGGTCTGTATATGTCTATGAGGTCAAGCTGCTTGATTGTGGCATTTATATCTTCCCTGTCTTTATTGAGGTTCTTTCGGATATCCTGTACTTCACCGAAAGTGGTGTGTTGAAGTCTCCTACTATAATTGTGGAGCTGTCTATCTCACTTTTCAATGATGTTAGAGTTTGTTTTATGTATCTTATAGCCCTGTCATTCAGTTCATAAATATTTAATATGGTTATATCCTGCTGGTATATTGCCCCTTTAATCATTATATAGTATCCTTCCTTGTCCTTTGTGGTGGATTGAACTTTAAAGTCTATTTTGTCAGAAATTAATATTACCACTCGTGCTCTTTTTTGATTGTTGTTTGCTTGATATACTTTTTTCCTTCCTGTGAGTTTTAGTTTGTTTGTGTCTCTAAGTCTACAGTGTGTCTCTCGTAAGCAGCATATAGACGGATCGTGTTTTTTTTATCCATTCTGTTGCTCTTTGTCTCTTTATTGGTATATTTAGTCCATTCACATTCAACGTAATTATGGATAGGTATGAGTTTGGTCCTGTCATTTTGATGTCTTTTTGTGTGTGTTGTTGACAGTTTCTTTTTCCACTTAATTTTTTGCGCTGAGTAGTTTATCTTTATATATTTTCTTTTCCTCTTGTTGGTTGTTTTTGACTTTGTTTCTGCTTAGTCTCTATTTTTTTCTTGTATTTTATTTTGATAAGTAGTATCATTACTCTCCTTTGTGGTTACCTTAATATTTACCTTTATTTTTCTAGGTGTAAACCTAATTTTTATTTCTTTATGTTGCCTTGTTTTCCTCTCTATATGAAGTATCTATGACTACATTTCTTAGTCCCTCTTTATTGTTTTAATGTTGTCTTCTTTTACATAATGACCTTGCTGCTTCCCTGTTTTGAGCATTTTTTAATCTTGATTTATTTCTGTGATTTCTCTATCTGGGTCGACATCTGATTGCTCTGCCCAGTGTTCTAATCTTGAGTTGATAGCTGATATTATTGATTTTCTAACCAGAGAACTCCCTTTACTATTTCTTGTAGTTTTGGTTTGGTTTTTATGAATTCCCTAAACTTCTGTTTATCTGGAAATGCCCTAAATTTGCCTTCATATTTGAGAGATAGTTTTGCTGGATATATGATTCTTGGATGGCAATTTTTTTCCTTCAATGATTTATAAAGGTCATCCCATTGCCTTCTTGCCTGCATGGTTTCTGCTGAGTGGTATGAACTTATTCTTATTGACTCTCCTTTCTAGGTGCCTTTTCTTTTGTCCCTAGCTGCTCTTAAAATTCTCTCTTTATCTTTGGTTTTGGCAAGTTTGATTAAAATATGTCTTGGTGACTTTCTTTCGTGATCTACCTTGTGTGGGGTTTCATGAGCTTCTTGTATAGACAGCGTCTCATCTTTCATGATATCAAGGAAGTTTTCTGCCAACAAATCTTCAACAGTTCTCACTGTATTTTGTGTTATTCCTCCCTGTTCTGGTACTCCAATCACTTGTAGGTTATTTCTCTTGAAAGAGCCCCACATGATTCTTAGGTTTCTTCATTTTTTTAATTCTTTTATCTGATTTTTCTTCAAATATATTGGAGCCAAGTGCTTTATCTTCAATCTCACCAATTCTGCAATCCTGTTGCTCAATTCTGCTCCTCTATTTATTGATATAAAATGTAATTGTATTATTAATCTTCTGAATTTCTGATTGCTGTCTCTCTATGGATTCTTCCAGCTTATTAAATTTTTCATTATGTTCTTGAATAACATTTTTTAATTTCTTCAACTGCTTTATGTATTTGTTCCTTGGCTTGTTCTGGGTATTGCCTTATCTCCTTTCTGATCTAGTTCCTGATGTCTTGAAGTGTTCTGTGTATTAATCTTTTGAATTCTGCATCTGGTAATTCCAGGAAAGCAGCTTCATCCAGAAGGCCCCTTGATTATTTGTTCTGAGAGCCTTTAAAGTGATCATGGTCTGCTTCTTTATGTGATGATATTGACTGGTATCTCCAAGCCATCTCTAAAGTGTTGTAATAGTTTATTTATGTTTGCTTACTGTATCTTAGCTTCTTGCTTTGTCTTGTTTTGATATGCCCAAATAGGTTGCTAGTGTGAGCTAGCTTATTTTTGCCTTTGAAACTGTATCATCCTGTTACCAGATGGCTAGAGCTGGTATCAGGTGTATCAGCCTAGGGGTCCATTCCCTTTTTTTGTATGGATTCAGCTCAGGAGTCCAGGTAGTTGGTCATCAAGTGTATGGTACAGGCTCTGTCCTACAGTCTTAGAGGGGCAGGGGTGATTGGTGTAGGTACTGGTATCTGGTTGCAGCAGGGGGTCATGCTCTGAACAAGGCAGGTGGCTGACAACCGTCCCCTGAGTGTCTGTGAGGAAAGTGCGTCCTTGTTCCCTAGAGTGCATAGGTGGGTGGGTTCTGCAAATGGACCATGGGCACTGAATGCTTTTGGTTGTATGGACTGGGAGGTACCAGTTATCTTTGGACCCCTATCATGGGTGGGCTGTGTGACCTGAGTGGAGCCATGAGTCCTTAGGCCCCTGATGTGGGTAGGTGAGTACCTTGCTCAATAGGCAAAGTGGTGTCAAACATCAAACACCCACCTCTCCACAACACAGCTGAAACAGTTGCAGTCTGCCAACAAGGGCCTAGTCTCCTGAAACAGGCCCACACAGGTACATGCAGAGGGGAAAGGTATTCAAAGTCCACAGACCATTTATGCCTTGACAGGAGCAGCTTTTGTCCTGAGTTCCCCATTTTAGTGGAGGTGACAGATTATCTTTTCCCCCAATTGTGAATTTATTCCTTCTCCAAAGCTGGGAGAATGGCTCAAGATGCTCAGCAGGCCCTATCTCAGGTGCAGGGAAATCAACAGCCACTGAAGCTGGCTTGGGGACTGGGGCCACAGTAAAATATAAGCAAATACTTAGCTTTTGCCAAGAGCGCTGTTCTTTTCTGGTTTTGGAGGTGTGAGTAGGCTATGTGGCTGGCTGTTTCTCCCTGAGGAAACTGCAGCCAAATGCTACCGCCAGCCTGCAGTAGTTGCTTCTAGGAATGTTGCTTGAGGGTTCCCGGCCTTTCAGATCTGGGAACTCCTCTCTGCTTCTGAACTGTCTCTCTCCTCCCCTGCCGCTCAGTCCGTTATCTAACTTTGCCTTTGATGTTTAGGGCTCCTATCTTATCATAAATATAATCGTTTCACTTTTTTTTTTTTTTTTTTGGTTTTTGCTGTATGAGGGATCACTGGAAGCATCTGACTACTCTGCCATCTTGGCCCCGCCTCTGACATTTTTTTTTAAATATATTTTATTGTGTTTTTGGTGGAAGTTTACACAGCACATTGCGTTTCCATTTAACGGTTTCTGTACGTACTATTTGGGGCCCTGGTGCTGCAGTGGTTATGAGTTTGGCTGCTAACCAAAATGTCAGCAGTTCAAAGCCACCAGCCTCTCCCTGGAAACTCTATGGGGCAGTTCTACTCTGTACTATAAGGTTGCTACGAGTCAGGATCGACTCAATGGCAACAAGTTTCTTTTTTCTTTTTTTTTGGTTGATATGTATTATTCAGTGACTTCGGTTATATTTTCCACATTGTGTGAACCTTCCCATTTTTTCCATTCTTGTTGTTCCTTTATCACAGGGCATTCTTGAGCTTGCTTGCTCACTGTGGCTAACAGGCTACATTTCCATGTCAGGTGGGCCTGTGAGCCTGTCAGCCATTGTAAAAGAAATGTCTGCTCAATCAGTTTCCTGTCTGCCCCAGGAAAAAACTTTCAGGATTTTTTCCACCACACCTCTCTAAATAGAATTTTCCACAAAAAAGCTGCCTGAGGTGAGATGCAATCTCTCCTGTACTGACCTTTTCAGTGTTGTTTTCAACGTGACTGGATCCAGGCATCTTCATTTGAAATGGAATTATATGTAGGAAAATAAGATTTCCTAACTGCAGAGTAATAATTTAAATAGTAATAGCTAAACTTCTCAGATTATTTGCTCAGCATACAGATTGAATAAATATGGTGAAAGGAAACAACCTTGATGCACACCTTTCCTGATTCTAAACCACACAATATCCCCTTTTTCTGTTCAAAGAACGGCCTCTTGGTCTATGTACAGGTTCCTCATGGCACAATTAAATGTTCTGGAATTCCCATCCTTTGCAATGTTTTCCATAATTTGTTATGATCCACAAAGTCGAATGCCTTTGCATAGTCAATAAAACACAGGTAAACATCTTTCTGGTATTCTCTGCTTTCAGCCAGGATCCATCTGACATCCGCAATGTTATCCTTCATTCTAAATCTGGTTTGAATTTCTGGCAGTTCCCTGTCAAAGTACTGCTGCAACCATTTTTGAATTATCTTCAGCATAATTTTACTTGCATGTGATATTAATGATACTATCCACATTCTGTTGAATCGCCTTTCTTTGGAATACCCAAAAAAAAAAACCCAGTGCCGTCGAGTCTATTCCGACTCATAGCAAATAGGCACGTAATAATAGGCAAATAATCTGAGAAGTGTACCATATGAAGAGGAATGTGGCATCAGAATTGGAGGAAAACTCGTTAACAACCTGACGTGCGGATGACACAAACTTGCTTGCTGAAAGTGAAGAGGACTTGAAGCACTTACTGATGAAGATCAAAGACCACAGCCTTCAGTATGGATTACAAGTTAACATAAAGAAAATGAAAACTCTTACAACTCTTACAACTGTACCAGTATCATGGTAAAGAAAGTATTGGAGTTGTCAAAGATTTCATTTTACTTGACTCCACAATCAACAGCCACAGAACAGCAGTCAAGAAATCAAACAAAGTAATTGCATTGGGCAGATCTGCTGCAAAAGACCTCTTTAAACTGTTAGAAAGCAAAGATGTCATCTTGAGGGCTAAGGTACACCTGGCCCCAGCCAGGGTATTTTCATTTGCCTCATATGCATAAGAAAGGTGGACAATGAATAAGGAAGACCAAAGAAGAACTGATGCATTTGAATTATGGTGTTGGTAAAGAATATTGAGTATACCATGGACTTCCTGAAGAACAAACAAATCTGTCTTGGAAGAAGTACAGCCAGAATGCTCCTTAGAAGTAAAGATGGCAAGACTTAGTCTCACATACTTTGGACATGTTATCAGGAGGGATCAGTCTCTGGAGAAGGATGTCATGCTTGGTAGGGTAGACAGTCACTGAAAAAGAGGAAGAGCTTCAACGAGATGAATTGACACAGTGATTGCAACAATGGGCTCCAACACAACAACAGTTGTGAAGATGGTGCAGGACCAGGCATTTCGTTCTGTTATACGTAGGGTCATTATGAGTTGGAACCAGCTCAATAGCACCTAACAACTAACAACAAAATAACTAAGTCCTAAATTAAGGATCTCTAGTGGTGTAATTTGGAAACCCTGGTGGCCTAGTCGTTAAGTGCTACAGCTACTAACCAAAGGGTTGGCAGTTTAAATCCGCCAGGCGCTCCTTGGGAACTCCTGTATTATAGGGTCGCTATGAGTCGGAATCAACTCGATGGCACTGGGTTTTGGTTTTTGGTAGTGGTGTAATCGAGCCCTGGTGGCACAGTGGTTAAGAGCTACAACTGCTAACCAAAAGGTCGACAGTTCAAATCCACCAGCAGCTCCTTGGAAATCCTATGGGACGGTTCTACTCTGTCCTGTAGGTTAGCTATGAGTCAGAATCAGCTTGATGGCAACGATTTTTTGGTTTGGTTGGTAGTGTAATGGTTAAGTGTGCAGCTGATAACTGAAAGGGTGGCAGTTCAAACCCACCTAGCAGCTCTGCATGAGAGAAAAGACCTGGTGATTTGTTCCTGTGAAGATTTCAGCCTAGAAAACCATAGGGGGCAGTTCTACTCTGTTGCATGGCATTGCTATGAGTCGGTGTCAACAACGGCACCTAACGGTGCCCATTGGAGGTGGATCTATTTTAATCCCCATTTTACAGATGAGAAAACAGAGGTACAGAGAGGTTAACCGATTTCCCAGGGTCACACATGTAGCAGGTGTCAGAGCAAGAATTGAGCCCAGGGAGTTTGGCCCCAGTGTTCCTGTTGTAGTTAAATTCAGTGTTGCCATACTAGATTTCCCTGCATTATCCAGTTGTGCTAAACATTTTTATTTATATAGCAAGAACACCATTTTATTTACTCACATAGACATTCCCCTATATTGCACCTTATTCAACTTCTTTTCCTGAAGTAGAATTGACTGATTTTTAGAAGTAGATTGCCAGGCCTTTCTTGCTGCTAACCTAGTAATCATCTGTAATTATTTTCGGGGGATAAATTCCTTGGAAGAGAACTTCCTGGGTCAAATGGGGTGCACATTTTAAAACTCTTTCAACACGTTGTCTGACTGCTCTCAAAGGATGTACCAATTTATCCTCTACAGAGTTTCCATTACTGCCAGCTCCATCCCATGTGTGTTAAGTGGTTTAGTGGTGCTTCTAATGCCTTGAGAATGGAATGTGTAATCCCTTCCCAGGGATTGCAAATATTTCCAAAAAGCACCACTTAATAGGGAAAACAGAAATGATGTGGTTCACTCTTTTGACCTGTCCAGATTAATGTCCCCTCTGGGCTTTTTCTCTGGTGGCACAGTGGTTAACTGCTACAGTTGCTAACCAAAAGGTCAGTGGTTTGAATCCACCAACCACTCCTTGGAAACCGTATGGGCAGTTCTACTCTGTCTTATAGGGTCGCTGTGAGTCAGAATCGACTATGTGGCAATGGATTTGGTTTTGGTTTTATGGGATTACTATGAGTCTAACCAACTTGACGGCAACAGGTTTGGCTTGGGTTTTTTTTCTGGGCTTTTTTTACAGCACAATAGAAGAATGGGCTGATTAGGCGGAGGAAAAAAGAAACAAGATTTATTTATTGAAAATTAAAGAAATGGAATTCTCAAGAGTGTTAGGATACAAAAATGGAGTAGATATGCCCACATTAGCGTAAGAAAACACACTCAAACCTTTTAAATATGTTCCACTTACTTTTTAACAATGTGAATTTCACTCTTAGAAAAACCTGCTTTCTGTCAATAGACCAGGACTTTGAAGGTTATTATAGAACCCAAGAATCTGTAAGGTCCTCAAAGCCACTGTCGGTGCTTTATGCGTTCATCGCTGTTATTTCCATCCTGCAAATGAGGGTTGTAGGCACGGGATTGTTGAAAGCTCCCAGGGACATTGGTAGTGAGTGACAGGGGTGAGACTGGGACACTCTATCCCTCCCCAGGCCACCTCCCACCCACAGTGCTTGCGGCTGGCCTAGAACGAGCTGGACAGAGGCTTCATCCAGTTCCTGACTGCAGGGCTGGCTTTGAAGAGGCCACCTCTATGGGGCAGCTGGAGGGATATGCCTCAGCCTGGGCACAGAGATTCACAGGAAGTGAGGGTGGAGCCGTTTTTCCATGTTGTAGTGATTTCTGTTTTCAAAGCCCTTGGGAGTGATTTCTGTTTTCAAAGCCCTTGGGACACATAAGCAGCCTGCCCACCGAATGCACACAGGGTGCCCCTCATCTGTCCTGTAGATGAGACCACAGGGAGGTGGAAAGTGGAGGCCAAAGCTCTGCAGAAGCTCTTGCTTTGCAGCCGCCTTCAGATATCAGGCTTCTCTGTCGTCCTTAAAGCTGCAGAGGTGAACATGCAGCCTGTCTAGAAAGCTTTACTGGGGAACTCCACACACACACACACACACACACACACACACACACACACACACTCACTCTACATCACACACCATATCACATGCACACACGGCACACACATACATACATTACACATTACATCACACAGACACATGCATAGATATATACCCCACACACACATCACATCACACGCATCACACACCACACACATGCACACACAAATGCACATTATATCATACACACCACATCACACACACACACCACACACACATAGACATATGCCACACACAATACATACAAACCACACACATACCACATCACACAACACACACATGCACACACATACACTCATAATACACCACACACATCACACAAACACACACCACACACACAGACATATACCACACACACAATACATACAAACTACACACACACCACATCACATGCACCACAAGCCACACACATGCACACACACCACATTTATACACACACTGCACCACACACACCACACACACATATACACATATACCACACACACACCACACGACACACAGCAAATACCAAACACCAAACATATACCACACACATCACACCACACACAACACCCAACAAACCTGCACGCACCACACACATGCACACACACTACACCACACATACATACACCACACACCACACACAATCTCATCACACACACTACATTATACACAACACATACACCACGCTACCTCACACAACACACACACACCACACACACCGCAAACACATATACACCACATACCACCCACACACATACCGTATCATACACACCACATACACATGCATGTGCTCCACATTCACACACCCCACACACATGTACACACTACATATACACAAACACCACACACACACCACATACATGACATGCACACATGCACACCACACATCACACTTAAACACACACACTGCATGTGCACACACAACACACACATACCCCATGCACACTGTCTCAGTCACCTAGTGCTGCTATAACAGGAATACCACAAGCGGGTGGCTTTAACAAAGAGAAGCTTATTCCCTCACAGTCTAGTAGGCCACAAGTCCAAATTCAGGGTGTCAGCCCCATAGGGAGACTTTCTCTGTTGGCTCTGGAGGAAGGACCTGTCATTACTCTTCTCCTGGACTAGGAGCTTCTCTGTGCAGGAACCTCAGGTCCAAAGGACACACTCTGCTCCCCGTGCTGTTTTTTTGGTGGTATGAGGTCCCTCTGTCTCTCTGCTCACTTCTCTTTTCTATCTGAAAAGACTTTGGCTTAAGGCACTATCTAATCTAGTAGATCTCATCAATATAATGGCGATAATCCATCTCACTACATCATAGTGACAGGATTTACAACACACAGGGAAGTCACATCAGATGACAAAGTGGTAGACAATCACACAACACTGGGAATCAGGACCTAGCCAAGTTGACAGACATTTTGGGGGGACACAATTCAATCCATGACACACACATAACACACACCAAAAATACATACATACGCACACACACCCACACATATCACACATATCATACACACCACACACACACCACAGATGCACACATACCACACACCACACACACACACCCCACACACGCACACATACCACACACCACATACATATCACACACACACGCACATACGACATAATACACGACACACCAAACCCACACACACACACACCACACATGCGCACACACACACATCCTTCTTTAGGGCCTGGAGCTGAGAAGGGGCTTCCCAGCTGCAAAGATACACAGGAGCAGTGGATCCCAGGCGGCTGGTGATGGGTGCCCCCGATCACTCACTGGGCCTTTTACACCTTCCTCCATCTTGGAGCTCCTGGCTCTTTCAGATCCTTGGCCTTCCACAACTTCTCCCAAGTCAAATGCCAGCCAACACTCCTTTGACGTTGTCTCTGCCCAGAAGTCCTGGCCTGGGTTGAGATGGTGTGAACGCAGCCTCTCCCTGTCACCGTAGTTTCCTCATTCCCCTAGCAGTGACAGCCTCTTGGATGGTTCTGCTTGTACCTCCCACCTAGGATCCACCCCTTCATCACCTCTTGAGTGTGTTGTTGCTGCGTGTGCCCGCAGTCTCTTGGCACTCCCCAGGATGGCTGCATTTGGAAGTGATTTGGGATTCAGAAAGGCTGCACACTGAGGAAATGCTGGAGTGTTCTCTTCAATTTCTGGCCACCCACTTTTTGAGCCGAGAAAGTAGGATCTGGCCGAGCTGAGCAGATTCAAACTGTCTGAAGTCAGGAAAGATGGTAGCCAGCACGACAGGGGTGGGTGGGTGAAAACTCTCTCTGACCTTTGCAGTTTCGTCAGCTGTCAGTTCTGATGCTGGGTGGGGGCCTCAGGGGTCCCTGTGGCTCCGTTGGCCATGACTGACATCCATTTTCCATCTTTATGTGATTGCTCTCTTGACCCTGGAAGTGCCTGACACATCTCCTGCTTCCATGGAAACCACCCTGACTGGCTCCCCAAGCTGGACATGGACTATTATTTGGACTTGGCAGAGGAGCAGATGTGCTGCTAATCCACCGCTTTTTGGTGTGGAAAGTAAGCTTTTTGGGTGCCATGAAACCCTGCAGCACAGGTATGTATGTCTGAAGTTGTTAAAGGCAGCACCAGGTAGGAGACCAGGACCTGTGCCATCCTCTTCTCCCAAGTCAGAGCAGACGAGGCCCACTGCCATTCTCCTTGCCTGGGCCATCGCCTCCCTCCCACCGCATTTCTGGTCTTCTCATATCCAACCAGACAGCGAGCTTTCCCAACATGTATTTCAGCCGGACATCACCAATCGCAAGTAAAATGGTGATGTTTAAAAAAAAAAAAAAAAAAAAAATTTCTCTAATGATCCAGAAAAAGCCCTATTTTTCATAAAGTTTCTTTTTTCCGGGACTTGATTTTACGTATGACTATTGTTTGCTCTAAAGACTGAGTTTTTCAATTACTCCCGCTTCCTCTCTGACTCCTCTCCTCCGGCAGTGCTGTCGCCACTTCCACGTGCTTCGCACCCGCATCCCCCACACTTTTGTGGGCTGGGCCAACCATGCGGGAGGAGGAATTTCTGGAAGGCGGCCAAATTTGGCTTCAGATCATTTCTTTTCAACACACACTGGCCTCTGAAAACCAGATTCTGTTTGTCGTTTGGTTTGCTCTCCCACCGTTGTGTCATTCCGATGGTAACGCTGATGGATTTCAGGCTTGCCTCATAGAGGAGCGCACAAGGTTTTCATAAGCACATTAATCTTAAAAGAAAAACTGTCAGATGCAAACAATACCCATATGACTGAAGTAGTAAAGACACAAACTAACTCTTAACATCCATTTCCAAAGAATCTTACAGGGCCCTGCTGCTGCCTTTTACTCGGTCAAACATACATACCTGTGTTGCAGGGCTTCTTGGCACCCAGAAAGCTTGCTTTCTACACCAAAAAACGATGGATTAGTGGCACATCTGCCCATCTGCCAAGTCCAAATAATAGTCTCAGTCACATGACAGTGCAAATAAGACCATGATTACAAGAAATATGTAATTTCATTAGTTTTCACAAAATGTAATAGAAGCAGCCCTTATGAAAACCAAATTGGAAAATCATTATACCCTGAGAAAGAGACTTTGGGCACTGCGAAACACTAGAAACTCATTAGCAGATGAGACTGGCTGCCCAAACACTCTCCCTGTGGAAGTGTTTCTAGCTCAAAAGAGGGTTTGTGGAAGACGTTTTCCCACTTTGTTCTGATGTTGGCAAAATGTGTGGTATGAATTAAATATCTGATATTGCTGTAAATGTCATTTGGAAGCTTTCCCGGCCACAATCAAGAACGAGCTAGTAGCTTGTTTTAATTTAATGGTGCTGAAGTGTTCCACTGTAATTAAGCATCTGAAAATTAAACAGAAACAGTCATTAGGAAGGGCAATACAAACCCACCAGTCCAAAGCATATAAATTATTTCAAATTGAGGTCCCCAAAGAGCACTATGGGCCTAAGAGGGAATTCTTCACACTAAGGCTTTGAAGTCATCACTGGCGTTTAGGCGCATCAAAATTAAAGTAAGCAGACAGTTGATCTGGAGGGGCTGAGGTTGTCCCTAAGGAAGCCCGAGTTTGCTAGCAGCAGCGACAGTTGGTTAAAAATTTCCTACAAGGTCGGCGTGAATCATAACCTGACACAGAGCTGCAGCCAAGCAAATGGACTACAGAAGGACAAAAAGGAGACTCCAGAACCTTTAACAGCCATGCCCTCAGTTAGCAGTGAGGTTGTTTTCTCCGTGTTGCAGTAAATCATGGCACTTGGGTTGCTCCGGAGTCCAGAATCCTTGCAACCTGAGAAAGCAGCACTATTTTCCAACTTCCAGCATCAGAAAGGACAAGGGCCTGCCTTGCCTTCAGTGCTGGTGTCCACCTTTCTTGGAAGTGAAAGAGCTGTCAGGTGCAAGACCACCACTTCAGACCACTCTCCAAGTCTTAGGAAAACGTGTCAGCTCTGTGGACACTTTCTAGGGTTAAGGTGCTTTCACATGACAATCTTACATTTTTTAAACCCACAACTGAACCATCACTTTTACCGGACAAGGCAAATCTTGTTCTGTTCCTTTTACAGGTGAGCCAGCCAAGGCTACGGGAAATACATGGCATCCCTGGGGACACACAGCTATTCAACAATTTTCAGTTCCAAATGTGTTTTCTAAAATACTAAGCTGACTCTCAGTAGTAAACAGAGTAAAACTTATTGTGCCAAATTAAAGGACTTTTTATTTGCACTAAGTAGCCTATTTCACAACAAACTTTTATTTATTCACAAGTTTGACTAACAAAGAGCAATGATTTTAGATTTTTTTAAATTAAATCTTTGAGAATCTGATGAAAGCAAAGGAAATTCCCCGGAAAATACACAGAGGCATGATTTCACAATGAATTTTAGGGGGCCTGTGGCCCCGCAGCCCATCCATGGACCTGGATTCTTGAGTAAAGAAGTAATGGACTGATAATTGAAATCTTAAAGTTATCCCAGGCTTTCACTTTATGGATCACCTTCAAGACTCTCCTTTACCAAATATTTTTAAAATAGACTCAGCACCTAGATAGCCCACTGGTTAGAAGATCAGTTCCGTGAATTTCTGAGTGGGCTGTGTATACCTAGAGGAGTGTTGAAAGTTCCTGAACTGAAAACAGAGTGTCTGTTGTTGTTTGTTGGCATCCAGTTGATTCCAAATCATGGCAACCGCATGTGTGTCAGAGTAGAACTGCTCCATAGAGTTTTCAAGGCTGTGACATTTTGGAAGAAGATCTCCAGGACTTTCTTCCAAGGTACTGCTGGGCGAGTTTGAATCATCAACCTTTCAGGTAGTAGTCGAGTGCTTAACAGTTTGTGCCACTCAGGGATCTGTTTCAAATCCTGGTTCAGCCACTTACTGGTTACTGTGTCTGGGACAAGTTGTCTTCTGTGTGCCTCAATTTGGAATAAAGCAATATTAGTTAACCACCAAGGGCTGTTGTGAAAATCAAGTAAAACAATATGTGCAAATGCTTAAAACGATGCTCAGCACATAGTAGGTGCTCAGCGTGTCTCAGCTCCTATTATCAAGTGAAGGAGGGGCATTTTGGTTTGTGGCAATATGGTAACAGAGTACAACATTTGACACAGAGTGCAACCGCTGCCATGATTCCATCAGCAGCTGGGCAAGCCCTGACCTTGAGGTTTGCTCATCAGCTGCCCTGTGGTCCTTGTGATGTGATGATTAAACATCCACGTTGGCATTTGTTTCCCACTTCAGTTGGTATATAAAACAAAACAAAACATTGCCGACAAGTCAATTCTAACTCATAGTGACCCTGTAGGACAGAGTAGAACTGCCCCATAGTGTTTCCCAGGAGCAGCTGGTGGGCCAACCTTTTGTTTAGCAGCCGTAGCTCGCTGGGGCTCTTAACCACTGTGCCGGCAGGGCTCCTCAGTTGGTATACATCCCCAAAAGTCTAGTCAGGCAAAGGATGTTTTATCGATAGAGGGCTTGTTTTCTTTGGAAGCAACTGCTTCGTGCCCTTAGTCCCCTTTGTTGGTTATTGCTCTGTGTCTGTACCTCCTCTCTTTCAGGGACTATCGCTTGGTTATAAAGAGATCCTCGCCTCTGAAGTTCCGAGGCAGTTTATTCTATCGGCTTCTATTTCTTTGTTTAGAAGGAATGTTTCCTCCGGGCAGTTTTTAAAAATTAAAAGCAGCTTCTCTTCATTATTTGCTTTTTTATTTACTGAAGCAGATTGACTTTTCAACTTTTCTGAAATTTGGAGTTCTAATTCTGCTTTCATGACCTTAATTATCAGTATAATGCAGTGAAGCTACTAAGTATCTGTTTTATTTTATCAGCTTATCAATAAAACAAGGAGCCCTTGTGGCACAAACAGTTAAGCACTTGGCTGCTAATTGAAAGGTTGGTGGTGCGAACCCACCCAGACACTCTGCAGGAGAAAGATCTAGGGAGCTGATTCCAAAAGATTACAGCCAAGAAAACAACAGTGGGCAGTACTACTCTGTCACACGGGGATCACTGTGAGTCAGAATTGACTCAAAGGCACCCCAAAACAACAATGGATAAGACTCTATAATCAGAGAAGCTGGACTATACAAAGAAGAAAGTGGCATCAGGATTGGAGGAAGACTCATTAACAACCTGTGACATGCAGATGATACAAATTTTCTTGCTGAAAGTGAAGAGGTCTTGAAGCACTTACTACTGATGAAGATCAAAGACTACAGCCTTCAGTATGGATTATAAATTAACATAAAGAAAATGAAAGTCCTCACAACTGGGCCAATAAGCAACATCATAATAAATGGAGAAAAGATTAAAGTTGCCAAGGATTTCATTTTACTTGGATCAACAATTAACACCCTTGGAAGCAGCAGTCAGGAAATCAAACAATGTATTGCACTGGGCAAATCTGCTGCAAAAGACCTCTTTAAAGAGTTAAAAAGCAAAGATATCACTTTGAGGACTAAGGTGTGCCTGACCCAAGCCATGATATTTTCAATCACTTCATATGCATGTGAAAGCTGGACAATGAATAAAGAAGACCAAAGAAGAATTGATGTCTTTGAATTATGGTGGTGGTGAAGAATACTGAATATACCATGGACTGCCAGAAGAATGAAAAAATGTGCCTTGGAAGAAGTACAACTAGAATGCTCCTTAGAAGCAAGGATGGCTGAGACTTCATCTCATGTACTTTGGACATGTCATCAGGAGGGATGTCCTGGAGAAGGACATTATGCTTGCTAGAGCAGAGGATCAGCGAAAAAGAGGAAGACCCTCAATGAGATGCATTGACACAGTGGCTGCAACAATGGGCTCAAACATAGCAATGATTTTGAGGATGGCACAGGACTGGGCAGTGTTTCATCCCATTGTGCATAGGGTCTCTCTGAGTTGGAACTGATCCCATGTTACCTAACAACAACAACAGCATCAATAAGGTCAACATAATAAAAATAAAATAAGGTCACAAAAAGATGATGAAGTAAATACTCCAGCAATGATATCCTTATAATTAATGTAGTTCAACCTTCCAAATTTGGGGAAAACATGTTGGGTTATACAGTTCTCCATTTGAAGAGAAAACAGGCCAATTGAACGGGTCAGGGGCGGTTCTAAAAAAGTCCTCTCTGTGAATATCATGGAGGGAACACTGATGGGCAATATTTTTACTGTCCTCCATGCTGATCATATTAGATAGACATAGAGACTTGCTCTTAAAATTTAGATCTATATACTGCAAGTGAGCAGGAATTGCAGGTCTCTTTTTTTACACTGTAGGCAAACAGGAAGTTGGCATTTTGGAAGAGAAACAGAACAATTTACTCTGGCCTCCCTTTGGAGAGTCATTAAGGTCAACCATGTTTGGGAACAAAACAATACAAGTCTTCAGAATCATTTTAAGCTGGCTATGCTCCTGGGAAACTCTATGGCACAGTTCTACTCTGTCCTAGAGGGTAACTATCAGTCGGAATCAACTTGACGGCAGTGGGTTTTTGGCTACGTGAGTACACTTCACCGGGCCTGGCGTCCCAGTGATGAAACTTTTCATACATCCATTTCACAGGCTCCTGTTGAGGGAAGGAGTTAGAGGTTGAGGACAGGTTTGAAAAAACTGGTAATGGTAACGTCTACAATGAAAAACTAAGAATGCCAGCTTTTACCAAACTACCATCATCTTGTCGGATTCCCGTGATGACCCAGCTTGCCTAGAGGGGCCCCTCACACTGAGGATCACTTGGAGACCAGGCTATGCTCCTGCTTCAATGTGACTCTGCGGTCGGAAAATTCACCAGGTGCCTCCTGGCAACTCTTCATTCAAGGCCCAGTGGAAGGACCCTGGACCTGCTTCCTGACCCTGAACGGCTTCTGACTTAGTGGGCATGGGTACGAAATGCGCCACAATACATTTTGTACATTTGCTGGATTATGTTAAAGCCAATCCCAGATGCCATTTCATCAGGGAATACTTCAGTATATGTTGCTAAGGGATGGGGATCTTTAAAAAGCAAAAATTATACCATTATACAATAATTTCTTAATATCTTCTAATATCTGGTCAGTGTTCACATTTCCCTGATTGTTCAGTAATGACTTTTGAAGTTGATTTGTTTGAATCAGAATTCAAACAAGGTAACATTTGCATTGGTTAATATATCCCTTAGGTCTCTTTTATTTACTTAATTTTATTTTTATATATTATATTCCCTTTTTTGTTGACATTTTATTTATTGAAAAAATTGGGCTATTTGTCCTGTAGAATTTCCCAAATCTGAATTTGACTTATTGCATTCCAATGAGATCATTTAATAACTTCCTTTACTTTTAATTCCTGGAAGCTGATGATTAGATCTAGAGTTTTGATCGATTCATTTTCAATCTTTGGGTTTGGGGCTTCCTAGTGCATCACACAGGGGCACATGAGGTCTGGCATTCTCTTTTGGTGCAGTCCAGATTGATCATTGGATTCGTATGTTACTGACTAATGGACAGGATTTCATTAGGGCCATGTAGCTGTTGAGGAGAGCGTCAGAAAGCCCTGAAGACCATTTTTGAACTCTAACGTGTTCCAGGTATAGCTGATAATTGGTCACTGTTGAGCTGACTCTGACTCGTGGCGACCCCGTGCGCATCAGAGTAGAGCTGTGCTGCTAGCGGACTCGAAGTCGTGGTGACCCCATGCGCATCAGAGTAGAGCTGTGCTGCTAGCGGACTCTGACTCGTGGCGACCCCATGCGCATCAGAGTAGAGCTGTGCTGCTAGCGGACTCTGACTCGTGGCGACCCCATGCGCATCAGAGTAGAACTGTGCTGCTAGCTGACTCGGACTCGTGGTGACCCCGTGAGCATCAGAGTAGAGCTGTGCTGCTAGGTTTTCAACGGTTGAGTTTTTGGAAGTAGATCACCAGGCCTTTCTTCTAAGGTGCCTCTGGGTGAACTCGAACCTCCAGCCTTTCAGTTGGCAGCTGAGCATGTTAATCATTTGCATCATGTAGGGACTCATAGATGAGTATCAGAAATAGAGGACTCACATAAGGATGGAAGGCAAGATGACTCTAGAAGTGTAAATAATAATATTACTTTTTTTGAATGCATGTAATGTAGACACTGTGCTAAATGCTTTGTATACATGTAAACTGCTTGGAGCAGTGCCCGGCACATAAGACTAAATAATAAATGATATCGTTGCTATTGCTAGTTTTAACCACTTTATTCTCCTACCTCCCTAGGAAGTCTAGTAATACAGGGAAGGGAAGGACATGGGCGGAATGACCTGACTGGTCAGAACTGAGACAGGAACTTCTCTCTTTCTTTGGTGACACTGACCTGGGCCGTCTGTGGAAGTGGGCAAAAGCGTCTGACTTTAGGCACGGCAGGGTACAGGGGTGGGGACCACTGCAGGTTTTAGGTTGGAGGATAGCATGGTCAGGAGCATTTAGAAACACTGGGCAGACACGTACACAAAAGGAGGGGTGGCCTGGGGTGACAGGACCACAGGACTGGAGACTGAAGGAGCAGGTGGGGATGTTTTGGTAATGGCCAATCTAGGAATCGTGGCTGTTTTCAGCTCAGAGCTATGGTTCTACGAGTGAGTCCTCTACCTGTGGCCTCTGGAGAAAGGTGGACCAATGCCCCTGCCAGCCATGGTCGAGTAGATCCTGACTCATAGCGGTCCTATAGGACAGGGTAGAATTGCCCCATAGAGTTTCCAGGGAGAGCCTGGTGGATTCAAACTGCCGACCTTTTGGTTAGCAGCAGTAGCACTTAACCACTACGCCACCAGGGTTTCCGGGTTAACTGTAAACCAAAGCCAATAACCAAACCCATTCCTTTTGACTAGATTCCAACTCATAACAGCCCTATAGGACAGAGTAGAATTGCCCAATTGGGTTTCCATGGAGTGCCTGGTGGATTCGAACTACTGACCTTTTGGTTAGCAGCTGTAGCTCTTAACCACTAAGCCAACAGGGTTTCCAGGTTAACTCTAAAAAAAAAAAAAAAATTTTTTTTTTTTTTCAACTCTAGTGGGTCACAAATTCAATGTCAACAATGAAGCCTTGAAAGTACTAGATGGAGGCATGGGAGAACTCCTCAGATCACTGGAGGGAGGAAAGCCTTTCTAACTATGATGCGGAATCCAGAGATCATAAGCTAAAAGACAGATAAATATGACTTCTCAGAGTCACCATGAGCAAAGTCAAAGGCAAGTGAGAAACCAGGAAAAGATATTTGCATATGATATTACAGATAAAGATTTCTTAGAAACTGAGAAGGGTCAACAATCCTACAGTAAAAGGAGCAAAATGAGCAAAGGCAATTCTCATTACTAAAGGCCTTAAACGTGTGAAAAACTGTTCCATCTCATTCATAAGAAGAGAAACGCAAAATTTAACTGCAATCCCATCCCAGCTATCCCCTCTCAGGCTGGCTGGAAAAAACTGCTGTTGGGAGTGCAAAACGGTACAACATTGTAGAGGCCCAATATTTGTCATATTGGTAATATTTATCAAAACTACAAATACATATATACCTTGTGGTGCAGCAATCCCATCTGTGGAATTTATTTCCCAGGTGTGTCCTGCACGTCTACAAAGTGAGGCATTTGCAGCATTATCCATTGCGGTAGCAGTGCGGGTCATAGCAAAAGATTGAACACTATTCCAACCTATACACTTTGGCACCTCAGGCAATGGAACATGATGCAGCTATTAGCAACAGAATGCAGGCTCTCTGCTTGCCAGTAGAAAGGGCTCCAGGATAAGTGAAACCAGCAATGTGCACACGCGGAGCCTGGCTGCTGCCTTCCATGTAAGAAAGGGGAAAGAAGACCATGTGGTTTTTTTTGCATTCATTTGTGTAAAAAGAAACACAAGAAACCGATAAAAGTGGTTCCCTGTCCCTGGGTGGTGCAGATGGCTAAGCACCACTGAACTGCTAATAGGAAGGTTGGTGATTGGAACCCACCCAGAGGCACCTCGAAAGAAAGGCTATCTGCTTCTGAAACACATGGCATCGCCACACACTGAAATCGACTGAAAGGCTTCTGTTTTGTTCGTTTGTTGTTGTCATCGTTGGTTTTTTTTTTTTTTTTTTTTGGTATTGTCCAGGGAGGGAATAGTGCAAAACATGGGTCAGAGCACAGCTTCTCAGGGTGGACCTATTTATAGCTTTTGTGCATTTGAATCATGTGAGCGTATTACCTATTCACAAAAAATAAAATCAAATGTAAAAAATGATCCATGGTTTGAAATGTGTATAGGTCCTTCAGGGAAGAAAGGACCTGTGTACCAGTGGGTAAAACAGGAGGCAAACACAACACGGAAGTAAAAAAGAGTAAACCATGCAGAAAGCATTTATGCCCTTATGGGTTAGGATTAACTCGATGGCAGTGTTTTTTTTTTTTTTTTTTTTTTTTTAACGAATTGGGGTGGGGGGCTCATGATTTAGAGGAGGGAAAAATGTACAAAATGTGTCATGGGAGGGGAAGCCATTGAGCTAGGTCTTGGTTCAACAGGTGTTGACTGAGGAGAGAAGTCTCGGGATGGTTTGGGCAGCAGTGGAGAGAGCACAGCCTACCTGGAGTGGAGGAGTAAGACAGCATGTGGAGCCAGCATGCAGAAACCTCCAACTGCCAGGTTAGGGGCCTGCCTCCACTCCACAGGCAATGATATGCCATTGAAGGGTTTTGAGTCAATAACTGAACCAATCAGAGCTGTTTATTCATTAAGCTTTTCCTGTGTGCCTAGTCATGTGGGCTCTGAGCCAGGTGCTGAGGTTGCCAGGAGCAGTATGACTTAGCACCCACCTCACAGGAGCAAGCAGTCTCCCGAGAGACAGATTTATAAACTATTTGGGGGCGGGGGGCACGTGCTGAGGGCCAGAAGTCTGGAAACAGGTCCAGTTCATTGATTCGGGGAGAGATGGAGGTGTGGCGGAGCCTGCAGAGACATCAAGATGGTTAAATCAAGGTGGAAATGCTCATCTAATGGATGGTTATCATTGCAAAGGTTAGGGATGAATGGAAGGGGAGAAGACACTGGAAGCCCAGCCAGCAGATAAGTCAAAGCATCTAGCAAAGCTTGCTGTGAGCTGGAAGGATGGTGGCTCCAATAGGAGGGGGAGGATGGGGGATTATTACATAGTGCCAGCAAAAATGCCATGGACAGGAATGGATAAAAAAAATGTGGTACATATACACGATGAAGTATTATTCACTCATAAAGAGAAATGAAGGTCTGATACACACCACCACATGAAGAAACCTTGAAAACACTTTGCTGAGTAAAAATAAGTCAACACAAAAGAACAAAAACTGTATAACCCTACTTATGTGGAATATTCAGAGTGGGAAGATACATAGAGACCAAAGTAGACTAGTGGTTACCAGGGACTGAAGGAAGTGGGGAGTTACTGCTTAAAAAAAAAAAAAAGTCAATAAATTCTTTTTCTCTCGAATCTTACAGCTTAACAAAAACACGCCGAGCTAATAAATATAAAATGTTAGCAAACCTAAGTTTTATTATGTAAAGTCCATTTGGAGCAAGCCTCTTTAAGAGTTTAAGGGTTAAACACACACACACACAGCAGACAGGTCTTGGGGGTGCTGGTGTTGAAAGGAAGAGTGGGTTAACCTTGGGGCAGTAAGAATGACGAGCTAGAGCCAGAGTCAGGCTCTGGAAGAAGGTGGCAGTGGGGAGTGAAAATGGGGTCGTAGTGTGCACTGCTTGAAGTGGTGGGCACGGCAGAGTTCCTCAGGAAAGAAGGAGACTTTGAGAAAGATTACACTTAGATGCAGGAAGCAAAAGAAAGCACGAGTGAAGGAAGAGAAAGAGAAAGGGCAAGATTCAGGACAGCCAGGGGATCCCCATCCTACAGGGCAAGGAGGAGAAGAGACAAGAACTGAAGACTGAACTCACTTCACGCAGACTTTGATCCAACCACTGATTGGCAACATGGACTCCAGCAAGGGCAGCCAGTGGAGAATGCAGGTGAGGAACTGAGGAGGGAAAAAAGAGCCTGGTCCTCTTTTAGAAGACCAGTCTGAGTGGGGAGGAGGACAGAAGAGGGGAGGGGCTGTCTGCAGTAAGCAGGCTAGGTCTCTGCAGCAGTGCTGTGGACGGAGCCCTGCACTCTGAGGGATAAATGTGGGGCGGTAGACCTAGTCACGCAAGCAGCCTGAACACTGCACCAGCCCAGGCTCTGGGGGGCCCCAGTCACCAACAGCTGGGCGGGGACCATGAAGGCAGATAACAGGGGAGCAGGAGGTGGTGCCCTTGAAAGTCAAAGCTACCTGAAGCCAATACGTCCTCCTCTCACCCACCGCCAGGGACTTCTGGATGGGTGGCCTTCTGTCTGTGTTTCCCTCTTTGGCCCTGGGCCCCTGAGGTTTTCTTTGCAGTGCTGCCCCCAATACTGAGTGTACTGGAGTGCAGGCAGGGAGAGGAATGAAGAGGCAGGACATTGTGAAAGTACTAGTCAACTCAGGAGAGAGTTTAAAAAGGAGGGTCTGTTGTTCCCTAGGGGTAAATGCATAGGAGGCCAGCAGGCTGTGAGGTCTGTTGTTCCCTAGGGGTAAGTGTATAGGAGGCCAGCAGGCTGTGGCTTGCAGACGTTTTGCTGTGGTTGTCTCACAATTAGCAGAGTGCCTAGCCTGGCCTCCTTCCCCCCTTGGCAGTCCCAGGCCATAGCTCCTCTCATTTTCTCACCACTTCGCTAATTAGTCTTCAGAACCATAATGATTATTACAGTGTTTATTACATTTTAGTACATTAAAATTGTTGTAAATGATTATAATTATATGTAGTTAAATAATTATGTAACAACAATCATTCATTGAGCATTGGTGCTAAGTATCTTACCTTCCTGATCTTATTTAATCCTCCTGACATCCTCACAAAGTGAGTTGTATTGTGGCCGCATTTTCCAGACGGAAAGACAGGAGCTTAGAGGCTAGATGACTGCACAGTCTGTGTTCTGAAGCTGATGCTCTGTCCCTGGGGCTGGGGCCTGGGCTCATCAGTCTCCCCGTTCCGTGTCCCTGCAGTTCAGGTGGTGTCCTGACTTTTCAGGCTTTCCAAGCGGGACCTCCACCCTCTTTCCTGCTTCCCTCACTGTGCCTGCTTTCCTCCCCAGCCAAGCAACTTACTCTTCAACTCTGCCTTTCAAGTCTTTACCTTTGCTTGCCATCTTTTCTTTCCTAGCGAGGCCCTTTCTGCCCCTCTTTGCCCTCTGGGCAAATCCACCCATTCTTAAGGTCCAAGATGCCAACTCCTTCCTGCTCTGTGATCCTGGCTGCCTCAGGGCCCCAGCGAGAGCTCCCACACCTTGCTTAAGGTGGGCTTCTAACTGGCTCTGTTTGCAGCAGAGCTTGAAAGCTTCCCCCTCAGCACCCCTCCTGACACATAGGTGTGAACTCCCTGTCTCTTCAGGAGAACTTCTCATAACCCAACTCCTCCAGAAAACCAGGGTTACATTTCTTTTGACATCTTCTGCTTTGTCCTTCAAATGGACAGAAAAATGTGTATCTCCTGCCAGGACAAATCTATGCTTGATTTTATATTAAACAATGTTATTTTCTAACATCCTTGGATGAAATTATGGAAATTCTGGTGGCGTGGTGGTTAAGTGCTATGGCTGCTAACCATAGGGTAGGCAGTTTGAATCCCCCAGGCGCTCCTTGGAAACTCTATGGGGCAGTTCAACTCTGTCCTATAGGGTCGCTATGAGTCCGAATCGACTCGACAGGGTTGTTTAGATGAAAATGAAATTCAGGGTGATGCGCTTTTCCAATAGCTGGAACTCCCCCTCCACCACCGCCAAGCACCAGTGGGAGATGCATGGCCAAGTTTAAGAAACACAAAGTCCTCCAGAGCAAAGCTGTATCTTGCTCCCAAGCCCTGCATCACAGATGATCGTTAAATGTAGAATGAAATTACTTCATATTTGCTCAAATGAATTACATGTCAATACAACCTAAAAAAGAGTCCAAAAATAATTTATTTCTCAGTAGATATATGTTTCCCTTGTAATCAAAACTATTAATTTGCTCAGTGAAGCTTTTTGGTAGAGCTGGTACAAGGCCACCAACACAGTCCTTATTCTCAAGTTCTCCTTTGTGGTCTCTCAGAGGCTCCGTTGTATTTCCGTGTCAGAAATTTACATGTGTTGGTAACAGAGCCAGACCACACTTTAAGTCAGTCAGTCACTCAAGCCCTCCCACCTCCATGTTTGTTGCTTTCCTCCTGCTTCTCAGATTCTAAGATCTCTGATGCTAACAGAGATGCCTTGCCACAGCTCATACAGCCCCCTCCTTGCCCTAGGATGCCACAAGCCAAATCAGTCCCCTTCAGTGACAACTCCTACCTGCTTAGAATGCTCTCTCAGTGGAGGCAAAGATGTGGAGTATCTGGGAGCCAGCCATTCTGGCTTTCCTCCCTGTGTGATTTGGAGGCAATGATTTTATCTCCACTCCTTGACCCTTCATCTTTGGAACAAACCCATATGATGGGTGAATGAAAATAATGTATGTCATGGCTGGGTCCCCCGGGGAGCCGAATGAGTCTTTTTTGTTTGGAATCAACACCGGTGAGTGATGGGGAAGCAGGACTGAGAAGAGAGAGAAGTTGGACCTTGATGCAGTCATACAAAGGCCCTTTGGAGGCCACTGCGATGGCCTTTCAGAGTTGCCCTTCACTGAGGCTTTTGTTCCCCCACAGTGACCAGACATTGGATGTGAGCTAACCTGAGGAAGAGTGTGTTTCCTTGGGTCTCATGGCTCTCCTCAGCCTAGGGCAGTTCCTAGAAGGGGGTCTCAGCTGAGAGATGTCAGCCATGAGCACTCCTTGCAGCTGGGGGACTGAGTGCTTCAGTTCTGGGTAGAGAGGTGGGAAGAGGTATGGAATCTGGCCAGCACATGGCAGTGTCCACTACAGTATGCGTAAAGTGTAAATGGAAGTCATGAGATTATTAATGTATTCTGCCTAAGTTAATAAAGTAACAATAACTAATAGCACAAAACTCCCAAGGGTATGACCTTTTTAATAATAGGAGATAACGGTTAAACGAAATATTAGATTTGAGGATCTTGAGGGAATGAGGGAAAGTTAAAAATGTGGGGCAACACAAGAGAAATGTGATTTTGGGGGGAAACCATAGTTTGTGGTAGGTAGTACTCTCACCTGTACACAGTTAGGAGTGGCCTGTCACAAGGGAGTCAACACCAGGCCTGAACTTTGATTCACCAGGACCAGCCCATTCTCTGAGCGATCTCAGGTGATTCCTTGAGGAGAAAGAACATGTTCAAAAGGCAAGCAAGGAAGGGAACACACTCCACTCATGGAAAAAAAGCAAGAAAGTAGACACAGAAGTAAAGGATCTTATGTCCCACAAAGGAAGAGCTTGCTGTCACAGTGGGCGAAGCCAGAACAGGCCCATTATTCCTGTTTGGGGCAGGGCCCAGAGCACTTCAAGAAGATTCAGCCCCTTTTAGAATCACTATTCTCCCGCATTTTCTGAAAGCTCTGGGCTAACGATAAATTTCCTTCTTACTCAGCTTTCTCACACTGGAGAGTTTACAGTTGTTACTCCATGCCCTGCCACTCACCTGCTGTTGGCAGGAGACACACATCTCTTTACAGACCCGTGAACACTGACTCCCCAATGATTGTCACTTCAGTGTCTTGAACCCAGCCTCGTGAAATGACTCAGAGCAGCAGAAGGACACAGAAAACAAATGGAAACTTAGGAAAATACTTTTTTAATCTCCAAGACACAATTTAATACAGCTTGATTTATAAATATTTCTGTTAGCAAGTCACCCACTGCACATTCAACAGATGTCCTGTAAGATGGACAGAAGTTAAAACGCATTAGTTTCTTTAAAATATAGAAAAATCATAGGAGTAATAAGCAGTGATTAACCACCTACTGTAATTAAGTGTCTTCTATGGTCAAGTCCTCTAATTCTTACAATGACCCTGTCTTCTTACTGAGGACACTAATGCTCAAATGAGGTGACATAAGTGGTAGAGCCTGGATTCAAACCTGAGGCTTTTGCACTAACAAAAGCCTAGCTTTGCCAATAGTGTACTGTTCTGCAGCCAGGTCATTTTCTGACTTTGAGGTGCATATGAATTTGAGAGCCTATAGATACTGTGGAGCTCTGGTGGCCCAGTGGTTAAGAGCTCGGCTGCTAACCGATAGGTGGGCAGTTTGAATCTACCAGCCGCTCCTTGGAAACCCTACGGGGCAGTTCTACTCTGGCCTATAGGGTTGCTATGAGTCGAAATTGACTTGATGGCAATGGGCAAGTGGTATAGATATTGTGCTTTAAAGAGGATGTGTAGACCCTCCCTCTGTGTGCAATGACACACCAGCAAACACACATACACACATACATGTGCTCAAATATCTGTTCAAAAATTTCTCCAACCTTCCCAGCAGCTTAAAAATTAGAGATGCAAAGAAAAGCTCTAAAGGCACGAGCAGAACAGAGCGTCATCAAATTAAGTCCCTGTTTTCTCTGGAAGGAAGGGCCAGTGAGAGTGTAGCCTAAAAGGGCTTACTTTTGAGAAGGACCTCAAGCCTGGAGCTCTATTAAACCACCATCCAACCTCATCTAAGGCTGTTCTTCCAAATTCCAGCTTTGCCACTTGCCTCACTTGTTCCCAGCCAATCCCACAGCCCCTCTTTGAAAGTCACCTACACTCCAGTTTAAAGGGAAACCAAGATGAAAGCGCCAGATTTGTTCTGCTGCAATCAGTTGGCTGACATGGCAAACATGAACACATGTCCCACACATGCAAAGACCAGCCCCGTGCACAATGACCTGGATTATAGCTTGTAAAACGTAATTACAGAAGCGAAAGTAAACCAAGCAGGGTTTTGGCTCAAATGGAGGCGTTATTATGAAAAATGAAGTGGACAGCTCTCTGATGCTGCTCTGTTCTAGGCGAGCAAAACTCTAGCTGTTGGCCTGTCAAGAGGTAATACTCCAAATGCTGAGTATTTCCCTGCCTGACAGATATTAATTCAGATATCCACTTTGCCAATGTCTAAACAGTTAGAAACCCTGTCAAAATGAATTTTCTCAGCCTATCTGTTCATAAAGTATACAGTCCTCTAGCCATGTTCTGTATCCATTATTGTGTTGCATGACAACCCCATAACCTTTAAGCTTCTGGTTGTTTCTGAGAAATAAGGAATTATTTAAAGGGCAATTTAGTTTAAGATGCAGCCCTGGTAGCTTAGTGGTAAAAGCTCTGCTGCTGACCAAAAAGGTGGGCAGTCTGAATCCACCAGCAGCTTCTTGGAAACCCTATAGGGCAGCTCTAATCTGTCCTATAGGCTCCCTATGAGTTGGAATCGGCAGGCTGACAACAGGTTTTTAGTTTAAGATATTATTATTATTAATTTTCCTATACCTTTCAATTATTTTGGTTGGGGTTCAATTATTTTAACATTAACTTATAACAATATAAACATGATAATCTTATTAAAGTAAATTAACATAAGTAATTTTTATGAAGTATTTTGAAAAACTGATGCAGTTTCTAAAATACACATTTTAACCTCTCTCCAAGAGGTTCCCATACAAGATTTTTTAAAATAAGCAAGATCTGAAAGTCCCACTTTTAGATACTGTTGATTTATTTATTGGCTGTGTGTTCATTGATGAGCAAGAGGTAGTCCCACAAGAGTTGGTGTATTTGTTCTCTTAGATTTAGTAGTAATTTAGGAACACAATTTTATAGTTGAAAGGAGTCTAAAAAATCACTGCACACACAAACGTTTAGTTTTTTTTATTGTGGTAAATATAGATACACTAAAACCTGCTTTTGAAAGCCAGAACCTGCGTAAGGCAGAAGCCTGTCAGAAAGGGAAAACTCTAATGTTATTTTCCTCCTAAAGGAGCCAGAGAAAAGTGGTAAGGCTGCATCCTGCCAGAGGCGGGAAACTTGTGAGACCCTGGAAACCAAGGGAGTCCCCCGGAGTTCCGGCTCTCACAGGTTTCACTGTATATATGTAGAACAAAAATATTCGCCATTTCCACTTGTTTTTTAAGCGTACAAATCAGTGACATTAATTTTGTTCTTCATGTACAAACATCACAAGTCCTTTATTTTTAAAGTAGTGGATTTTAAAACTAAGGTGGCTCTTTATAAAGGACCTATAGTGAAGGAATTACTCCAGATTTCCCGTAGACTTGTTTAAAAATGAAATGATACATATTTTGGAAATGCTTAAGCATATAATCATTGTTCATTTATGAGCAATAAAAATAAAATAAATGTGAGGCTAGTGAAAAAGAAAAGAACGAGCTTTTTTTTTTCTTTTTAATTTCCGAGACTTTTTCCCTTCTCCTCCCCTCATCCTGGAGGTTCATGAACTAGTCATTTCTTTCATTCTCACAAGTCAGCAACGCGGAGAAAAGCAGCTCCGGGACGACAAACCCAGCATTGCTGTCACCTGTTTCAAAAGGGTTCCCCCCTGCCAAGGTACCTGGCAGTTCAAAAGTGTTGATAACAATAATCATAAAAACCATAAACTATTTTTTCCCCTTAAGATGATTCAGTATTTCTCAGCTGCAACCAGAAACTTAGGGACGGTGCCTGCCCGGCTATTTACTTGCCTAGAGAAGAGTGTTACAACGTTTCCACGCCCACCTACTCGGACGACTGGATTCACCTGCCTCCCCCCACCCCTGCCCCGTCGGGGAGCGTTTGTGATCCATTGCCACCTCTCTGGCCGTCGATCTGTGTCAGCGCCAGGGGCTAAGCCCGCCGCCGCCTCCACGCAGGCGCCCGTATGGCTCCCGGAACAGATGGCTCCACTTAACCAGCAGGGTGCCTCACCTGAGCGAGCGCGGGCGCGCGGAGGGAGACGGGGGCTCTTAGATGTAAACTCTGCGCACCTAGGTCCGCCAGAGACTAAGGAGGCAGAGTTCTTAACTGCTTCGCAGAGGGCCAAAGGGAAGCGGTGTGAAAATTCCCGGGAAAGCCGCTTTCCGCATGGATTCAAACGCGTTTGCGTGTGTCAGGGCAGGATTTCCACCTTCATGAGGTCAGTTAGCCGCCAGCCTTTCCCGGGCAGACTGGAAACAGACGCAAAGGCAGAAGCATTTCGTCACACCGTCTTCTGCCTTCCTAAAGCAGAGATTCTCACACTTTATGCACGTTATAATCACCACGGGGAGCTGGTAACACTGTCTGCGTCGAGGCTGCACCCCAGACGCGTGCAATCATACTCCCTGGGGATGGAACGCAGGCATCAAGATGTTTAAAGCTCCCCGAGGGATCCCAGGGGCAGGCGCCTTTGAGAATCACTGTCTTAACTACCTTTTTGCCTAAGAGGACTAGCCCACAGAGCCTCTGTCCCAAGATACAGAAGCTGAACACTGTGGATGGCTGTGCGGTCGGGCTCTTGCTGGGTACAAGCACTCGCCCCACGGTGGTGGTGCGGATCTTTTTCTGCACACAATCTGCAGACCCTGTCTAATATTTTCCATACCAGGCAATGAGATCACAAACTCCAAAACATTAAATCAAAACCGGAGGCACTAGGAGTCTTCAATAAAACTCCATAGCTCATACACAAGGGAGGGGAGGGGAGCAAATTAAAACCATCACTGCACTGAGGGCATATTATATATATTTATACATACCTACCTGGTGGCGCAGTGGTTAAGCGCTTGGCTACTAACTGAAGGCCCGCTGTTCGACCCACCAGAACCCACCAGCCGCTCCTTGGGAGAAAGACTGGTAGTCTGTTTCCCTAAAGATTCCAGCCTCGGAAATGTGGCGCAGTTCTACTTCGTCAGACAGAGTCGCTATGAGCAGGAATGGCCTGGACAGCACAGCAACAATGGAGGTCTCCATAGTAGGCACCGGGCTACTGCAGCAATTGGAGGACCATATCAAGCAACAATTAGTTAAAATTGACCAAACTAGACCAGTACTAACTCACTGGGAAAAATCCCTTGTGTCCCTTTTGTATGAGAGGCTGACTTGATTTGTAAACTTTCACTTAAAGCACAATAAAAATTTTAAAAAAATCCCTTCTGTCTTAAAGCTCATCTACAGGACACGGGATTTCTGACTAGGAAAATGATGTGAGTGGCATTGCAGGGAGAAATAACAGAGAGATGCATATGAGTAATGAATATGAAGACAATCCTACTTTGACAAAAATACGCAGTTATAAAAGCCTTCTATACTTTGAAGTTTAAAACAAACACTCATATCTCTGTAACAAAATTTTTAGTCTGAAAAATAGTCATGTTTCTAAATTGTATATGCTGGAGATGAAAAAATAAATTAACACATAATTATGATTTATAATTTTGAGTAACCCAGGGTCAGTGCTGGTGGTCAGGAAGGGAATGGGGGACTGTCCATCCACAGAGTTTCATAATCTTCTGTGGCTGACATGTTATTAAACAGAGTTCCTGCAATCCTCCTAACGACCCCATTTCCAGCACCTGAGTTACGTTTGTGTGCTGGAAACTGGAGAGTACTGATCTTTAATCAGAAGTAGGACAAATCCAGGTAAGCGAATGGATCAACTGGACATTCTTTTTTAAAATACTTACTAAGATATACTTTTATTTTTGTTGTTGAGAACATACACAGCAAAACACACCAATTCAACCATTTCTACACGAACAGTTCAGTGACAATGATTACATTCTTTGAGTTGTACAACCATTCTCACCCTTCTTTTCGGAGTTGTTCCTCCCTCATTAACAAATTCACTGGCCCCTACGCTTCGCATCCAATCTTTCGAGTTACTGTTGTCTATTACAGTCCATAAAAAGCAAATAAACAATAACAACAACAAAAAAACCCACTGCTGTCCTGTCAATTCCAACTCATAGTGACCCTATAGGACAGAGGAGAACTGCCCCATAGAGTTTCCAAGGAGCACCTGGTGGATTTGAACTGCTGCCCTTTTGGTTAGCAGCCATAGAACTTAACCAGTACGCCGCCAGTGTTTCCTTGATCCAATATAGGTAGAACTTCAAAGAGCATAATACTTAAGACATTCTTTACTAGTTAAGCTAAACTTTGGTTTTAAGAAGACTTCAGGGAATATTTGTGGTTTAAGGTTTAAAAATAGCGTTGGGGGTTTATTCAGCCTTCATGGCTCCAGAAGGGTCTGGAGTCCGTGAGAATGTTCAGTTATGTTCTACATATTCCCCCTTTTGATCGGACTTCTTCTATATAACCTTTGATCAAAATGTTCAGGAATGGTAGCCAGGCACCGTCCAGTTCTTCTGGTATCGTGGCGAAGGAGGCAGTTGTTCATGGAGGCAATTAGCCACACGTTCCATTTCCTCCACCTATTTCTAACTGTCCTTCCTTCTCTATTGCTCCAGGTGAATAGAGAACAATTGTTGTGCCTTGGATGGCTGCTTGCAAGCTTTTAAGACCCCAGGTACTACACAACAAACTAGGAGGTAGGGTAGAAGCACTAAGCATGTTATCAGGCCGGTTAACTGGGAATGCCCCATGAAACCATGATCCTAAACCTCCAAAGCAAGTAACTAAATCTCGTGAGGTGTATGGCTGCATGTAAGCAACCTCAGCAGCTACTTTTTTTTTGGTCTTTGTTGTAAATATATCACAGAAGTTTTGCCAATTAAACTTTTTACAGGTGTACAACTTATTGACAGGGCATTATTTTTAATCAAGAAAAAAGGGCTCCACACGTGTCATTGGCCCATTCTCCAGGTTCTATGTCCACGAAGGGTCAGAAATTTCCAGAATGACACTGTTGCATTCAATGGCAGTGCATTTCAAGCCGGTTCCAATTTGGCTGGGCTAGTGTATACGCCTCACATGAGCCATTGTTTACAGGGGAGCAAAGCTAATCTTCAGGAGCACCCTCTAATCAGGAAGAGACCTTCCCACAGCGCTGTCTTTTCCAAGGCAGTCACTCCACTACTGTCTGTGGCCACTCTAGATCTTCCCTTTTCCAAAGACCCAGACTTGTGGAGGAGATACGTATGCCCCAGGGACATTTTAAGTTTCCCAAATATTTCCATCTTAATATTGCTGTTTGGGCTCTTAACACTGTCACATAAACATTTTCGAGGACTTGTTTCCGAGGTGGGATTTTGATCAGTGCCTGGCACCTTCTGCAGGCTTTTATGTTGATGGAATGAAATAAGGTAGCTCTGACAGCACTAGGGATCATCTCATGTAAGAGGAAACCGAGGCTTATTCCACATGCCCACCTCCAGGGAAAGAACCAGAACATAAAACAGAACCCTGAACTGTGCAGCCCGGAGGACACACACCCAAGAATGACAAGCCGCTGCTCCTTCGCGGTGCTCACAGAAAGCGCTGCTTCCTACGAATGGCAGCAGCCGCCTTTAGTTTATCTTTCGCACCCAAGTGCTCCGTTTAAAACGTTTCTAGCAGAAAAGGAACGTTATGATGCAGTGCTAGAATCCCTGCATCTCAGGGTAGAAAGTGTCTCAGATCTTCGTTCGCGACGCTCAGTTTCTCCTTGTTTATTTCTAGTGGGGGTTTCATCTCACGTTTATTTTCTGATGTCTGTTTCTCTCATGCCTCTGAACGGAATTGCCAAAGTCTGGCCGTCCACTCACGCGGAAAATATTCATCTATTTTTGTTTATCCATTTCATTTTAGGAAAACGATTTTTCCCCCCTTATCTCATCATGCGTTTCCAAGAACATTACCCGCCGTCAGCAGCCAGTGAAGAAGGAAACACGCCATCTCACAGCTGACCTGACCTGCTTCCAATAATAAACATTTCCAGGCTAACAAATAAAATGCGAAGCTAGGCAAAGAACCGATTCCAAGTCCACCGAGTTCACAAGCTGGCCGAATACAAACAAGCCTCCGGAATGAGTCTAGGCGAAGCCGAGGACGGCATTGATTGCTCTTGGGGCTGTTTTAAGTCTAATTGGCACCGTCTTCATCACTTTCCATTTAGGGTCTGGGGAGTCTGTGTGTCCCAATCATGAGCCGAAGGTGCTTCTCGAAACGCCTCGCACCCTCCCCCTCCCACGGGTGGGACTGCGGAAGAAAAAGAACTGTCTCCCAGGGCGGGTACACTCGGTGGGGAGTGTGCACCAGCCTGGCGCCGGGCGGACAGCGCGCACAGGGGCCAATTCAGCCACCAAGCCTCCCCCCTCCTCCGGTCACCGTCCTCCAACAGTCGAGTTCACAGCCAGCCGCCTTTCTGGTGTTTTCTCGCACATTCCTGTTTCCCGCGAGCTAATTCGCATAAAGCGCGTTCTCTAAGGGCTTGCAATTCCCTGACCTAGGTCAGCTCTCTCTCTCTCAGGTTACACTGCATCTAGCCGCATCTCAGTTTCCTCTTATCAAATTCCTTCTTCTTTTTAAGTGTGGTGTGGCGGAGTCGCCTCTGCAAATTTTGAGGGGTTGCGGTGGGGTCAGGGGACAAACAATCCCACTCTGCATAAAGCGCGACCGCAGCCTGCACTACCTTTTTTTTTTTTTTTTAAATAGGAAATTAAACTCGATTTGTTTGAACCCGGCGACTCACCGCACAGTGTCTTAAAAATACAGCGAGAACCCGGATCTAAGCTGACGCGAAATAGGGCTAAGGGGGCCTGAGGCTCGGACTTTCGAAGGAGTTCTCGGGTCCTGGCCCTGCTCACCCAGAGCCCGCGCTGGCTCTGTGGCCCGGGCGGGGAGTGGGGATTCTCCGCGTTGGTCGTTAGTCAGGCCCCGGCTCGCCCGAGGACCCTCCTGGGATGTCGCTGTTTTTTCTGCCTTCAGGTCCTTCCAGGCAGAATCGAAACGCGCCCCGGCGCGCCCGGCTCCGCGGTTGCTCCTTCAGCCCTGCGGAGCCAAAAAGGGGCATTCATCTGCTTGTTTAGGCTTTCCTTAGGGGCCCCGAAACGCCTGCGCCCCTGGAAGACCCCGGCGTGCTCGACAAGGATGTTTTGTTTGCACCCATATAACTTCCAGAGAAACAGTCCCACCAAAATCCAAAACGACACAAGAGATGTGAAGTGGGGCAACTGCCTCTCCAAGGAGCGTTCAGTTACCGAGTCCCTGGCTGTCCCGAAGCCCTGACTTTCCGTCGCTGCGTTCACGGTTGGGAGGTGAACAGCCAGGGAGGCTTCCCCCGCAGCCGTCTCTGTCGCCAAACCCCAGACCCCAGGAGGACAGGCACCCCTTCCTGCCTCCTGTTTGTCTCGCGCGTTAGAAACAGAGCTCACCTCCCTTCTTTATCTTTCTCAGAACCTGGGCCAATTCCCGGAGCCGGCTTGCGGGGGAGGAGGACTCCGATCCCTCTTGCACCCCTGAGGACGCCGGCTGCAGCCGGACGCGTCGATTCCTGGGGCCGGGAGCACGACCTCAGCTCCGTGGCTCCGGCGCCCCTGGGAGCCGCTCTCCACTTAGCGCGCTGAGCCTGGGGAGCGCAAAACTGCAACGCCAAGCCCACCCAGCAAAATCGCGGAACCCGCCAACTCTTCATCCGCGCGTTCGGCGCCGACCACGTAGCCACCCCCAGGTCTTGGAGGGGGCCAAGCTGCATCCCGGGAATGTGGGGGAGACTTATCTTTCCGCAGTCCCACCTTTGGGCCACCTCACCCCTAGCCCAGCCTGTAGCGCGGGAATCCGAGGAGCTCCGCCAGGGGCCGACAGGGGGCGACAAACTATAAACTCGCGGCTGGAGAGCGTTGCGGCGAGCACTGTGTGGTCCGGTTTCCGCGCAGCTGGCTCGTGGGGTGCGAAGCGACGGCTGCCGGGCTCTGCCACCCGGGAGAACTTCGGGCGCAATCCTCAACTGTCTCCCCCCAAACTCGGGCGGCCTTCGCTGAGGGAGAGGGGATTCAGCGTGGGCTGCGCCTTCCTGCCAGCGCCCTGTGCTCTGTGCGCAGAGGTGGAGTGGATGTTCCCCTCAGGAGGCAGTTAGGGGCAAACTGGCCGTCAGGGTGGCACGACTGGCTAAATAAAGCCTTCCCTAAGCGCGCCTGTCCACTCCTCACCCATAGGAGAAAGAAATGGTTTTACTTGCTTTTCAGGAGCATGGGAAAGAGCTGGGCTGAGGCGTGGCTGCGTTTCCCCAGTACCTCTTGGGCTCGAGCGCCTGACTGGAAATACAGGAGATGAAAGTCCGGGTCAGAAGCGACCAGGAGAGAGCTGGGTGGGCGCGTACTCACTCTCAGCGGCCTCAGAGCACCCCACGCCCCGTGCGCACCCAGTCCTCTGCTCCGCGATGGCTCCGATTTGTGCACCTTAATCCAATCTCCTCCACCCCCGCTCCGAGTCCTAACACCAACTCGGTGGACTGGGGGTCGCAGACCTGGTCCTTCCAAACAGTTTCTTTATCATCCTCCGTGTCCTTTCCCCAGTACCCCGGCCATCAAACCTCTTCCTGGTCCCCGAGGCCTTTCCAAGGCTCTGGGAACCTGAGGCTGAATTGTGTTCTCCGTGCTGCCTGAAACGAGAGTTCTCACCTCTTTTGAATCTGCTTTCCTTTTTCCGTGGCCCCTGCCCCAGTCCTGGAGGGCCTCTAGCGCTCCCTATAGAGAGCCCGAGATTTATGGCTCAGGGCCTTTTAATTGACACTCTCGTACAGGCTGATTAGGAGCCAGCGATGCCCCGCAGCGGAGGGACAGGGGTCACGGCTTTGGCCGCCGCTGCTCCCTGGCTGCGATGATCGGATCCATCTGCCCCTCGGGCAGTATCATTGCGCCGGCATGGGCTATGGCTCTGACGGCTCCCGGCGCTGGGCTTATTGAGGGGCCTGCTATTCCCGCTTCCTGAGGAGAGCTGGAAGCGTCTGCTAGTTCCAGAAACAGGGCCTGTTCCTAGGCTCCCTCCTAGATTCTCTTTTCGCCTCCTAGCTCGGAACTCCCCGGCGCCAAACTCTGCCGGGCTCTTTGTGCCAGTTAAGGTGTAAAACCAGGAGCTTCTCCCTCCACCTGCTCTTCTCCGGCCCCCGCCGCAGGGATCTCCCCGGAATTGCCACGGTTAGCGCCACAGTCTGGGGGGTCCAGAACTGGGCCTTGATGCAAAATAAAAATAGAAAAAAGGATTGGCGGTTAATGCCGGAGTCAAAGGCTTCAGGCTGCGCAAACTCCCTATTAAAGGAAAGAGAAAGAGCTGGTGCTTTGGAAAAGGTAAGGCCTAGCTACTCTGGGGTGGAGGAGTGCGGGGTTCCCGGACTTGGGAGAAAAGGATCACCCTTCAGGCCTAGGGCGAGGGCTACCCATGAGGCCTCTGGCGAATGCCAGGATGCGCCTGTGGTCAAGAGGACGTCAGGTACCTGCCCCTGGGGGCAGCAGGTCGGTTCCCTTTCCGGCCTGCCCCCTCTGTCACCTCTTTAAGAAATAAGAGTTGAGTGGGCAGCCTAGCCTCAAGGAGACAGAATCTGGAACGTGTCCCTCTCCAGTCAACGAAATCACTCCCACTACCTCAGAGGAGTTGGTGGCTATTAGACACTGTAAAGATATCCTGAGACCATGGTTGGGGAGGGGTCAGTTCCCCTGTAACCGGTCTTGCGTCCTCCTCACCAGGCAGCTACACACCAACTACCTTGCAATGAACAATTTCTATTCTCTGATATCTTAGTAGTAGTAATGGTGCCGAGGATGGTAATAAAACTGAAACCGAAGCTAGTGCTGGTATTAATACTAGCACTAATATAGTACTAATAAACTTAAAATGACTTCCCCATCATTCCCAAAGCCCGAGGGGGGAGAGGACTAAGAGGGGCGCAGAGAATGGAAGGTTCCAGGCCCAGCTGGGGCTGGGAAGGGTGTTTGTGTACGTAGGGGGAAGGCTCCGGAGGGGGGGTGGAGGGAGGCCGAAGTGGGAGGGCTGGAGGGGGTAGAGTTTCAGGGCGGATGCGGGGGACGCCCGGGCGCAGTGACGGGAACCAATGAGCTGCCAACTAGCGCCTCTCCGGCGTGACTGCCGAGATTGACGTGGAAGACACGTCAAATTGATCCCCGCACGCTGCAGCTTCCCGGTCAGACGAATTTCTCCCAATCGGATGAAGTTCACTCTGGGCCTGGGGTCGAGGGCGTGGAGAGTGTCCTGGGAACCCGCGGCTGCTGCGGCTGCGGCGGGCCGGGGGGCGAGCGGCGGCGCGCTCGGCGGCGGCGCAAGGCGCGTCTCCAGCCCGCGCCCAGGCCGCCGCGGCTCTCGGCTTGCGCGCGCCCTCCCTCTATGCCTCTCCAGCGGCGGCGGCGCCCGAGCTCTCCCGGACTGCGCTGGGCCCAGCCCCCGCCGTCCCAGCGCCAGGCAGCCGGCTGGCCAGCACGCCATGGGTAAGGGACGGGCAGCGAGCAGGGCGCGGGAGGGCTGACGAGATGGGTCCTGTCCCGGCACCTCCTATACCTTTCGTCTGTTTTCCCTGCGCGCTCTATTCGGTCCTGGGGTCCGAGCAAGCTACGTTCTCCGCAAGTCCCCAGCCTTCGCGGGGCAGTTCAGCGCGACCCGGGAGAGGGCGTCCTAAGTAGCCACGCCAAAAGGGAAAGGAGGGCTGGAGCGCACGATGCCCTTCTTCACGGTCCCTACAGTTGCTCCCACTCCCGGAGCCCGACCCAGGCCGTTTGCCCTCGGACTCCGAGCCGTCTGGGGATCCGCGGGTTTACTTGTTTCCTCTGGACGCGAGCCTGGGTGCGGTCCCTCGCCCCGCGCGACCAACCTTGGCTAACCAGCCGGTGTTTTTTTCCCTGCCCTCTCACTCTCGCCGGGCCCGTCCTCAGAGCAGACTTACGGCGAAGTGAACCAGCTGGGCGGCGTGTTCGTCAACGGCCGCCCCCTGCCCAACGCCATCCGCTTGCGCATCGTGGAACTGGCGCAACTGGGCATCCGACCCTGTGACATCAGCCGGCAGCTGCGTGTATCCCACGGCTGCGTGAGCAAAATCCTGGCGCGCTACAACGAGACAGGCTCCATCCTGCCCGGAGCCATCGGGGGCAGCAAACCTCGCGTCACCACCCCCAACGTGGTCAAGCATATCCGGGACTACAAGCAGGGAGACCCCGGGATCTTTGCTTGGGAGATCCGCGACCGCCTGCTGGCCGATGGCGTCTGCGACAAGTACAACGTGCCCTCGGTGAGTTCCATCAGCCGCATCCTGCGAAACAAGATCGGCAGCCTAGCGCAGCCCGGGCCTTACGAGGCGAGCAAGCAGCCGCCGCCGCAGCCGGCGCTGCCCTACAACCACATCTACCAGTACCCTTACCCCAGCCCCGTGTCACCCACTGGCGCCAAAATGGGCAGCCACTCCGGAGTCCCGGGCTCGGCGGGCCACGTCAGCATCCCCCGCTCGTGGCCCTCGGCGCACTCGGTCAGCAACATCTTGGGCATCCGGACGTTTATGGAGCAAACAGGTCAGTCGTGCCGGCCTTCCGCAATCTTCCAAAAAGGGGTACAATTCGCCGGGCGGGCGTGCGGGCGGGGGTCACACTCACCCTCCTCCCCCGACCGGTTCGGGCTCAGGGGAGGGCTCGAGGCTAGCCGGGGAGGTCCCAGGGGCGCGGGCCTTCTGTGGGAGCCTTCGGACATCTTGAACTTTTTAGGACAAATATGAAAAATATTTCCCAAATGGAAGAGCAATCGCCGACCACAAATTCGGAGGCCTGAAATTGCGCTTTTTCATACTAGTAAAGAGTTTGCAAACCCCTGTCGCCAGATCTAGGCCATATAAACCGCTCTGGGAATTCTGCGACCTTTCTTTAGCTGTCTGGATTCATCGCTGTACCCCAAAAGGTTCCATCCATGTCCACCCCAGGTGCAGAGAGTCTTTTGAATAACAGGGAAAGAGGATGTGTGGCCGTCCTTACCTAGAGGCCTGGATCTTTAGCAGGCCCGGGCCTTGCGGGACCTGGAGCAGGGATTCTGATGGACCGCCTCATGGGCATCCGGGACACTCCGGACGAAAGCTCACGAGGATTTGCCCTTCGCCTGCAGTTAACTCAACACACCGGTGGTCATTTCTCTCGTAGTGGGGGGAGGGGGCGAAGGGAGGGAGAGTTTTGAGGCAACCTCCGTGCCGGGCTCGGGTAGGACGTGTGCAGACCGGAACTGGGTTTCTTGTCCCTTGGTACTGACTCCTGCTTCAGAAGCGGGCGGGGGATAGCGAGCTCCTAGGAGGATGAAGCGGAATTCTCGGAATCCCAGGAGATAGAACGGGCGGCGAAAAGAGAGCGGGACTGCTTCGCTTCAGCAGTAGCGGAGCGCTTCTAGGGCCACACACACACTTAGTTTCTTCTCGTGGCTAGAACCCAGCCTGGGCAAGCCGGCTGGGGCCAAAGCTTTCCCCAGAGCGGCCGGTGGGCACAGGCTGGGAGGTGACTCTGCTGGGCCTACGCTCAGATCTGGAGCTTTCCCTTCGGTCCGTACGCACCCACGTGCATGGCGAGCAGATCTGCGCCCGAGTCGCGCCCCGGTCGCGAAGCTGACGCCTCTTTGGGGGAGCCTCGGGTGTCTGTCTTTGGAGGCAGTTCGGAGCATGATGGTCGCCTAGACCTCCAGATGCTTGTCAAAACTTTGAGAGACCATGTAATTCTCCCCAGGCTGCCGTGAGTTCGTAACTGGGGCCTAGCACTGCTCCAAACACTGCCTCTGGAGAACTGGATGGCTGCTTTGGCTGAGGGCGCCCATCCTCTGCCCAAAAGGCCGCCTCCCCGCCAGATCTTCCATTTCGGGGGAAGCGGGTAGAGGGCTGAGAGGAGCGAGGAGCAGGCCCAGCTGCCTCGCTCCTTTCTGCCCGGCTAGGAGTGAAAGAGAAACTCCGCGGGCGGCGGTCACTCCGCCTCTGATCGCTTTCTGAGTGTTTGACCACCCTTACGTGTTTGGGAAACTCCTTGGCCGGGCTTTCATACATTAGCCGGGTGATTGTAGGCGCGTGTGTAAACGATTTGGCGGGTGGGCAGCGGTAGTATCCTGGGCAAGGTCCGACGCCCCTTCTAATGTGTCCTGTGCGCCCGACAGGGGCCCTGGCCGGGAGCGAAGGCGCCGCCTACTCCCCCAAGATGGAAGACTGGGCCGGCGTGAATCGTACCGCCTTCCCGGCCACCCAAGCAGTGAATGGGCTCGAGAAACCTGCCTTGGAGGCGGATATTAAATACCCTCAGGTAACTGAGCAGCAGGGAACATATCTTTAACTAACAGAGCAGAACGGATAGAAGACGACAGGGAGACAAAAAGACAGAGAAAGAGAGAGAGAGAGAGAGGGAGAACTTGCTAAGCCCGTTGAGCACGCGTGCCAAAGTGAGTGCACTCTGTGTTTGTCTCCTTTTCTCTAGCTCTCAAGTTTGGCTGGATTTGGAGGGGGATTGATTCGCCTTTGGCCAAGATACTTTTGCTAAAAAAGCTGGAATCCCGAACCACAGATAGGTTAAGGATCCCACTTTGTCTAAATCCAGAATGAATTCCGTGTTCCTGCCTCTCGTTGTATTATTACAATTATTACATATAGATTATATATAATAATTACAGTGGATTAAAAAAAAAGAGCTCTGACTACTAATATTAGAGGCCAGGCCTCAAGTGGAGATAGTTGACAGGGACAACTTGGGGGAAATTAGGATCCCCCCACCCAGGAGTTGCTGGAGACGCCGGGGAGGGAGACCGCAGGGATGACCTTGGCTGACCATCTGTCCCCTCTACCCCCAGTCGGCCTCGAGCCTCTCCGCGGTGGGCAGCTTCCTCCCGGCCTGCGCCTACCCGGCCTCCAACCAGCACGGCGTGTATAGCGCGCCGGGTGGCGGCTACCTCGCCCCGGGCCCGCCTTGGCCGCCCGCACAAGGCCCCCCGCTCGCACCCCCCGGGGCCAGTGTGGCCGTGCACGGCGGGGAGCTCGCTGCAGCCTTGACATTCAAGCATCCCAGCCGAGAAGGTGAGGGGCGCGGGGGTGGGGGGTGGGGAGGGATAGATGATCTGGGGGCTGCAGGGGTGCTGGGGAGTGGGTTTGAGCCTGGAAAAGAAAGAAAAAGGGAGAGAGGGAGCGTGTGTATGTATGTGTGTGTGTGTGTGTGTGTGGTGGGGAGAGAACCTGAAATACCCAACCCGGGTGGTCCATGACATCCTGCCTGTTAAATGTTATGCATGTAACTTCTTGGAGCAGGTTAATTTCTAACAGGTGTATGCCTGTGTTTCTAGAAGGTACGCTGGGGTTGCAAGGGGCCCCAGGCCTATCCCCCATCTCAGAAGCAGACCCCTGAGTGTATGGAGCGAGGAGACAGAGTGTCAGGCTGGCAAACAGGAGAACTGGGCTTACCAAAACAAAACAAAACAAAAACCCAGTGCCGTCGAGTCGATTCTGACTCATAGAGACCCTATAGGACAGAGTAGAACTGCCCCAGAGAGTTCCCAAGAAGGATTCAAACTGCGGACCCTTTGGTTAGCAGCCGTAGCACTTAACCACTATGCCACCAGGGTTTCCAATTTGGATCTGGCTTTTGTGCCCTTGGTCAAGTTATTGCTCCTCTCTGGGCCTTGGTTTCTCTCTCCATCCATAGAGGAATCTAGAAGACACCTTCTGGCTCCTCTTTCTGTGGTCTGTGGAGCTTTGCCTTCTGCGTTAGACCTGCTGGGGAGCCTGACTCTGCATAGAGATCCACACCTGGATGTGTATAGGACACTGCTCACTTGTTTCTTCCAGGTTCCTTTTTACCAGGCCTGCTTTCTCCTTGGATTCATTTAAAAAATGCTGCCTGTGGGAAAGCAGAGAGCATTTCAGCCCTGTGTCCCTACATCCAGGCTCTTCTGAACTGTGTGGTTCTGGACCCTTCTTTCTTTCTGTCCATGAGAAATGCATCCAGAGTTCTGCCTGTTTTTCTCTATCTTCTCCTCCTCCTTTTCTTAAATCTTCTCTTCCATAAATCTCCTCCCTGATAAGCCAACTAACAGATTTGAGGTATTTTACTAACAGCCAGCAGTGTGGGGGCATCTTTTTACCCCGACCTTTGGTTCCTGGTTTTTCCTTTAACTTGAGAAAAACTCGCCCTACCTTATGTTTTCATTTTTGTCATTGGGAAAGGAGGGGGCTGGATTTCATGATTGCCAACCACCCTGTATTTAGATCTGGATGGGCCAGCAGTTTGCAAAGGCCTTGGAAGAGGAAGGCATCACCCCAGAGCATTCCAGCCCCTGCAGAGAGGGGGGCAGGGCACAGCCTTGGGGGCCGGATGGGGCAAAGGAGTGTTCCCCTATTAAGAAAGGACTGTTACTAGCTGATCTGCCTAGCAGGTGGGAGGGGGGCAGGTAGCAATAGGGCAAGTGGGGACAGGAGGGGACTTCCTCCTTAGTGAAGCCCAGGCCAAAAGTGCTATTTGCAAGTAGCTGAGTCATCTCTGTGAGACACAGTGAGACATGGTGATATGATCTAAGAGCTAGAAAGGGAGAGAGAGGAGTAAGATGCCATTGATATGGCAATTGGGGAGCAAAGTATTTTTCTCTTTCTACCTTCCCTATAGCAAAAACATCCTGTGATATTAGCATAATGTTTACTTGCTTAATTTTAGTGAAATTCAAGTAAAGAAAATTTATAAAAATTGAGAATTAAAACTCCCTTATGCTTTAATCTTAATTTTAAATAATAGGATAATACCACTTGTTCAATTATAGGAAAATCTAAGTGAAGGAAATTAAAAAAAAAATTGAGAAGTAGAACTCCTTTATGCTTTAAATGTAAGGACAGGTAGGGGCTTCAGGGTGAGTGCTTAGCTCCCTTGCCCCTGGTCTATTCTCAACAATCTAGGTTATCAGTTGGATTAGAAATTGAAATGAAATTTACTTCATTACATTCAGCAACAAATCACTTAACTAAGCAGGTTTATTTGAATTACAGAAGTATTTCCACAACTTTAAATGATTTCCTGTAGTTTGGTCCAAAGGAAAAGAAAAAATTAGCACAAGGACCATCTGTCTTCAAAGGTCGTTTTCTAATAGAGCCACGTTGTCCTGGGGCATTCCAGTCTCCCCATTAAAAACAAGCTGTGAAGTGTAGATAACAGTCCAAAGCTAAACCATACAGTTCTGAATTCTAAACTAATTCTAGTTAGTTCAGGGGAGAGTTTTCAACATTTAGACTAGTTGGTGGTTGATTTTGTTTAGATGATACTTTCCCTTCAGAAATGAGGGCTATGTAATGGTGCTGGCATCCTTATGGCGCTTACCATTTAAATCATGAAACATCCCACCCCATTTTCAAAATCTACAGCAACAATTAGCAAGGCTAGTTATTAAATGAACAAAACTGCCTGATCCTCATGGTTCTTTAAAGGTGCAGGTAAAAGGAGAATTGAATAAATCAAGTCCATTATTAAAAAATGATGCCTCCAGTTGGTATACAAGTGTATCTCTTTGATTGGGACCATAAAAATAATCATGCACCATCTGTCCTTTTCCACAGGGCGAGAAGTACATACTTCCTTGAATTATAGATTTCTTACTCCTTTTCTCATTGCCAGAAATCCTCAATTCAAATTTATGCCTTTGAAAAGACAAAATGATTTGAATCTTTGCCTTTTACTTTCTAATCTTTGCTTAAGAAATTAATAGCTTCAAAGATACTTGTCCTGTGAGACAACTCACTGTCATTAATTGCCCAATTCATGAAAATGGTAGGAATAGCATTTACAAAAACACAGGGCGTTTTGCTCAGTAAAAAAACAAATATTTTTGGCCATCTAGCATAGATAGCTCGAGAGCAAGTCAGGGAGCCCTGGTGGTGCAGTGGTTAAGAACTTACTAAAAGGTCACTGGTTCAAACCCACCAGTGGCTCCGAGGGAGAAAAGACCTGGTGGTCTGCTCTGGTGGAGATTACAGCTGAGTAGCAGCTCTACTCGATCCTGTAGGGGCCACTCTGAGTCAGACTCAACTTGAGGGCAGACAACCTATCAATGTGATTATGTATGTACGTACTAGCTACCATCCTGTAAATAAGCATCTCAACGGTTACCTGATCAAATATCAAATTATGCATTAAAATTTATTAATTTTATCTTGGCAAACAGTAGTGAATCTGGGTTACCTATTATGTAGGTAAGAAAGTATGATTTATATCTCTCACCTGGGGAAAGAAAACTTTAATTCTTGGGAACTGGGAGAAAAACAGGGAAGTTCCATTTGATCTACATGTTCGAGGGCTTGCATTCAAGAAATCTCACCACCCATCAAAATGTCTTTTCATAGACAGGTGATGATCATATATTTTCTTCCCTAGGCAGGTGACAGACCCACCAGGCATCTCCTCAAGGCAACTGATATTTACCCTGTGTTTTCAGGAACCACCAAAACCTCGTGGTTCTAAAGTCCTTCTTGGCTAGCCTTTGGAAAGACTAAAGATTCAGAAATCGAATCTGTAAGACATTGCATATGCACAAAGAAAAAGTGTTGGTTTGTTAAAGAGAACTTTTTTTCCCCAGTTATCTCTGCTCGGAAATGAGTTCTTGGAGGACTGATTCTATAAGTGAACGTCGCTAGAGCACCCTGCAGCCACCAACTCCAGCCTCATTTGACCCAGTCCCTTCCCAGCCCGGCGCCTTCTTCCCCTCCCCCGCTAGCACCCCAATGCGCCCTGCAAACGCAGGCAGATTATATCCCAATATTTTAAAAATGCCTGTCCTTATTCTTGCCCCCTGAGTTTAACGAGCCTGCAGAGCCCCTCTGAGATCCCCACTCGACATACACACCCTGGTTGCCACAGGGTCTCAGGATGACAAAGCAGGGGAGAAGAGAGCCGACGGGAAGGCGCTGGCCTCGCCAGTCGCTAAAAAGGACAGCAGAATTCGCCCCTCCAGGGTGGGGTGGGTCTGTCCTCGGCTCCCGGGTGCTTATTTCTCCGGATTCATATTCTCTATTGTCTCTGAGGCAACCTGCAAGGACTGAGAAACCTCCTCTTCCTCAGGTGTTTTCTAAACAAGCACTTACCTTGATGTGTGTACAGGATGGAAAGAAAAGACCTGCGAAGCTCTCTGGCTGGGCTGTCACAACTGTGTTTAGGAAAGAGAGCTGGGGGGCGGGGGGTGGTGGTGGTGGTGGTGACGGCGGTGGCGAGGGGCCTATCTTTAGACCTCTTCCAACCAGGTGTGTGTGTGTGGGGGGGTACACCCTTCCACATCGGTGTTGGTTCCGGGCAGTCCTAACAAGTTGAGCCAGGAGTTGCTGTTCGGGTGCAGGGGAGCTGCAGAAAAAAAAAAAAAAAAAAAATCCAGAGTTCTCCCTCACCCCAAATAGAGGCGCTCTGAGCTTCCCTTTTAAAGAACTTGCTGGGGAAAAAAGAAAACTGAAAACAGGCCCCTTTTGCTGTAAACAAGTCTGTGTTCCTTATGCCGAAGCCAAGACGCCAGAAAAACAGAGGTTGCGCAATGGCGGCGTCATTTTTAGGCTTCCAGTAGCAAAACTTGGGACCCTTCCCGAACCCTAAATAATAGAGCGTCGCGTGGAGTGCAGCCCAATCAACAAATCCATTGTCAATCCGGAAGCCTGGAGGCCCCAGGACGCGCTTACGGCCATAGCGGTGAGCGAATCTGGACTCCTGGCGGCGTGGGCACAGCGCAGTCGAGTATGTTCACGTCCTATGTCGGAGGAATCCTGCCGCTCCAGGCTTGTGGCAAAGGAAGCCTTTGGTGACCAGGTCTCCGCAAGATTCGCTCCTGCCCACCACAAGTGTCCCGAGCCGCTGGTGTTCACTTTCAGCCGCCATGGCCCTGGCGCACCAGTAGGGTTGGTTGGCAGGGGCAGCAGGAGGGCCGTGCAGGTTGCAACTCCCAGTTCCCTTTCCCTGATGTCGGATCTGAAGAGATTCCCTGTGGGCGCCGAGGTCGGCAGCGTCTCTCTGAGCGTAACATAGGGTCGCTGTGAGTCGGAATTGGCTCGACGGCAACGGGTTTGATTTTCGGTTTGGAGGAAGGGACGCAGGGCAGCAAAGGGAATTGCGCTTGGTGGGTGGTAGAGGAACGCCAGCAAAATGGCCTTGCCCGGAGCGCCGCGGTGCGGGGCCGGACTTCAGGGCAAGGGATGGGCGGGCGCCAAGGGCGGTCCAGGCCCTTGGAGAGCGCGGGCCCTGCTCTCTTCCCTGAACCCCTGTCGCCTCGAGCGCGCTTGCTGCTCAGTCTTCGCCGGCAGATGCTTCCGCTACCGCAGTGTTGGCGGGCGTCGGGGGCCCCAGGTCTCTGCCGGCGCGGCGCTTAGCGATGACCCGACGCCCCTGTGCTTCCTCCGCAGCCGCCGACCGGAAGCCGCCCAGCCCGGGCGCCAAGACCCCCGACGCCCTCGGGAGCTTACACGGACTGCCCATCCCGGCCTCCACCTCCTAGGCGCAGCCCTCCCCGAGCCGAGCCGAGCCCGGAGGAGGCGGATGGGCGTGCGCCCGGGTCGCGCAGGCAGGACCGGAGGAGAGTAGGACGCGACACTGGAGTCGGCCCGCGGGCACTGCTTCACCGGCCCCAGCCCTGCACGCTGACCTGGGCGGCCACACTGCCTTCACCGGCCCGGTTTCTTAGTCCTTTTCCGAACTTTGGCTTTAGAATGTTGCACCCATGTCAGGATCCTTGCCCCGACCTGGCCTCCCGGGTCCCGCCAGCCTGGTTTTTTTGTTTTGTTTTGTTTTTTTCATTTCCCCAGGTATGTCTGTCGGTCTCCCTCTCTTTCCCCCATCTCTGCTCTTCCCCGCCCTCCTCCTCTTCCTCCCTTTCACTCTGCTTCGTTGCCTTCCTTGCCTTTGTCCTCTGTTTTCCTCTCTCCCCCACTCCCCTTTTCTCTGTTTACTTGTTTCTTGGGTCTCTTTTCTCTGGTTTATCGGAACAATTCCTTGTCCTCCTTCCTTTTGTGCCTTTTAGAATCAAGGACTCATTTTCCTTTAACCTCGCACCCTCCCCCCCAATCCAGGAGCGCCCCAGACAGTCCCTCACTCCCTCCTCCGGCAGCTAGGACTCAGCCCCACCCCTGAGTGCGTCCCCTGCCTCCCAGCCTCAGCCCACCTGCCCTCGAGCTGAGGACGCGGACAGAGCAGCCACAGCCTTTTCTCGTGTATGTTTATACTAACAGACCGAACAAAAACCCAGTGAACTGTTGCCTTCGCAACCTCCTCCCGCCAAGCGTATTGTCTGGAAATCTGTATTTTCTCCTTACCCAGTAGCTGGGCTTCTCTTTGCTTCCTCAGAGGTGATGTCACCTAAAAGACCGGGGCAGGGGCAGGAGCCCCTGGAGCGGGTGGTGGTCTCGGTTGTTAGAACACCGCACGGTCTGGAAGTGCCCCCTTCCCAACACTGGAATTCTGACGAACGGTAAAGGCACTGTCCCTGTCTTTTTTGGTGTTCAGGGGTCAGCACATTAGTTAATTTAAACCACAAGCTGCTTCGGGGTACAAAGGAGCATTTGGGCTTCTGGTTTGCAAGGTGTGTCTGTGTCGTGGGGTGGGGAGAGGACTCCCCCGCCCCCCGAAAGTGTCTTCTAGAGCCATACACAAGAGCTGTTAACTGCTTCCAAGTTCAGGCGCACTGGGGGTGGAAGCCTGGACATAAAATGGCAAATTTCTAGTCATAAAAACGGCACCGGTGTCTGCTGTCACCTGCAGCCGTGGAATAAACGAGAGCACCTGAAGTGCGCTTGTGAAGGCGGACAGCGCTGACTGTGTCTGCTTTGAGTGTTACCGACCTCTGCCTCTCCGCTCTCCCCGGGCCTTCAAGATGCACTTTAGTAGGAGGGAATGGCTTGATTGCTTTCCTTGTCAGCACTTGCAGCCCAGGTTGGGCAAGAGGAGGAAGAGAAAGTGAAGTGGGAGGGTGTTTGCCATGGGGCAGCCTTGGCCCACCACGGGACAGCCAAGGGAAGAGACAGCCTTGCCTGACTGCAGGTCCCCCCTCCTGCTCTTGCCATCTCGGGGCTTAGTCCTGGGAGCTGAGGTAGAGAGGTAATATGCACACATCATCCTAAAATTAAGTAAATTCTTACAGGAATCAACTGGCCAAAAGGCAGTGAAGTGAGCAGCAATTGGGGGCTTTCCCCCAGAACATTCCTAACATTCTAAAAGCTGAAGAAAATGATCTCAGGCTAGCAAATCTAAGAGGCTTCCTGCTAATTGTACTGTTTTGTGTTTGGCTTTCTCTAATCATCAATTTAGAAACTGACAGACAGGATTTTTGAAAAGAAGTTTTTGATTTTAATAGTAGTAAAGAGGACCTGCCTGCTTGGTGTGCATCTGCTCAGGATATAGAGGGGGAAAGCGGGGAAATGACTTTCGTTGCATCTCTACAATAGTAAGAGGTATTATTCACAAGAGAGTATTTGCTTGTTTTTCAACATAGAAATGTTCTTCCCAGGTTTTCCAAGTCTCTCACCTTTCAACAAAAGTCCCATTTTACTGACGGAGTGTTGGTGGCTACAGATTTGATTTCTTTTCTCTGGGCTGTATAGCAAGTTATGAGTTACAGGCCTTGGGCGTGGAAACCGGGTGCCATTGTCTCATGAGAAAGCCAGGATTGGGGTCCCCACTCTGAGATCTGTGCTCCCCAGCCTGACTAGCCAGCCCAGCCTGCGGAGAAGCTGGCCACCGTGATAATAGGAGTGAAGCATTGCTGGCTTTCCGTTGTTTCAGCCTGTCCCCATGTGTTTAGATGAGCTTTACACGCTCCGTCATCTTTTCATCTGCAGGATTTTCATGATTCCGTCCTTGCTGCCTGGAGGAGGGCCAGCTGCTTGGGCAGGAAGAAGGCATCTCATCCCTTTCTGAAGAAATGAGGATCTATACAACCGAATTCTCTCTCTGAGTTGTCTCCATCCTCATTTTCCTGCAACTTCCCACGTCTGTGTTTGAGCTGTTCAGGGTTAAAGGGGAGAAGAGCTGGGAATGCAGCCCAGGAAGGATGGAACAGGCCTGTGTTTTAAATGCCCCTGCAAAGCAAGGCCATTTCCAAGCCTGTCCCATCCTATCCCCCAGCCTGTGACTGGAGGTAGGACTCTCAGAGTTACATGGCTCTGGGGTGAGTGTCCACAGAAGATGGGCAGCACTTGCAGGCACAGTGCCAGCAGGTGCTGGCATTTAGTGGTGGGGAATCAGGGAAGCAAATTTCTTGAGGCTGTGCGTCATAGAAGGACCCCAATAGCTCAGGTTAAATCCCTGCTGTGATGTAGTACAACTGAGGCCTGTGACCTCTCGGAACCCTGGGTCCTCGTCTGTGAAATGCACCTTCCCATGGATAAAGCATGCTGCCAGCTGGCCTGTAGAAAGACTAGACCAGCATCGCTCCATGTCTCTGGAGATGACTTCACTCGGTTGTTCACAAATGGTAGGGGAGTCGTTACTTTTTACAAATTTAAGTATTTTTAAAAAGATCGCATTGGAATATCGCATTTTTGTTCTTTGTGTATATGGCTCTCTGGAGGTCCCAGGGACTTGGAGTAAAATTTCACGGTGCTGTAGAGGATAGAATAATTCGAGAAAGAATCATTCCCCAAAGGCAGCTTAACACTGCACTGGCACTTGCCTTTTGTTTCTTTAATTTAAAAATAAAAATTTTAAAAAGAATATAGGGAATTACCAAAAAGAAAATTAAAAAAAAAGTAATCCAACCACTCAGATAACTCTTTTGACATTTTTGAAAAAATAAAAGTAATATTATTACATAAAATAAAACTAAAAGTACGTCATTAGAAAATTCAAGCAGTACAGAAATATTAAATGAAAAGTGAAAGTTTCTACTGCCCTCTTCCCTCTCCTTAAAAGTGAGCATTATTACGGTATCTTATGAATCCTTCCAGAAAAACGATGCTTAAAACAGGACACCTGTGTGTCTGGGTGTGCTATTTAAAAACGCACACCAAAGAGTTGTACCGCGTACACACAGGTACGGCCGGGAGAGCGGATCTCTGTAGACGAGCAGCTTTGACTCCACCTTTCGCATCACATTTTCCTGCACTTTGACTCCACCTTTCGCATCACATTTTCCTGCACGGATGCATCTCAACAAGGGTGTACTGAAAACGGGCTTTGTAAAGAGGACTAGCTTCTGCCTAAATGAATAAAGGCAGGATTTTGTTGTGTTTGTTATTGGAGGAGGTGTTCAGAACAGGCTGTAGTAACTTCCCTGGGGACGATGGCTGCTTTTTGGCAAGGAGAAGGCAAACCAAAGGGAAGGAAGACAGAGGGAGAAGACACAGAGCTTTACGGATGATTAGATTGTATTCTAATTCCCTTGAAGTGGATTTGTCCTCCCTGACACTCTCCTGACTTGTTCTACAGACCACCAAAGGACATTCAAAGCTGCAAGAGGACTTGGTAACACAATTTTCCTTTTCTTTGAAGGGGCTTTCTCTAGGCCAAGAGAGACAGAGGCAAAGGGGTGGGGAAGAACCTGCCTCCATGCTTGCTGCCTGGAGGAGGATTGCCTTACCTGGATACAAATAAAATGCAAATCTCCAATATCCAATACTGACACAAACACCCTTTTTCTCCATCCCAAATTTGCTTGGAATCACTGTGAAATTAACCTCCTGAAGGGCTAACTGTCCGCAGTTCACAGCACTCACTGACAACCATGTTTGCATTACTCTGCCGGGTTTGATTGTTTCTTGACTCCTGTTAGAGGATGGGATTTATTTAATTGAGCTGTGGCCTGGGTTAAAGCATGCTGTAGATTTCCTAGCATCAGCTTCGGTAGCTAGAATTACATTGGTCTGGGTTTCTTTTCAAAAGACTCTACCTGCTCAAAGTTACACCAAATAATAGAAATTTAGAATCTTATCAGAACGTGCCTAAGGAACTCATTTGAAAGGATTGTGCATCCAGACAGGCTATGCAGTGAGAAACATTCGATTCCGTTCTTCTAAGGGGTGAGAATTACAAACAAAATGATATTTGGCCTCCCCCTTGACCTTGCTGTCTGAAATATAGCCTCACTCACTGAGGAAATGTCCCGTGGTTGAGATATTGCTGGCAAACTATTGGATCGCCATTTTTTTTTTTACTCCTCTGTTTTTGGATTTTTTTTTTTTTTAAGGACAGAGCAAGGAGGAAGGACACTTCTTTATCAAGGCAGTTAATAAAATGAGAATCACACATTGAGCCCCTGTCCAACTTGGGAATTCTAAACACCTGGAATAATTATACTCAATTGTGCTTCTTTCGAGGTGAAACCTTTGTTTCACTCTGAAGAGCTCTTCTTCAGGAGAAGCAGCCTGTGCTCCTCCTTGGAACCAACATCTGTTCCTGGGCTGGCCAAGTCCACAAGTGGAATCCCAATTACAGTTTTCACGGGTGATGGAATTTCGACTGTATAACAATTTAACCACCTGGGTTGTCTCCACTCTTTTCTTCTTAAGGATGAAATAAGCTGGGGGAGTGTTCATTCAGTTATGAAATTACATTATTATCCTGTAACATTTTCTCTTCTTTTCCTCTTGTATTGGCCACACAATTTTAACTTTGGGAAGTTCTCCCAGTCACTGGTGATTGTGGGTTTAGCTTTATAGGATTTTATTTTACCAAAAACAATAAACAACAAAACAAAAATTCTTTACATGGTTTTGACTTAACGACTGTCTTGGATGAAAACTAAGCAGAATAGTTGAATGAATTAGAGAAAGTTGACTTTTTAAAGAGTTGAATTGGATCTTAAAGCTTGTGAAACATAAAAAATAAAATGCTTATTTGGCAAACAAGTTATAATTATCATTAGCTTAATACAGAAAGCTAAAGTTATCCTCCTGGCCACCAGGGGGAGCACATATTGCTCCATGAAGATAAACACAAGTAACACTGAATAGGAAAGATTCATTATTGTGTGAAAATTGTGAACAACAGCTGTTTACAAGAGGAGTGCTCTTGTTATTATTATGACTGTTATTTTTACTATTATTATAGTTGGTGATAACCAGATGATTTGATTCTGGAACAAAGGGAATAGGCTGGGTGTATGGTGAAGAACAGACTTTCTTAGTTCATCCATATGGAAATTATTAAAGTAGCTTAGAAGTCAGTATAACACCTTAAAAATAATTTTTGTTTCTAATTTTAACTCTAATGCATATGCATATTCGACTCTTTGCATATAGAATAAATAAGATAAAGTTTTAAAAGCAATGTAATCAGACATTTTTAGGAAATTTCATCTCTACTTGTGCAGTTTCAACATTTTTGAAAAATTTAGGTTTGATTCTCTTCCATTTTTAACAGCTTGTCTATTTTTAGTGATAATTTTGAAGTTTGTAATCATATAAAGACACAGTACAACATTACTCTGTAAGGACCAATACATTAAAGACACGAAGCAAAGAAAATGACAGTTTTCTCACTTTCCTATTTATTTTAGGATAAAATCCAGAAAGGCTGTTTACAGATGAGGCATAGAACAAACACACAAACAAAAAACAAGCAAACAAACAAAACCCCCCAACGGAGCCTCTCTCGTGATCTCTGGCCTGACTTGTACGTGTATTAACTTAGACTGACAGCTGTGGGACAGCTGCTGCTGGGGGCAGTAGGGGAAGTGATGGGGTGTGTGGTTGCTGAGGGTACTGGCTGGGTTTTACACTTACCAGCTGTGTCAGTTTGGGTAAGTTTAGACACAACACAACTTCCCAGCCTCAGTTTTTTCCACCTGTTTAATGGGAATAATATTATCCTCCTCCCTGGGCTGTTGTGAGGATTAAATTTGGTAATGTGTATAAAAAGGAGAGACCAGCGCCATGGATTACAATCAGTCCTTTTAGTATTGCTATTATTATTGTCATTTTCCTCCTTTTCTTTGTCCATTCCTCATCAGTAATTCATAGTGGATTAAACCATGTCACAGCCCTGCAGACCATACATCAGATTCATGAAAGATACAGAACTCATCAAGAGTGCTAATGCTAGTCCTGAATTTACTGAAACATTCAACAGCATCAGAGGGGCTAGCCACTGCTGGCTACCAATGAAATATGTTAGCTCTGGGACGGTCATCAGGACCTTCAGATGCCTTGATGATTTGATGGCTAGGCCTGTGAGTATTAATCACCAGCCAGTAACCATCATTACTGCTTTGAAGCAGACTTTTCCTGGCAAATCCAGCCCACCCAGTTCAATTTTATGTGAGCATGCTTTGAGTGATGTGGACAGACCTGGAAATGGGTACAGAGACCTTGTGCTGATCTGGGGAACTGTTCACCTCCAGAGACTGCTTCCTCTGGGGCCTACCCTCAAACACTAACAATGTACAACCACACTGGGCTTTCAGCTGTGTCTAGCTGTTCTTTGCCATGTAAATGACCTTTGTTAAGGCAAAGCCATCTCATTCCTGGTTTCCTCATCTCTTTGGCTGGCTACCACTGGGAACACAAAGTGCTTACCAATAAAAGCCTTCAACTCCATATCTTAAGGAAGAGTTACATCTAAAGTCTTCTCCCTGGAAGTTCTACCAGACTTTTAGGGCCCTCAGGAGAGGAAATCTCTTTTCTCCCTTAGGTTTTCAGTGTTTGAAGCATAGGTACTATCTTCATATGTTGCTAAGTTTAATGAAAATGAAAAGAAATTCATAAATTCTCAAAGCCATAAAAAAATCACACACACACCAGATTTTTGATAAAGCAAAAACGTGAAACATCCAGATCTTCTTTGTTAGTGATGTTTCTTTGCTCCACGGGGTGTCCATGTGTTAATTCCAAAGGTTTGCAGCATTATCGGTCTTGTGTGAAGAATTAATTGAATCTGGCACCTGGGTTCTGACTCCACATTATTTGGCTTTTATTTTCACAAACAGGATGCTTTCAAAAGTAAACAAAGATGTTTAAAGATTCATAAAAAAGACTCAGTCACACAATCTGAAGCGTAAAGTGTAAATGAATTTTCATAAGCATGTGGATTTCATTTCTCTTATAATATACATGAATTTAAAAATTAAAAGAATGTGGGAGCTGCAATGTGTTTTCAGTTCTCCGTCTTTGCAAATAACCAGAGGTGCCCACCGTCTTCAGAACTGAGCGGAATCCTCCACCCCACTGTGTTATTTGAACCATTGGATGATGATTAACAATGACTAATATCACACCAAAAGGATGCTTTCCTGAAAGGAGCTCCAGAGTGACACTTGAATCTTGAGTTTCTATTTTTAAACGCATCACACACACCATGGCCGGACACATTTCTTCTGTATAAACTTCCAGGATGATCTGCTCAGCACACTATCACTTTCTTGAATTTGGATAACCTCACAGTCGAGTGAAACAGTTTTGGCTTCATGGTAATACTTACATTAAGGCAGAAGAGGTCAGAGAAAGAACAAAGTGCAAGGAACGCAATGCTCGGGCCCTGTGGTCACATGGAATGGGTGCTATAAAGGATGTAAAATAATGTTTGCACCTCAGTAGCACCGAGAGTCAATAAAAGATCTTTCGGTTCAGTCAAGAATGTAGCCAATGTTTTATTTTTAATTGTCACCATAACACAGCTTTACAGGATTATTGAGATTATACCAGGCTCAACGTCAGAAGAAATTTTGACTGCAGGAGTTTTGTTTCATTTAGTTAGATGAAAACAAATAAGCATAGATTTTTTTTCTTTTTCCTGCAAGTTCCGTTTTTAACTGTGCTGTTATGAATATTTACAGTGGTAAGTACTGGCTCAGTAAAAAAGGTTTCTTTTGAGAACTTAATAAAAATGAAAATAATAAATGGTCTAATTGACTTCCATTATTTTTATCAATGTGGGGCCTTTAAATCCCTGACCCAGTAGGTAGAGATAAAATTCTCATATCATCTCCTAAAGTGTTCATAACATTTCAAAAATAAGTATTATGGCTAAAAAGAGTAAAAAAAAGAGTAGTATTAGGGGAAAAATGAAAGTGCTACTTTAAAAAAATTTTGGTGAAAATATACACAACAAAACATACAGCAATTTGACATTTTCTACGTGTACAATTTAGCAACATTGGTTACGTTCTTCAGGCTGCGCCACCTTTCTCGATACCCTTTTCTGTATTATTTGACCAACATTAACGTAAACTCACTGCCCCCTAAGCCTCTCATCTAACCTTTTGAGTAACTGTTGTCATTTTGATCACATATAGGTAATTCTTTAAAGCACGATACTCCAGGCAAACATTCTTTGCCAATTAAGCTAAACTATTGTTTGGTTTAAAGATGGCTTTGAGGAATAATTTCTGCTTAAGATTTAAGGTTTAAAGATTTCCTCAGGGTAATAATTTCAGGGCTTGAGAAAGTCTGAATTTCACGAAAATTTTAAATTCTGTTTCACATTTTTGCACCTCTTGACCAGGAATCTTCTATAGAATCTTTGATCAACATGTTTAGTAATGGTAAGCCAGGCACCATTCAGTTCTAGCCTCATGGCAAAAAAAGGCAATTGTTCATGGAGGCGATTATATACACATTCCAGTTCTTTCTCCAATTTCTGATTCTCCTTCTTCAGGTAAATAGTGACCAATCGTTGTACCTTGGATGGCTGCTTTCAGGCTTTTAAGACCCTGGGCACTCATTATGCAATGAACTAGGAGGTAAGACAGAACCACTAAAAGCAATTAGGCCAGTTGACCACAATGTCCCATAAAACCATGACCCTAAACTTCCAGTCCAAGGAACCAAATCCTATGAGGCGTTCGGTTGTACATGAGCAGAATCAATACCTGCTTTTTGTTGTTGTTGTTGTAAGAATATCTATAACACAAGATTTGCCAGTTCAGCCTTTCCAGTCGTGTAGCTTGGTGATATCCAATATAATTATGTTGTGCAACCATTACCCTAATAGATGCCAGATTTCCCATCACCATAAACACAGTTACCTCTTCCAAACGATGGCTTCCCTCTTCCCCTCCTCGTTCCCCTGGTAATCACTAATACATTTGCCTATTCTCGTCTTTTCATATACGTGAGATCATAACGTTTGTCCTCTTGTGATTGACTTATTTCACTCAACAAACTGTCTTCGATGTTCTTCCATGTTATAACATGTATCAGCACTACATTTTGTTTATACATTCATCTGTTGGTGAAGATTGAGGTTGTTTCCACCTTTTGGCTACCGTGGATAGTGCTGCAGTGAACATTGGTGAACATATGTCTATTCATGTCACTGCTTTTAAGTCCCTATGAGTGGAATTGCTGGGTCATATGGTAGTTCTATTTTTAGTTTTTTGAGGAACCACTAGGGTGTTTTCCACAATGGCTGTACCATTTTGTATCCCTGCCAGAAATGGAGAAGGGTTCCAATTTCCCCACATCCTCGCCAGCATTTGTTATTTTCCTTTTTTTAAATCTAGCCGCCCTAGTGGGAGTGAGGTGGCTTATCATGTGGTTTTGATTTACATCTCTCTGATAGCTAAAGACATTTGGTATCTTTTCTTGTTTTTTTTTTTCCATTTGAATACTCTCCTTGGTGAAATGTTTACTCAAGTCCTTTGCCCATTTTTTGATTGAGTTATTTGTCTTTTTTTTGTTAAGTTATAGACTTTTATATACATTTTGGATATTAGATCCTTATTGGATATATGTTTCCCAAACATTTTCTCCCCATCTGTAGGTTGTATTTTCACTTTTTTTTTTTTTTTTATTGTGCTTTTGGTGAAACTTTGCAGAGCAAATTAGTTTCTCATTCAACAATTTATATACAAATTGTTTTGTAACATGGATTGCAATCCCCTCAATGTGTCAACACCCTCCCCTTCCACACCCCAATTCCCCATTTCATCTGCCCATTTTTCCTGCCCTTTCTTGCCTTGTCATCATTGCTTTTGGTCTCATATACATGACTGAACTAAGATGCACATTCTTCATGTGTGTTATTGTTTGTTTTATTGACCTGTCTAATCTTTGGCTGATGGGTGAACTTGGGACATGGCTTCAGTTCTGAGTTAAAAGGGTGTCCAGGGACCATAGTCTCGGGAGTTCTTCCAGTGTCTGTCAGACCAGTAAGTCCGGTCCTTTTTTATAAATTTGAATTTTGTTCTACATTTTTCTCCCTTTCTATCTGGGATCCTCTATTGTGGTGGTGGTAGCCAGGAACCACCTAGTTCTTCTGGTCTCGGGTCGGTGGAGTATATGGTACTTGTGGTCCACTAGTCCTTTGGACTATTATTTCTCTTGTGTCTTTGGTTCTCTTCATTATCCTTTGCTCTGGATGGGGTGGGACCAGTAGATATATCTTAGATGGTCGCCTCCAAGCTTTTAAGACCCCAGGTGCTACTCATCAACGTTGGATGTAGAGTATTTTCTTTATGAACTTTGTTATGCCAGTTGACCTAGATAACCCCTGTGACAATGCTCCCCAGCCCTCTGCCCCAGCAACTCAGGCCTCAGGGTGTTTGGATGTATCTACGAAGCTTCTGTGACTTTGCCCTGGTCAAATTGTGCTGACGTCTTCTATATTGTGCACTGTCTTTCCCTTCACCAAAGTTACCATTTATCTACTATCTAGTCAATGATTTCCCCTCCCCACCCCTTCCCTCCCTCGTAACCACCAAAGATTGTTTCTTTCTGTGTGTAAACCTTTTCTTGAGTTTTTATCATAGTGATCTTATACAGTATTTGTCCTTTTGTGAATGACTTATTTCACTCACCATAATGCCCTCCAGATTCATCCATGTCGTGAGATATTTCCAGGACTCATCATTGTCTTTGGGTAGTATTCTGTTGTGTGTATGTACCATAATTTGTTTATCCATTCCTCTGTTGATGGGCACTTATGTTGTTCCCATCTTTTGCTATTGTGAAGAATGATGCAGTGAACGTGTCTGTGCATACGTTTATTCATGTGACAGCTCTTATTTCTCTAGGATGTATTCCTAGGAGTGGGATTGCTGGCTCATATGGTATTTCTAGTTCTAACTTTTTAAGAAAGCACCATTTTGTTTTCCATAGTGGTTGGACCATTTTACATTCCCACAATCAGTGCATAAGACTTTCAATCTCCCGGAAACCTCTCCAACACTTATTATTTTCTCTCTCTTTTTTAATTAGTAGTTTTGATTTGCGTTTATCTAACGGCTAATGATCGCGAGCATTTCCTCATGTGTCTGTAAGCTGCCTGAATGACTTCTTTGGTGAAGTGTCTGTTCATATCCATTGTCAATTTTTTAATTGGATTATTTGTTTTTTTGTTGTTGAGTTATTGCAATATCTTGTAGAATTTAGAGATTAGACGGTTGTCGGATATTTCGTAGTCAAATTTTTTTTCCCAGTCTATAGGTTCTGGTTTTACTCTTTTGGTGAAGACTTTTGATATGCTTAAGCGTTTAATTTTTAGGAGTTCCCACTTATCTAGTTTATCTTCTGGGGTTTATTCATTGTTAGTTATGGTTTGTATCGTATTTGTACCATATTTATGCCATAGGGTCCCTAGTATTGTCCCTGGTTTTTCTTTCATGATCTTTACAGGTTTAGGTTTTATATTTAGGTCTTTGATCCAATTTGAATGTTTTTGTGTATGGTGGGAGATATGAGTCCTGTTTCATTTTTTTTTTCAACAGATGGACATTGAGTTTTGTCAATACAATTTGTTAAAGAGACTGTCTTTTCCCCATTTAATGGACTTTGGGCCACTGTCAAAGATAAGCTGACCATATGTAGATAGATTTATTCCTGTTCTCAAATCTGTTCCATTGGTCTATATGTCTGTCATTGTATCAGTACCAGAGTACCAGGCTGTTTTGACTACCATGGCTATATAGTAGGTTCTGAGATCAGGTAGTGTGAGGCCTCCTACTTTGTTCTACTTTTCAGTAATGCTTTACTTATCTGGAGCTTCTTTCCTTTTTGTATAAAGTTAGTGATTACTTTTTCCATCTTGTTAAAGAATGTTGTTGGCATTTCGATCAAACTTTGTTATATCTGTAGATTGCTTTGGATAGAACTGACATTTTCACAATGTTGAGTCTTCCTATTCATGAACATGGTATGTTTTTCCATTTATATAGATGTCTTTTGTTTCTTCCAGTAGTGTTTTGTAGTTTTCTTTCTTTTTACATCCTATGTCAGACTTATTCCTAAAGTATTTTATTTTTTTAGGGGCGATTGTAAATAATATTGTAAGGATTGTGCAGGACTGGGCAGCATTTCATTCTGTTGTGCATAGGGTCGCTATAAGTTGGAACTGACTTGACGGCACCTAACAACAGCAACAACATAAATAATACTGTTTTCTTGATTTTCTTTTCACACTTCTCTTTGTTGATGTATAGGAATCCAACTGATAATTTTGTATATTTTGTATCCTGCTACTCCGCTGAATCTTTCTATTATTTCCAGTAGTTTTCTTGCAGAATCCTTAGGATTCTGTAAGTATAGTATCATATCCTTTGCGAGTAGGTATAGTTCTACTTCTTCCCTTACAATTTGGATGCCCTTTATTTCTTTTTCTTGCCTTACTGCTCCAGCTAGGGCTTCCAGGACAATGTTAAATAGGGGTGGTGATAAAGGGTCTTCTTCCCATTCTCAGGGGAATGCTTTCAGCCTCTCTCAGTTAAGAATGATGTTAACTGTTGGTTTTGTATAGATGCTGTTTATTATGTTGATGAATTTCCCTTCTATTCCTATTTTGCTGAGAGTTTTTAATCAGGAATGAGTGTTGGACTTCACCATTGAGATGACCTTGTGATTCTCTTCATTTGCTTTATGTGATGGATTACATTGATTGATTTTCTAATGTTGAACTATCCTTGCATACCTGGTAAGAATCCTATTTGGCCTTGGTGTGTTATTTTTTTTTTAATATAATGCTGAATTCTGTTGGCTAGAATTTTGTTAAGAATTTTTGCATCTATATTTATGAGAGATATTAGTCTACGGTTTTCTTTTTTCATGGTGTCTTTGCCCGGCTTTGATATCAAGGTTATGTTGGCTTCATAAATGAACTTGGGAGTATTCTTTCCTTTTCTATGTTCTGAAATAGTTTGAGCAGTACTGGTGTGAGCTCTTCTCTGGATATTTGATTGAATTCTCCAATGTAGCCATCTGGGCCTGGGCTTTTTTTTTTTTTTTTTGGTTGGGAGTTTTTAAAATTTCCTTTTCAATCTCTTCTCCTATTATGGGTCTGTTCAGATTTTCTATCTTGGTTTGTGCCTGTTTAGATAGATGGTGTGTTTCTAGAAATTTGTCCATTTCCTCTAGGTTCTCAAATTTGTTGGGGTGTAATTTTTCATAGTATTCTATTATGATCCCTTTTATTTCTGCTGGATCTGTTGAAATGTCCCCCATTTCTTTTCTTACTTGAGTTATTTGCTTCCTTTTCTGTTTTTCTTTTGTCAAATTGACCAATGGTTTGTTGACTTCGTTGATCTTCTCAAAGAACCAACTTTTGGTCTTGTTGGTTTTTTCTATTTTTTTTCTGTTCTCTATTTCATCTGTTTCTGCTCTGATCTTTATTATTTTCTTTCTTCTGGTGCCTGTGGGCTTCTCTTGCCATTCTCTTTCTATTTGTTTGAGTTGTAGGGATAACATTTTGACTTTGGCCCATTCTTCTATTTTGATATCTGCATTTATTGCTATAAATTGACCTCTGAGCACTGCCTTTACTGGGTACCAAAGGTTTTGATATGATGTGTTTTCATTCCGGTTTGATTCTAGGATTTTTTTGATTTCATCTTTGATATCTTCTATTACCCAGTGGTTTTTGTGCAAGGTGCTATTCGGTTTCCATGTATTTGATTTTTTTTCTTTGCTCTTCTTGTTATTGATTTCTACTTTTATGGCACTGTGATCAGAGAGAAAGCTTTGTATTATTCCATTGTTTTGGATTTTACTGAGGGTTGCTTTGTGGCCTAAAATGTGGTCTATTCTGGAGACAGTTCTATATGCATTAGAAAAGAATGTATACTGTGCTGCTGTCTGGTGGAGTGTTCCATATATGTCTATGGGGTTTAGTTGTTTGATTTTGGTCTTTAGATTGTCTGTATCTCTGTTGAGTTTCTTTCTAGATGTTCTGTCCTTTACCGAGAGTGATGTGTTGAAGTCTACTATTATTGTGGAACTCTGTATTTCTCTTTTCAGTGCTGTTAGAATTTGTTTTTTTTTGTACTTGGGGCCCTGTTACTGGGTGTGTAGGTATTTATTTATTAAGGTTATGTCTATTTGGTGGATTGTCCCTTTAATCATTATATAATGTCCTTTTTTGTCTTTTATTTTGTCTTTGCTCTGAAGTCTACTTTATCTGAGATTAGTATTGCTCCTCCCACCTCTTTATGGTTACCATTTGCTTGATATATTTTTTCCACCCTTTAATTTTTAATAAATTTTTGTCTGAGATGTGTCTTTTTTAGACATCATATTAATGGGTCATGTTGTTTCAATCCAGTCTGTCACTCTCTGTCTCTTCATGGGTGCGTTTAAGCCATTTACACTCTGTGTAATTATTGATAGGTACGAGTTTATTTCTGTCATATTGTTGTGCTTTTTTTTGTAGTGCTGATGGTTTCTTTGTTCTTTTATTCTCCTGCACTCAGTTCCCTTTGTTTGTGGATTTCTTTTCCTTTGTTATTATAGATCTTGTGTTTACTGAGTCTTTATGCTTTTCTTCTTTTTTATTCTGATGAGTAGGTTTGTTAACTTTCTTTGTGGTTACCTTGAAATTTACCCTTATCTTCCTAAGTTTGAACCAGTCTTTTATTACTTGATATCACTTGATTTTTTTGAAAGGTCTCTACCTACACAGTTTATTCCCTCTTTTATTGTTTTGATGTTGTCATCATTTACAGGTTGGCATCTCTGCTTCTGTGTTTTAATTCTTTTAGCTTTGTTTTATTACTGAGAGTTCTTTATCTAGATTGGTATCTGGCTGATGACGTCCTGTGTCTTAGACTTTGGTTGTTGTTGGATATTGTTGATCCTCTATCCCAAGGACTCCCTTTAATATTTCTTGTGAGGTTGGCTTGTGCTTTGTGAATTCCTTTAATTTCTGTTTATCTGGAAATGTCCTAATTTTGCTATCCTATTTGAGAGAGAGTTTTGCAGAATATATTATTCTTGGTTTGCAGTTTTTTTCTTTCAAGGCTTTATTTATATCATGCCACTGCCTTCTTGCTTGCACAGTTTCTGCTGAGTAATCAGAGCTTAATCTTATTGTTTCCCCTTCGTAAGTGACTTTTCGTTTCACTTGAGCTGCTTTCAGGATTCTTTCTTTGTCTTTGCTTTTGGCAAATGTGATTATGATGTGCTGTGGTGACTTTCTTTTAGGATCTATCCTATGTAGAGTTTGTTGAGCTTCTTGGATAGTCTGCTTTTCATCTTTAGTGATATTTTGGATGTTTTCTGCCAGCAAGTCTTCAACAATCTTCTCTGTGTTTTCCATTTTCTCTTCCTGTTCTGGAACTCCAATCACATGCAACTTTTTTTCTTGATTGTGTCCCACATAATTCTTAGGTTGTTTTAATTTTTCTTCACTTTTTTCTCATTTTTTCTGAAACAAAGTGGCATCCATGGGTTTGTCTTCAATCTCGCTGATTTTGTCTTCCATTCTTTCAAATTTGCTCCTAAAACTTTCTATTGAGTTGTCAATTTCTGAAATTTTGTTGTTTATCTTTTGGATTTCTAGTTGTTGTTTTTGTATTATTTCGAATTATTTATTTATTTTGATGTTTTGTTCTTGCATTTTTTTCCTAAATTCTCCTATTGCTTTGTCTGTGTTTTCCTTGATTTTGGCTATGTTTTTGTTGGTTTTGTCTGTGTTTTCCTTGATCATTTTTCTTTATCTCTTGGAGAGTCCTAAATATTAGTCTTTTGAATTTCATATCAGGTAGTTACACTGCCTTTTCTTCTACTGGAAGGTAATGTGATTCTTTATTTTGGTCATTTGCTGGAGCTATCTTGTCCTACTATTTTATATGTTTCCAGATTGTCGTCTATCTCCAAGACATTAAGGTATTATTTCCTTTATTTATTGATTATGTTTTTGTTTGTTTTGTCCTGCTTATTTTTGTTTCGATATGCCAGAGCAGGTGGGCCAGGTGTATTTTGCTGCTTGGCTGTTTGTGAGCACAAAAGGTCTCACACCTTGTCTGGGTGGACAAGACAACAATAGGCAGAGTGAGCATGCTTCACTGTATACTGGTTTGGCGAGGTGGCTGAGGGCAAACTGGGTGTGTGCTGTCTGTCTCTTGATTTGGTCCAGTAGCATGGGGGCTTTCCTAGCCCCTCACCAGACATGCGAGAGTGTTGAATGCGGAGTGGTGTGGGCTCACTTCCCACTGTTCAGCAGCTGGTCAAGTGGTGGGAGGGGGCAGTGTAGGCCCTGTGTGGTATCTGGCCTGAGCACTGGGGGTGCACTACCTGTGGAAACATATCAGGGGACAGTGGGAAGGGGGAGTGGTGTATGGGGCTAGGTGGGAAGGAGAAAGAAAAGAGAGAAAGATAAAAAAAAAAAACCCAGTGTTTTGGGGCTGGGTGGACCTGCAGACCAGTGAGAAGGGGAAGGGAAATGGTTTATGAGGCTCTGTGGGAGGCAGAAAGAAAACAAGGAAAAGAAAAGAGAAGAAAAACATAAAATAAGTGGCAGTGTGGTTACAGCAGGATGGACTTGGAGCAGTGGTGAGTTGTTGACTCTTCAGCCAAGGTGATGCAACAGGGTCTGGTGGTGGAGGGCAGGGATGTGGTGTACAGGGCTAGGTCCAAGGGAAAAGTAAAAGGAAGAGGAATTAAAACAGAACAAAAAAACAAACTGGCAGTGCAGTGAGGGCCAATGAGTGAAGACAGGATGGATCCAAAGGTCAACTGGAAGGGTGGGGATGTGATGTGTGGAGCTAGGTGGGAGGGAGAAAGAAAAGAAGAGAAACAGTAACAAAAAAAAGACAAGGAAAAAAAATAGTGCTGAGGGAGCCAGTCAGTGGGGTGGGGTGCACTGGGGATAGTAGCTAGCTGGTGTCTCTCTTGCCAAGTGGCGCAGTGCAGCCTGTCAGGAAGCGGCAGAGGAGATGCCTTGGGCTAGGTGGGAGGGGAAAAGAAGGAAAAAAGGGAAAGAGAGAAAAAAGAAAAAAAATCACTGTGCGGGATCCAGCGAGTGGGGGCAGGTGGACCCAAGGGCCAGTTGGAAGGGAGCGAATGTGATGTGTAGAGCTAGGTGGAAAGGAGAAAGAAAAAAAGCACAGAAAAAAAATGCTGGTGCGGCGGGAGCTGGTGGGTGGGGCAGGGAAGACTGTGGAGATGGGGTGGGGGCATGTGTGCCAGTGGCTCTCTAGCTGACTGGTGTGGCATAGTCCATCAAGAAGGAAGGGGTTAAGGCGGCACATGGGAGTGGATGGGCAGGAGAAAGAAAGGAGGGAAAGAGAAGAAAAAAAAAATGTGATGCTGAGGAACCAGCTGTTGGAGGCAGGGCAGAACCAGGATGGTGTTTCTCTCGCTGGGTGGCACTGCATGGCTAGTCAGGAAGGGGCGGAGGCAGCACAGGGGGCTAGGCGGGAGAGAGAAGGAAAAGAGAGAGAAAAAAAGTGGTGCTGAAGGAGCCAGCTGACGAGGGGATGTGGTGAGCACCTAGGGTGGCATTGAACCAGTGTCTTTCCCGCTGAACTCATTGGGAAGCATACAGGGCAGAAGGGTGAGATTGAGGACGCGTGTATCTCTAGTTACTGGGCACTCTGTCTTCTGTTGAGAGCTCCATGAAGTTGCCTTCCTGTATTCCCTGTCTGGTGTCCTTGCTGGCTATGCTCCAAGATGGCGAGCTGTGCCATGTTAGCTGGCTGGGGGGCCTCTACTCCATAGCTGTCCTCGTTCTCTGTTCTCTGTTCTCTGTCAGTTTCTTCGTCCGTTTGGTGCTTGATGTAGTTCTTAATCCCCTCAATTGATGCTTAAGTTTCCAGGATTGATCTTTGTGTCCGTTTTATGTAGTTTTTCAGGTCTTTGCTGCTGAGGGATAGCGTGGTGCTTCTGTCTATAGTGCCATGTTGCAGTCTTTTGGCTTTTCTGATAAAGTTTTTTGATGAACAAAAGTTTTTAATTTTTATGAGATCCAGTTTATCTATTTTGTCTTTTGCTGTTCCTGCTTTTGTTAAAAGTTAGGCTGGACAGCCATGCCCCTGTATTTTCTTCTAAGAATTTTATGATTTTAGTTTTCACATTTAGGTCCTTAATCCATTTTGACTTTGTTTTTGTGTATGATATGAGGCATGGATCCTGATTCATTCTTCTGCATGGGGAAAATCAATTTTTCCAGCACCATTTATTGAAGAGACTTGTCCTTCTGCATTGAATAGTCTTAGCACTCTTGTCAAATTATCAGTTGACCGTAGATGTATGGGTTTGTTTCTGGACCCTCAAGTTTATTCCATTGGTCTTTGTGGCCAGTATTATACCAGTACCAGGTTGTTTTGATTACTATAGCTGTACAGTGTGTGTGGAAACCAGGAAATGTGAGTTCTCCTACTTTGTTCTTCTTCTGAATTGCTTTAACTATTTTGGACCTCTTGCCATTTCATATAAAACTGAGGATTGGTTTTGCCATTTCTGTAAAGAGGGTTCTGGAATTTTGATCGGGATTGCATTGAACCTATCGATCACTTTGGGTGGTGTTGACATCATAACAATATAAAATCTTCTGATCCATGAAAAAGGAATGTCTTTCCATTTATTTAAAAAAAAAAAACCAAGCCTGTGGCCTTGTGGTTGATTCAGACTCATAGTGACTCTATAGGACAGAGTAGAACTACCCCATAGCATTTCCAAGGAGCACCTGGTAGATCCAAACTGCCAACCTTTTAATTAACAGCCGACCTTTCAACCACTACATCATCAGGGTTCCCTTCCATTTACTTAGGCCTTCTTTAATCTGAAAGAATCACATTTTTATTAGACTCTCTGGTGTCATTGTAAAGGTAGAGTCCCTTATTTGTTCCAAGCTTTTCTAGCAGAGATAGAAGGACATAACATTGATGACATTCAGTGTAAAGGCTACAGTTTTTAAAGCCAGGGAAAACCAGCTGCACAAATGTAGGCGGTTATAATGTTAAACATACTTTTACAAGGTACGTAGTCCCCTACACCCTGAAGAGTGAAGGATAATATTATGCCGTTACTAGGTATCATGTGTGTTTCAAAACACTTCATGAATATTTTCTCATTTAACCCTTGTAGGCCTCTGGGGGAGGTACTCTTTTTATCCCTTGTGGCAAATGAAGAAATTCAGATATGCACACCCATGTTTATTGCAGCACTGTTTACAATAGCAAAAGATGGAAGCAACCAAGGTGCCCATCAACGGATGAATGGGTAAATAAATTATGGTGTATTCACACAATGGAATACTACGCATTGATAAAGAACAGTGAGGAATCTGGGAAACATTTCATAACATGGAAGAACCTGGAAGGCATTATGCTGAGTGAAATTAGTCAGATGCAAAAGGACAAATATTGTATAAGACTACTATTATAAGAACTTGAGAAATAGTTTAAACTGAGAAGAAATTCTTTTGGGGTTACAAGAGAGGGGAGGAAGGGAGGGTGGGAGAGGGGTATCCACTAATTAGATAGTAGATAAGAACTACTTTAGGTGAAGGGAAAGACAGCACACAATACAGGGCAGGTCAGCACAATTGGACTAAACCAAAAGCAAAGAAGTTTCCTGAATAAACTGCATGCTTCGAAGGCCAGCGTAGCAGGGGCAGGGGTCTGGGGACCACGGTTTCAGAGGACATCTAAGTCAATTGACATAATAAAATCTATTAAGAAAACATTCTGCATCCCACTTTGAAGAGTGGTGTCTGGGGTCTTAAACGCTAGTAAGCAGCCATCTAAGATGCATCAATAAGTCTCAACCCACCTGGTTCAAAGGAGAATGAAGAACACCAAGGACACAAGGTGATTACGAGCCCAAGAGACAGAAAGGGCCACATGAACCAGAGACTACATCATCTTGAGACCAGAAGAACTAGATGGTGCCTGGCTACAACCCATGACTGCCCTGACAGGGAACACAACAGAGAACCCCTAAGGGAGCAGGAGAGCAGTGGGATGCAGACCCCAAATTCTCATAAGACCAGACTTAATGGTCTGACAGAGACTAGAAGGTCCCCGGTGGTCATGGCCCCCAGACCTTCTGTTGGCCCAGGACAGGAACCATGTCCGAAGCCAACTCTTCAGACGTGGATTGGACTGGACAGTGGGTTGGAGAGGGATGCTGGTGAGGAGTGAGCTTCTTGGATCAGGTGGACACTTGAGACTATGTTGGCATCTCCTGCCTGGAGGGGAGATGAGAGGGTGGAGAGGGTTAGAAGCTGGAGAAATGGACTTGAAAATAGAGAGTGGAGGGAGAGAGTGGGCTGTCTCATTAGGGGGAGAGTAATTGGGAGTGTGTCAAGGTGTGTATGGGCTTTTTTTTTGTGAGAGACTGACTTGATTTGTAAACTTTCACTTAAAAAAAATTAAAGCACAATAAAAATTATATATATATATATATAAAGAAATTCAGGACTAGATAAGTAACATGACTTACTTGAGGTGACCCAAGAAATATGTGGCAGTTCCAGAACTTGAGTTCTTGCACTGGGCCCCAAAATCTGTGCTTAGTCATTGCAACACCAAGAGATTCCAATGAGACCCACTGGAGTCTCATCCTCTCCTTTCCCTGTCCTCAGGTGAAGAATCTCTGCCCTGGATGTCTCACCCGTTTTTGAGTGTACATTACTGCAGATGTATCAGGTTAAGATTGCTGTGTAACAACCCCCCCACCCCCCAAAAAAATTAGTGGCTCAAAGCAACAACAATTTACTGTTTCTCATGATTCTTGAGTTGGCTGAGTGGCTCCTCTGCTCCTTCTTCTGGGCGTACTCATGCAACGAAGGTTGGCTGAGTTGGAAGGTCCAAGATGGATGACCTCACCCACATAGCTGACAGTTGGTGTCGACAATTGGCTGCTCCACGTGGCCTCTCCTCACTCACTAAGCTAGACCAATTCCATTATGGAGGAGCTCTAGGGAGTCACTCTAAGAGGTTGAGCATGGAAACTTCAAAGTCTCCTAAGATCTAGTCTTAGACATTGGATAGCCTCACTTCAACAGCATACTACTGGTCCAAGAAAGTCACAAGTTCAACCCAGATTCAAGAGATGATGACAGGATAGACTCCACCAGTTTATTGGGAGAATAGCAAGGTCACATTACAAAGGGGCAGGCATCCATGGGTGGGAGGAATTTATGGCCACCTTTAAAAATATATATTGTTGCTGTCGTTGTTAGGTGCCATTGAGTCAGTTCTGATTCATAGCAACCATGTGTACAACAGAACAAAATACTGCCCGGTCCTGTGCCATCCTCACTATGTTTGAGCCCATTGTTGCTATGTTTGAGCCCACTGTTGCAATCATTGTGTCAATCCATCTCGTCGAGGGTTTTCTTTTTTTGCTGATGCTCTACTTTACCAAGCATGAAGTTCTTTTCCAAGGACTGATCCCTCCTGATAACATGTCCAAAGTGATTGAGACAAGGTTTGCCATCATTGCTTCTAAGGAGCATTCTTGTTATATTTCTTCCAAGACAGATTTGTTCATTCTTCTGGTAGTTCATGGTATAGTCAATATTCTTTCCAACACCATAATTCAAATGCATCAATTCTTTTGTCTTCTTTATTCTTCTTTTGTCTTCCTTATATTCATTGTCCAGCTTTCACATGCATATAAAGTGTCTGAAAATATCATGGCTTGGGCCAGGCACGCTTTAGTCCTCAGAGTGATATCTTTGCTTTTCAACACTTTAAAGAGGTCTTTTGCAGCAGATTTGCCCAATGCAATACATCATTTGATTTCTCGACTGCTGCTTCCATGGGTGTTGATGGTGGATTCAAGTAAAATGAAATCCTTGACAACTTCAATATTTTTTCCATTTATCATGATGTTATTTATTAATCCAGTTGTGAGGATTTTTTTTTTTTTAACGTTGAGGTGTAATCCATTCTGAAGGCTACAGTCTTTGATCTTCATCAGTTAGTGCTTCAAGTCCTACTCACTTTCAGCAAGAAAAATATGTGTAACTGACATTAATTAGATGATCTGTTACTACATAATTATAACAAAATATAGTTTGTGATAAAACTATGGAATACTATGTTATCTTTAATAACTTTAGCATCTTATTTCAGGGTTCTCATTGGGAGCACTGGCTATCATTGTACTAAACAAGTGCTAGATATAGTATTTAAATCACTTCTGAATTGTTATCAAATTAGATATGGGTGAGAAGAATAAATAAATGTATTTTGAAAACTTCTGTTCAATTGCCTGCATCCTGGAGAGAACACAAGAAACATGCTTGATGCTTTATCTTGGTATCTATATGTATAGAGTCGCTATGAGTTGGAATTGACTCGACGGCACTGGGTTTGGTTTTTATGTAGAGGGTAAACTGGAAAACTTAGGAAGTTATTCAGATATAGTTATCTATCTATATTTATATCTATGTCTATATCTTATATCTATATCCTTATTTAAATCCCTATCTCTATCCCTCTCTATTTCTATATTTATATCCATATAGATAAATACCTTGCTGAATTTTGGCTTCAATCATGAAGGAAGTTCTATTCTTGCTTTCAGACTTTTCCTTGGCTTGGGAGACAACAGTGAAAGCAGGGGAGTATCACACCTACACTGTGAACAGGACTTTTGGCTTTGTTTCTAGTCAGATCAAAAGCAAAATGGTTAATCTAATACAACATCCTATAATTATCGACTTTTAAATACTACGAAGGCAAGTATAAAAAAAATTTTTTTCTTGTGGTTTTGGTGAAAGTTTACACAGGAAATTCGTTCTCATTTAACAATTTATATACATGTTGTTCAGTGACATTGGTTACAGTCTTCACAGTATATCGACATTTTTGTTTCTATTTTGGTTGCTCTGTTTCCATTAATCTAGCTTCCCTGTCCACCCTAGCCTTCTCATCTTTGGTCTAGGGTAAATGTTAATCATTTGGTGTCATCTAGGTGATTATTTTGAGGGGCACAGTACTCACAGGTGACTTTTTTATTTTATGGGTCATACTGTCATTTGGCCGAAAGATGACCGCTTAGAGTGGTTTGAGTTCCAAGTTTAAAGAGTATCTCAGGGCAGTAGTCTCAGGGGTTCATCAGTCTCAACCAGTCCAGTAAGTCTGGCCTTTTTATTTTTTTAGGGGTTTGAGCTCTGTTCTGCATTTTTCTTCCATTCTCTTGGGGACCGTTTATTGGGTCCCTGGTACCATATAGTTTTTTGGGTGTCAAGGTAGGTGATATCATTGTGTAGCTTATTTGTTCTGTAGACTATTTCTCCTTTGTGTCTTTGGTTTCCTCCTTTCTCTTTAGCTCTGAATGAGTAGAGACCAATATTTGTATCTTAGATGGCTGCTTGAAAGCTTTTAAGACTGCAAATGCTACTCACCAAACGAGAATGTAGAGCATTGTCTTAATGGACTATATTATGCCAGTTGACTGAGCTGCCTCATGAGACTATGGTCCTAAGCCCTCAAACCTAGTAGATCAATTCCATGACGTGTTTGGTTTTGGCTAGGAAGTATTCATAATTGTGCTTCCTGTGTGCTTTATTTTATACTTGAAAATATATGCAGCACTCATAAAAAAAATACCTACAGTTATTCATATATATGTGAAGACAAGCACTTTGACACAATAAAGTTTAAATGAGCACCTGAAACACTGGTTGCTTACATGAAGCCTGAATTCTTATGTTTTTGAAATTTATTTGTAGAATCCTTAATGTTTTATGCAAGAATGTTCATTTGCTTGTTTTATTGAGGCTTGGCATTCACTTAAGAACTAGAAAAACAGCCTGCTGTTTATACAGTAGAGTGAAAAAATTCTTGCCTTTAGATGAAAATAGGGCAGCTTCAACTTCCCTGAGCCCTGAAACTTGGGCATGCAAGTTCAGATAGATTCAGAAGCTTCAGTTCTTTGAAAGCATGATGCCCATTATAAGGGCGTGTGAACTGCGAGACTACCAGGTGAACCCCTGGGGTGGGGGTAGGGTACACTATTTCTCAAATCCAGATTTTCGTTTATGTTTGTAGAAGGTAGGATTATGAGTACGATGCCAGAATAACACAGAAGCTAAGAGCAAGGCTCTGGATTCAGGCTGAATTTGAATTCCCCTTTCTGCTGCTGACTGGTTGTGTTAACTGGGCCACTTACTGTCTCTCTTCAAGCCTCAGTTTCCTCACCTGTAAAATGGGTATGTATAGTGCCTGCCTGGTAAATGCCCTCAGCCCAGTGTCTTGGGTGTGGTCAGCCATGATCACTACTGGCAATTATTATTTAATTTTGGAATGATGCCTTTGAAGTCTTCAAAGATAACACATTTCAGGTGTTTACTTTTGATATTACTCCCAAATTGACTGCAGACATGTCAGCCTCACTTTTTTTTTTTTTTTCCTGTCCTGGTAGATTCACCTAATTCAGTCAAAAGAATTCAGTCAAAGCTTTTAGCAACTCCACAAGTGAAAAACTCATGAAATGTTTTTTGACTGACTTCATTGATTCAATCAGCCAAGGAGTTGATCTAGAAGGATTGGTCACTATGTCCTGGGCAGGGCAGTTGGCATAGGGCCTTGCTTTTGGAAGAGTCCCATGCTTGGTTTAATGCTCTGCTGTTGCCCTCTTGAAATTCTTAACTTTTGAATAAAATGCCTCATGTTTTCATTTTGCGCTGGGCCCCGAAGCTGGTCCTGGCCCCGTGCAGGGTGGTAAAGGCTGAGATAGGCCTGAAGAAGACTGAGCTAGGGCATTTTCCAGACCCATGGGGATGACTGTGACCACAGAGCCTAGTTAAGGAGGTTTCTTTATACTTATTGTTTGCTAACAATTTTTATTTTCTATCATGAGAGTATTAAATTTTATTAAATGCCTTTTCTGCATCTATTATTACATATCACATGATTTTTCCTTTTATTCTTTCAATGTAGTAAATTACATTTATTAATTTTGGAATGTTAATCAGGATTGCATTTCTAAAATAAACTCAAGCAGGTCATGATATATTATTCTTTTTATGTATAAGTGTATTTGGTTTGCTAATATTTTGTTTAGGTTTTTTGCAGCTATAAATTTTCCTCTAAGCATGGCTTCAGCTGTATCTTACAAGTTTTGATATGTCATATTTTTATTATAATTCATTTCAAAATAATTTCTAATTTCCATTGTGATTTCTTCTTTGGCCCATAGGGCATTTAGGAGTGTATTACTTAATTTGCAAACATTAGAAGATTTTATTAGTTACCTTTTTTGATATTGATTTCTAGTGTAATTTCACTGCGATCAAAGAACATGCTCTCTCTGATTTTGAACCTCTGAAATTCATTAAGACTTGTTAACCCACATATGGTTAACTTTCATTTTCTTTTAAAATCGATTTTATTGATATATACTTTACCTTCAATAAAATGCATCCATTTTAAAGTGTGTAGTTAGATGAGTTTTGACAAATATATACATCAGTGCAATTACCATCTCAACTAAGACATAAAATTTTCCTCACGCTGGAAAGTCTGACAGGGCCTTCACGAACTTGAGAAACTGATATTAAAATACACATAAACAAACAAACAAAAAAACCCTAATAACTAACCCATTGCTGTCAAGTCAGTTTCGACTCATAGCGACCCTGTAGGACAGAGTAAAGTTTCCAAGGAACGCGTGATGGATTTGGACTGCCGAACTTTTGGTTAGCAGATGTAGCACTTAACCACTACACCGCGAGGTTTCCAAAATACACATAGTAGAGCAAAATGTCAAGAATAGCTTAGATGATTACAATGAACAAGAAGTTGGAGAATTTTATCTAACAAATATAAAGATTACTTTTAAAACCACAGTAACTAAGGCACAAATAAATAGTCCAAAGGCATAGTTATGATGTCCAGAAATAGACACACTCAAACATTAAAAAAATCTATATAACTATATATACCAAAAATGACATTTTATACCAGTTTTAATGGAGTACAACCATGTCAGTTAGTTTACAGATTTTCTACGGCTGCTTTCATGTGACAATGGCAGGGTGGACTAGTTGTGAAAGACTAACATCTGGTCAGCTTTTATAAACTTTCTACGTGTGCTAGTAATGAATGTATGTTCTGCTGCATTCTATATGTCAAATAAGTCAAGTTTATTAATTGCCTTGTTTAAGTTTTCTTTATCTTTACTGATATCTTTCCTACTTGCTCTATTTAACAGCACTATGATATGCCTTGGGGCATAGGTAATTGAGTGGTAGAATTCTAGCCTTCTGGACAAAACACCTGGGTTCAATTCCCAGCCAATGTACTTCATGTGCAGCCATCACTTGTCTGTCAGTGGAGGCTATGATGCTGAACAGGTTTCAGGGGGAAGCTTCCAGACTAAGACAGAGCAGGAAGAAAGGCCTGGTGCTCTACTTCTGAAAACCAGCCAATGAAAACCCTATGGATCACAATGGTCTGACCTGTAACCAATAATGGTGGATGGTGCACGAGTCTCTGAGACAGCTGACAACAACAATAACATGATATTCCTAGATGTGATTTTCTTTGTATATTTTTGTGCTTGGCGTTTATAGCACTTCCTAAGTCTAAGACTTGATGTCTTTCATCAGTTTTGGGGAGTTTTTGGTCATTATTTCTTCAAATATTACTTCTGTCCCATTCTCTCTGTACACCACTTCTGAGATTCTGCTGTTATACTTTCTCCCCTGTGTCTCAGATTTCTCTTATGTTCCTTTCTGTCCTTTTTTCCTCTCTGTGCCTCAGTTTGGTTGAATTTCTAATGCTCTTGCTGCCAGTTCACCAATTCTAATTTGCTGTTGAACTCATCTATTTATCTTTTATTTTCAGTTTCTTTATTTTCCACATACAGAACTTGTATTTTTTTAATTGAGCTTAATTATTTGCTAATTATTCTTTCTCTTCTATTTTAGAACATATTAATCATAGTTATTTTAAAGTCCTGTTCTGGTAACTTTATTTTCTGAGTTTCCTATAGTATTGTTTATTAAACTTGTGTATTGTCGTTTTGACTTATCTTATGGTGTGCCAAATAATCTTTATTAAATGCTGGACATAATATATATGCTAAATTTTAGAGATAATTTGAGGCTCTAGACAATATTGTCTTCCCCTAGACAGAATTTCCTTGTGCTCAGGCAGTGCTTCCAGCAATTGCTCAAAGAGAAACAGCTGAACCAAATGTAGGCTCACCTCTGTCTCCTTCTGTCTGGGAGCATGGCCTTTCAAATTCTTCTTGCCTTCACAGCTTTCTGATGCTTTTAAACAAGTATTTCTAATATTTTATCCAATTTTTCTAGTTGTTTTTTTATGGGAGATTTGGTTTATTATGAGCTAGTCCACCATAGCTGGAATTACCTATAAAATTTTAAGAAACAATTCTCACTTAGTCTCACCTTGTAGTTCATGAATCTGAGGCTCAGAGAACTGAGTGATTTTTGAATGTTACATGTCCAGTTAAGCCTGAACCAGGGCTTCAACCGGGCCCTTCAAAGCTACTTGTTTTTTCCTCAAGACTCCACAGCTCCCCGTGGCAACCACATCTAAGGACTGACACCTCAGCCAAGGCAACAAAGGATGGGTTTGAACATGCGAAAAGAGAGTAGGAGTGAGCTGAATGATGGTTTTAGTGCCAGCAGGGGTCCACTAAGCTTGTTTGCTAATCTTAGCCGGTGTTCTAGGCATGAACTTGGTTGGCAGAAACCACAATTCCAATGGAAACAGTCATATTTATAACTCATTCATGAGTACAGCCTAAGACTAGCAACCACTCATGTGACCATCCTCACCAGACCTGAAGAGATATATACAGTAGGAAAGTTTCTCAGACAGTATTGGTTTCTCTAGCAGTCAGCTGGTTTAGAAAACTGGGCAAAGATCTCTTTTGCCTTTGGGACAGGTGTGCAGCGATGCAAACCATTCCTTGGGCCTGAAAGACAGTTGGCCTGGCCTGAAAGGAACGACATGCATAGTTCTTTATTCATTATGCCAGAAAGCCTAAGCCACAAAACTCCTCAGTTACCACTTTTTCTTTTACAGGACCTGAGCTAACAGAAATCACCAGTGTGGATTTGAAGTTTGACCTTGGTTGAAGAATAAGTGAAGATCTTTGCATCACAGCTGAATGTGAAAGGGGAGGCAGTCAGTGGAATGAAGGAAGCAGCCGGCCTGCCATTTCATGGGGGAGCTAAAATCATAAGACTACTTTGCAGTGGCCCCCGAACGGCCTGTCATGACACGTTAGTGCTTCTTTTCCTTTCCTTCCCAAAAGTCATAGTGGCTGACAAACGGTGATTGTCAAGGTGGAGGCTAGGACTGAAGTGTTTGCCCAAATGAGGAATAATAACTATGTTCATAAATAAACTCTTCAACAACCCCATCTTCTGACAAATGCATGTAGAATGAGACTTATTTCCTCCTTTCGCGTTTTATTTATGCATGCAGAAGTTGGATGATGTAAAAGGGAGGCCGGAAGAAGAATTGTTGTTTGAACTATGATGTTGGTGAAGAATATTGACTGGATTGCCAAAAGAATGAACAAATCGGCCTTAGAAGGAGTACAACTAGATGCTTCTTAGAAGTTAGGATGGCAAGATTTTGGGTCGCTTACTTTGGACACGTCATTAGAAAAGACCAGTTGTGAGGAAAGGGCATGATATTTGGTAGAGGGTCAAAAACAAAAACAAAACCAAGAAGAAACCCTCAATGAGATGGATTGACAAAATAGCTGAAACAATAGAGTCAAACATACCAACGATCATAAAGATGGCGCAGGGCCGTGCAGCATGCCCTTTTGTTATACACGAGGCTGCCATGCATAGGAGCTGAATCAACAGCAACTAACAACTTTTTATCTTCACTTCTCATGAGGGAGCAACATTGCAATGGAAACTTCTCGTCTCTCTCCTGCTTACTCTTCCCCAAAGGATGGAGCTAGTATAATTGGAGGTAGCCTGCTAGTTTTTTTATGTATTCATTTTTATTGTGCTTTAAGTGAAAGTTTACAAATCAGATCAGTCTCTCATGCAAAAATTTACATACGTCTTGCTATACACTCCTAATTGCTCTCCCTCTAATGAAATAGCACAGTTCTTCCCTCCACTGTGTCTCCTCGTGTCCACTCGGGTAGCTTCTGGCCCCCTCTGCCCTCTCATTTCCCCTCCAGGCAGGAGATGTCAACATAGTCTCGTGTGTCTACTTGATCCAAGAAGCTCACTCCTTACCAGTATCATTTTCCATCTCATATTCCAGTCCAATCCCTGTCTGAAGAGTTGGCTTTGGGAATGGTTCCTGTCTTGGGGTAACAGAAGGTCTGGGGACCATGGCCTCCGTGGTCCATCTAGTCCCAGTCTGCCCATTAAGTCAGGTCTTTTTATGAGAATTTGGGGTCTGCTTATCCCACTGCATTCCTGCTTCCTCAGGGGTTCTCTATTTTGTTCCCTGTCAGGAGCACGCTAATTTTTTTTTAGGACTGTATTGACTAGGGGGAAACCCTGATGGCGTACTGGTTAACAGCTACAGCTGCTAACCAGAAGGATGGCAGTTTGAATTCACCAGGTGCTCCTTGGAAACTCTATGGGGCAGTTCTACCCTGTCCTATACGGTCACTATGAGTCAGAATTGACTCGATGGCAACAGGTTTTTTTTGTTGTTGTTGTTGTTTATTGACCAGCGGTGGAGTGACTGGGCCTCAATAGCACAAAAAAACAAAAACAAAATGCCCAACCTTCTCCTTCTCTTTTGCACTGCCTGTATCATGAATCAGTAAAACGTACTAGGACTCCCTCACACTTTTTTCTTTCAAGCTGTAAGTGCACAGGACAAATTTTTCTCTTCCTTTCAGTCTTCTGAAACCCAGTACAGAAAGACATAGATGCTTTACCTGGAACTGGGTTTCAGAGCCATGAAGGTGTGGGTGTCTTCACTTCAGGGCAGGCCTAGGAAGCCCTATACTGGCCTTAAATTCAGTCTGCATTTTCCCAACCAATTATTGCCAAATGGCCTACTATGGCTGTTATTTTGACCCTCTTTGTGGAGAATCTTCTCAAACCCAATCCCTCACAGGAAGGACATCTGTCCCTCCTTTTCCAGACATTTTTGCTCTCAGAGGCAGGCTGTGTACTTGCTGGCACTCTGACAGAAGTGGGACATGCTGTTAATATTCCTCAGTGTGCTGATACATTTATTGAACATGTAATGTATAAAAGGGTGAGTCACCATGTTGCGGTCATAAAAATATTCTGTGTTTAAGCATTTTGTCTTGGTATTCTAAAACAGAAGTCTCAAGTCATTTAAATAAATGGATATAACAGAGCAACCTTACAAATACGAGTAGCATTAAGAGAAAGAAAAGAAAAAAGAAAGAAACCACAGTGGAAGCAGAACTGAACAAGCCAAGCAAACATGAGTGAACAGAAGCCCCATATATAATGCTAACTAGGGTTCAAATAGCTGTATGAGCTCCTTGGAGAAAGGAGCTACCTGAAATATAAATAAAATAGATATTTCCTCCTATGTTCCTCACAACCTTTTTCCGGTCTTGGTCACAAAATGTATAGGGCTTCAGGTTACTGTTCAACCAAAATTATATTATGGGAGACCTGAAAATCGTTGCTCTTGAGAACTTGGGGGCTGGTGTCACCTGTATTTCCCAAAGCTGCCTTGTTTTTCCATCAGTTCCAATGCCTGAGCCTTTTGAGAGTAAAAGATCTGGATATTTGGAACAGGAATTTGAAGAATATGCCTCAGATTGCATCCTTGTCAAAACGTTTCATTCAAGGAAGTGATTTTAAACGTTACTTACCTTATCCCAGGGCACACGTATGCACTCGTGGTGATAGAAATTACCTGCCATTAAAAAATGGGACTGCATTCCTCTAACTTAATTTGTACATGGTTGTATGGCTTTTACATTGACATGGTTAAAATATTTTGGAATTTTGCCCATATATGTCACTTGCCCCCTGTTCTCTTGAACATATGTGTCTGCCTGGCTCAGCATCAATTTCCTAGAACTGGCAGGATGCCTGGTATGAAATAGGCAGTCAATGCTATTTGTTGAATGAAGTTATGAACAATCTATCCTACCAAATGCAATTTATGCTGTGTGGAAAAGGGATGCGTGGGGAAGATGAGGAATTTACACCTGAAGGAGGAAAGAGGCGGTGGGTTGAAGGGAGGCTTCCCTATAGGGGCTGGCTTCATCCCAGGACTCTACCAATTTGCCATCTTGTCTCCAGGCACCACATATACAGTCATGTGCCACATAACATCCACTTGGGCGACAACTGATTGAGTATATGTCCATGGTCCCATAAGGTTATAATAGAGTTCAGAAATCCGGATCGGAGAAAGAGGCAGTATTTTGGGTATTTAGTCAATACGGGTACACTACAGTATCCCATATAGCTTTGATGTACTTCGCAAAGTAGCACCTATTTGTTGTTATGAACCATTGTATGTACCTCGAATTTTTGATATATAGCCAGCCCTCCTTATCAGTGGGTTCCACATCTGCAAGTTCAACCAACCACGTATTGAAAATATCTGAAAAGAAAAATCCCAGAAAGTTCCAAAAACAAAGAACAATCAGGAGAGTGTCACCTGTGTTCTAAATGCCAACTCCACTCTGCAGATTAGCCCCTGTCCTTCGGGCCCAGGCATCTCCTGGAAAGCATCATGCCGCAGGGGTGCCTGTAATGTCCTGCTACTTCCTCTTGCAGGAAGGGGGCTGTCAGGAAAAATGAAGCCCTCTTCTCACCCTACCCCCACACCCAGGTGAGAACCAGAACCTGCCAGAGCCTGAGCACATGTGCAGTGGGCTGCTCACAGTCCCTTCCCATAGCTCTAGCTTTATATGCAAATACTAAGCCGTTTTATATAAGGGACCTGAGTGTCCTTGGAATTTGGTATTCATGGGGGGTCCTGAAACCAGTCCCCTGTGGATACCTAGGGACAAATGAATACGCTTTATGGAGGTAGATTTGTAACTGTGGGTTGTACATAAATTGGACGTTTGTAGCCTGGGGACTGTGTGTACATAATATGGCGTTTGCACAAAATCCAAATCATATAACGTCCTATTTTACAGAATGTATCATAGATATTAAATGACACATAACTCTATATGTACATTTGGCTGGGTCATTGACACCACCAGGCCCCACACTTCTTAAGCAATGAAAGAGTTTGCTCCACAGCCCCTGAAGAAATGACTCCCAGGATGACTTGGAAAGATTTAGCAGCGAAAATCTTGCAGAAAATATTTTGTAACAGTTTTTTTTCGGTGGCTTGGTAGCCATCCTCCAGGATGGGCCCACAACTATTCTCCTCTCCTGGTGTTCATGCTTTTTTTTTTTTTTGCTTTTTGTTGTGCTTTAAGTGAAAGTTTACAAATCAAGTCAGTCTCTCAAACAAAGACTTATATACACCTTACTACATACTCCCAATTGCTCTCCCCCTAATAAGACAGCCCGCTCCCTCCTTCCACTCTCTCTTTTCGTGTCCATTTCTCCAGCTTCTCACCCCCTCTACCCTCTCACCCGCCCTCCAGAGAGGAGATGCCAACATAGTCTCAAGTGTCCACCTGATCCAAGAAGCTCACTCCTCACCAGCATCCCTCTCCAACCCATTGTCCAATCCAATCCCTGTCTGAAGAGTTGGCTTTGGGAATGGTTCCTGTCCTGGGCCAACAGAAGGTCTGGGGGCCATGACCACCGGGGACCTTCTAGTCTCTGTCAGACCATTAAGTCTGATCTTTTATGAGAGTTTGAGGTCTACATCCCACTGCTCTCCTGCTCCCTCAGGGGTTCTCTGTTGTGTTCCTTGTCAGGGCAGTCATCGGTTATAGCCGGGCACCATCTAGTTCTTCTGGTCTCAGGTTGATGTAGTCTCTGGTTCATGTGGCCCTTTCTGTCTCTTGGGCTCGTAATCACCTTGTGTCCTTGGTGTTCCTCATTCTCCTTTGATCCAGGTGGGTTGAGATCAATTGATGCATCTTAGATGGCCGCTTGCTAGTGTCTAAGACCCCAGACGTCTCTCTCCAAGGTTGGATGCAGAATGTTTTCTTAATAGATTTTATTATGCCAATTGACTTAGATGTCCCCTGAAACCATGGTCCCCAAACCCCTGCCTCTGCTACGCTGGCCTTCAATGCATACAGTTTATTCAGGAAACTTCTTTGCTTTTGGTTTAGTCCAGTTTTGCTGACCTCCCCTGTGTTGTGTGCTGTCTTTCTCGCCACCTAAAGTAGTTCTTATCTACTATCTATTTAGTGAATACACCTCTCCCACCCTCCCTCCTTCTCCCCTCGCATAACCATCAAAAAATATTTTCTTCTCTGTTTAAATTATTTCTTGAGTTCTTGTAATAGTAGTCTTACACAATATTTGTCCTTTTGCACCTGACTACTTTCACTCAGCATAATGCCTTCCAGATTCCTCCATGTTATGAAATGTTTCACAGATTCATGATTGTTCTTTATTGATGTGTAATATTCCATTGTGTTAATATACCATAATTTATTTATCCATTCATCCACTGATGGGCACCTTGTTTGCTTCCATCTTTTGCTATTGTAAACAGTGCTGCAATGAACATGGGTGTGTATATATCTGTTCCTGTAAAGGCTCTTATTTCTCTAGGATATATCCCAAGGAGTGGGATTGCTGGATGGTATGGCAGTTCTATTTCTAGCTTTTTAAGGAAGCGCCAAATGAATTTCCAAAGTGGTTGTACCATTTTACATTCCCACCAGCAGTGTATAAGTGTTCCAATCCCTCCACAGCCTCTCCAACATTTATTGCTGTGTGTTTTTTGAATTAATGCCAACCTCGTTGGAGTGAGATGAAATCTCATTGTAGTTTTGATTTGCATTTCTCTAATGGCTAATGATCATGAGCATTTCCTCATGTATCTGTTAGCTACCTGAATGTTTTCTTTAGTGAAGTGTCTATTCATATCTTTTTCCCATTTTTTAATTGGGTTATTTGTCTTTTTGCAGTTGAGGTTTTGTAGTATTATGTAGATTTTAGAGATCAGGTGTTGATCGGAAATGTCATAGCTAAAAACTTTTTCCCAGTTTGTAGGTAGACTTTTTGCTCTTTTGGTGAAGTCTTTGGATGAGCATAGGTGTTTGATTTTTAGGAGCTCCCAGTTATCTAGTTTCTCTTCTGCATTGTTAGTAATGTTTTGTATTGTGTTTATGCCATGTATTAGGGCTCCTAATGTTGTCCCTATTTTTTCTTCCATGATCTTTATCATTTTAGATTTTATATTTAGGTCTTTGATCCATTTTGAGCTTGTTTTTGTGCATGGAGAGAGATATGGGTCCTGTTTCATTTTTTTGCAAATGGATATCCAGTTATGCCAACACCATTTGTTAAAAAGACTGTCTTTTCCCCCATTTAACTGTTTTGGGGCCTTTGGCAAATATCTGCTCATATGTGGATGGATTATGTCTGGATTCTCAATTCTGTTCCATTGGTCCATGTATCTGTTGTTGTACTAGTACCAGGCTGTTTTGACTACTGTGGCAGTATAATAGGTTCTAAAATCAGGTAGAGTAAGGTCTCCCATTTTGTTGTTGTTTTTCAGCAATGCTTTATTTTTTTATTCGGGGCCTCTTTCCCTTTCACATGAAGTTGGTGATTTGTTTCTCCATCTCATTAAAGAATTTCATTGGAATTTGGATCGGAATTGCATTAAATCTATAGATTGCTTTTGATAGAATAGCCATTTTTATAATGTTAAGTCTTCCTATCCATGAGCAAGGTGTGTTTTTCCGCTTATGTAGGTCTCTTTTGGTTTCTTGCAGAAATGTACTGTAGTTTTCTTTGTATAAGTCTTTTACATCTCTGGGCAGATCTATTCCTAAGTATTTTATCTTCTTGGGGGCTAGTGTAAATGGTATTGATTTGGTGATTTCCTTTTCAATGTTCTTTTTGTTGGCATAGAAGAATCCAACTGATTTTTATATGTTTACCTTGTACCCCAATACTCTGCTGAACTCTTCTATTAGTTTCAGTAGTTTTCTGGAGGATTCCTTAGGGTTTTCTGTGTATAAGATCATGTCTTCTGCAAATAGAGATACTTTTACTACTTCCTTGCCAGTCTGGATGCCCTTTATTTCTTTATCTAGCCTAACTGCCCTGGCTAGGACCTCCAGCACAATGTTGAATAAGAGCGGTGATAAAGGACATCCTTGCCTGCTTCCCAGTCTCAAGGGGAATGGTTTCAGACTTTCTCCATTTAGGGCAATGATGGCTGTTGGCTTTGTATAAAAAAAATAATGCCCTTTCTTATGTTGAGGAATTTTCCTTTTACTCCTGTTTTGCTGAGAGTTTTAACCATGAATGGGTGTTGAACTTTGTCGAATGCCTTTTCTGTACCAGTTGATAAAATCATGTGATTTTTATCTTTTTTTATTTATGTGATGGATAACATTAATTGTTTTTCTATTGTTGAACCATCCCTGCATACCTGGTATGAATCCGACTTGGTCATGGTGAATTATTTTTTTAATATGTTGTTGAATTCTACTGGCTAGAATTTTGTTGAGGATTTTTGCATCTATGTTCATGAGGGACATAGGTCTGTAATTTTCTTTTCTTGTGGTGTCTTTACCTGGTCTTGGTATCAGGGATATGGAGGCTTCATAGAATGAGTTTGGTAGTATTCCGTCCCTTTCTATGCTCTGAAATACCTTTAGTAGTAGTGGTGTTAACTGTTTCCTGAAAGTTTGGTAGAACTCTGCAGTGAAGCTGTGTGGGCCGGGGCTTTTTTTCGTTGGGACTTTTTTGATTATCTTTTCAATGTCTTCTTTTGTTATGGGTCTATTTATTTGTTCTCCCTCTGTTTGTGTTAGTTTAGGTAGGTAGTGTGTTTCTAGGAATTCATCCATTTCTTCTAGGTTTTCAAATTTGTTACAGTACAATTTTTCATAGTAATCTGCTATGATTCTTTTAATTTCATTTGGGTCTGTTGTAATATCACCCATCTCATTTCTTATTCAGGTTATTTGCTTTTTCTCCTGTTTTTCTTTTTCTTTTGTCATTTTGGCCGGTGGTTTATCAATTTTGTTGATTTTTTCAGAGAACCAGCTTTTGGTCTTGTTAATTGTTTCAATTGTTTTTCTGTTTTCTATTTCATTTAGTTCTGCTCTAATTTTTATTATTTGTTTTCTTCTGGTGCCTGAGGGTTTCATTTGTTGCTCTCTTTCTATTTGCTCAAGTTGTAGGGATAATTCTCTGATTTTGGCCCTTTCTTTTTGTATGTGTGTGTTTATGGATATAAATTGGCCTCTGAGCACTGCTCTGGCTGTGTCCCAAAGGTTCTGATAGGCAGTGTTTTCATTCTTATTGGATTCTATGAATTTTTTTATTCCTTCCTTAATGTCATCTATAATCCAGTCTTTTTTGAGCAGGGTATTGTTCAGTTTCCAAGTGTTTGATTTCTTTTCTCTGCTTTTTCTGTTATTGGTTTCCACTTTTATGGCCTTATGGCCAGACAAGATGCTTTGTAATATTTCAATGTTTTGTATTCTGCTAAGGTTTGCTTTATGACCTAATATATATTGTATTCTAGAGAATGTTCTGTGTGCACTAGAAAAGAAAGCATACTTGGTTGCTGTTGGGTGGAGTGTTCTGTATGTGTCTATGAGATCAAGTTGGTTGATTGGGGCACTTAGATCTTCCATGTCTTTATTGAGCTTCTTTCTGGATGTCCTGTCCTTCATTGAAAGTGGTGTGTCGAAGTCTCCCACTGTTATTATGGAGCTGTCTATCTCGCTTTTCAATGCTGATAGAGTTTGTTTTATGTATCTTGCAGCCCTGTCATTGGGTGCAGAAATATTTAATATGGTTATATCTTCTTGGTATATTGTCCCTTTAATCATTATATTGTGTCCTTCCTTATCCTTTATGATGGATTTAACTTGAAAGCCTATTTTGTCAGAAATTAGTATTGCCACTCCTGGTCTTTTTCGATGTTTGCTTGGTATATATTTTTTCCAATCCTTTGAGTTTTAGTTTGTTTGTGTCTCTAAGTCTAAGGTGTGTCTCTTGTAGGCAGCATATAGATGGATTGTGTTTTTTAATCCATTCTGCTACTCTCTGTCTCTTTATTTATATGTTTAATCCACTTACATTCAGGACAATTATGGATAGGTATGAATTTAGTGCTATCATTTTGATGTCTTTTTTTTGTGTGTTGTTGTCAGGTTCTTTTTCCCACTTAATTTTGTGTGCTGGAAAGATTATCTTTATATACTGTTCTTCTCTCATATTCATTGTTGTTGTTTTTGTTTCTGCTGAGTCTCTATTTTTTTCTTGTGTTTTATTTTGATGAGTAGGATAGTTTGTATCCTTTGTGGTTACCTTATTATTTACCCCATTAAAAAATTTTTTTTCTTTTTTTTCTAAATTTAAACATAACTTTTATTTCTTTGTATCTCTGTATCTTCCTCTCCATATGGAAGATCTATGATTACAGTTCTTAGTCTGTTTTTATTGTTTTGATGTTGTCCTCTTTTGTGTAATAACATCGCTGTTACCCTGTTTTAAGTTTTTTTTTTCTGTAATCTTGCTTTATTTTTGTGATTTCCCTGTCTGGATTGACCTCTGGTTGCTCTGCCCAGTGTTCTAGTCTTGGGTTGATACCTGATATTATTGATTTTCTAACCAAAGAACTCCCTTTAGTATTTCTTGTAGTTTGGTTTGGTTTTTATGAATTCTCTAGACTTGTGTTTATCCGTAAATGTCTTAATTTCACCTTTATATTTAAGAGACAGTTTTGCTGGGTATATGATTTTTGCTAGGCAAATTTTTTCTTTCAATTTTTTATATAAGTCATCCCATTGCCTTCGTGCCTGCATGGTTTCTGTCGAGTAGTCTGAGCTTATTCTGATTGGCTGTCCTTTGTAGGTGACTTTTTGTTTATCTTTCGCTGCTCTTATAATTCTCTCTTCATCTTTGGTTTTGGCAAGTTTGATTATAATATGTCTTGGTGACTTTCTTTTAACATCTATTTTATGTGGAGTTTGGTGAACATCTTAGATAGATATCTTCTCATCTTTCACAATATCAGGGAAGTTTTCTGCCAACAAATCCTCAACAATTCTGTATGCATTTTCTGTTATCCCTCCCTGGCCTTGTACTCCAGTTGCTCGTAGGTTGTTTCTCTTGATAAAGTCCCACATGATTCTTAAGGTTTCTTCATTTTTTAAAATTCTTTTATCTGATTTTTCTTCAGATATATTAGTGCCAAGTGTTTCATCTTCAAGTTCAGAAATTCTGTCTTCTACTTGCTCAATTGTGCTCCTCTGACTTTCTATTGTTGTCTACTTCTGTAATTTTATTATTAATCTTCTGAATTTCTGATTGCTGTCTGTCTATGGATTTTTCTAGCTTATTAAGCTTTTCATTATGTTCCTGAATAATCTTCCTCATTTCTTCAATTGCTTTATCTGTGTGTTCCTTGGCTTGTTCTGCATAGTGACTCATTTCCTTCCTGATGTCTTGGATGGTTCTGTATATTAAACTTTTGTATTCTGCCTCTTGTAATTCCAGGGATGCACTTTCATCTAGAAGATCCCTGGATTCTTTGTTTTGAGGGCCTGTTGAGGTGATCATGGTCTGTTTCTTTATGTGACTTGATATTGACTGTTGTCTCCATGCCATCTGTATGTTATTGTATTGGTTTATGCTTGCTTAGTGTGTCATAGGTTCTTGCTTTGTTTTGTTTTGGTATACCCCAATGGGTTGCTTGAGTGAGCTAGCTTGATTATTTTCGCCTTTGGAGCTCTGACGTCCTGTCTGCAGATGGCTAGAACTGTTATCCGGTATATCAGTGTAGGAGTCCATTCAGTTTTGTTGTATGAATTCAGCTCAGGTGTCCAGGTAGCTGATCATCAAGTGTGTGGTACAGGTTCTGTCCTACAGTCTTAGAGGAACAGGGGTGATTGGTGTATGTACCGGTATCTGATTGCAGCAGGGTGTCACAATCTGAACAAGGCAGAGGGATGAGAACCTACCTCTGAGTTTCCCTAAGGAAAGTACTTCCCCGTTCCCTAGAGCGTGCAGGTGGGTGGGTTCTGCAGACGGACCATGGATACCCAATGTTTTTGGATATAAGGACTGGGAGGTACCAGTTATCTTTGGACTCCTGTTGCGGGTGGCTGGGTGACCTGAGTGCAGCTACCTGTCCTTAGGCCCCATGTAGGTAGGTGGGGACCCTGTTTAATATGCATATCGTTGTCAAACATCAAACACCCCCCTCTCTACCACACAGCTGAAATGATTGGAGTCTGCCAACAAGGGCCTATTCTCCTGAAATAGGCCCACACAGGTCCATGCAGAAGGGCAAGGTGCTCAAAGTCCATGGGCCATTTATGCCTGGACAGGAGCCGCTTCTGTCCTGAGCTCCCTCGGTTAGTGAAGCTAGCAAATTATCTTTTCCCCCAATCGCAATTTTTTTCTTTCCCCAAGGCTGGGAGGATGGCTTTAGGCACTCAACAGGGCCTATCTCAGGCCCAGGGAATTCAGCTGCTGAAGCCTGCTTGGGGGCGGTGGGGACAAGGTAAAATATAATCAAGTACTGAGCTTTTGCTGAGAGCGTCATTCGTCTCTGGTTCTGGAGATGTGAGTAGGCTGTGTGGCTGGCTGCTTCTTCCTGAGAAAACTGCGGCCATATGCTAGTACCAGTCTGCTGCTGCTGCTCTGGGAATGGTGCCTTAGGGATCCCTGCCATTCAGGTCCAGTAACTCCTCTCTGCTTCTGAACTGTCTCTTCCTCCCCCTGCCCATCAGTTCATTTTCTAAGCTTGCCTTTGATGCTCAGGTCTCCTAGCTTGTCATAAATATACTCGTTTCACTTGTTTTTTCAGGTCTTTGTTGTAAAGAGGGCTCAGTGGAAGCCTCTGTCTATTCCACCATCTTGGCTCTGCCCCGTTCATGATCTTTTGTAGTCCTCTCTCACAATGACTAGGGGTGATTTTTGTTAAGTAGGATATCAAGGAAATGATAGCATGTGACTTCTGATATTAGGCTATAAAAAAACGTTGTGGCTGCTGCCTTGCTTCTTTTGGATTATTCTCTGGGGAATCCAGCTACCTTGTCATGAGGGCACTTAAGCAGCTCCATGGAGAGGTCCATGTGGGGAGGAACTCAGGCCCACTCCCAACAGCCATGCTGAGCTTCAGTTTCCTTCTCTGTCAAATGTGAATGATAATAATACACTTCTTACAGAGTTTTATGAAGATTAGATGAAATAATGCATGCCAAATTCTTAGTGCATTCTTCAGATGCATAATTTATACTGGTTGTATAATGTTCCACAATAACAGGCTGAAGTGTAACTATGATTGTGAGGATGGTGCAGGACCAGGCAGTGTTTAGATCTTTTGTACATAGGGCCAGAACCGGCTTGATGGCACTTAAAAACAACAAACAACACTTTGTTTAACCAGTCTTTTCTATGCGTACAGGTAGTTTGCTTCCAAATTTTACTAAAAATAGTTTTACAATAAATAGTCTCGAACATAAATACTTGTTCTAGGCCTTAGATTATTTCTTTAGGGTGCATTCAATTTAAGCATATTTAATAAATTGCTTTAGATTTTGGTAGCATCAAGGTTATGAAGTCCTATTTATGCCCATGGAAGCAGCAGTCAAGAAATCACCCATTGTTTCAGCCACCGTGTCAATTCATCTCATCAAGGGTCTTCCTCATTTTGATGACCCTCTACTTTATCAAGTATGATGTCCTTCTCCAGGGATTGGTCTCTCCTGATAACACGTTCAAACTATGTGAGAGGAAGTCTCACCATCCTTGCTTCTAAGAAGCACTCTGGCTGTATTTATTCCAAGACAGGCTTCTTTCATCTGACAGTCCATGGTATATTCAATATTCTTCACCAACACCATAATTCAAGGGCATCAATTCTTCTTTGGTCTTCCTCACTCATTGCCTAGCTTTTGCATGCCTATGAAGCAGTTGAAAACACCATGGGCTGGGTCAGGCGCACCTTAGTCCTCAAAATGACATCTTTGTTTTTTAACATTTTAAAGAGGTGTTTTGCAGCAGATTTATCAAATGCAATACATTGTTTGATTTCCTGGCTGCTGCTTCCATGGGCGTTGATTGTGAATTGCAGTAAAATGAAATCCTTGACAACGTCATTAGAGAAATGCAAATCAAAACCACAATGAGATACCACTTCACACCAACTAGGATGGCTATTACTAAAAAAAAAGGAAAATAACAAATGCTTGTGATGATATGTAGAAATTAGAATGCTTGTGCTTTGCTGATGGGAATATAAAATAATGTAGCTGCTGTAGAAAATTGTTTGGCAGTTCCTCAAAAAGTTAAACATAGAATTATCCTATGATTCAGCAATCTACGACTAAGTATATACCCAAGATACTCAAAATCAAGGACTCAAAAAGATACGTGTACACCAATGTTCATGGCAGGATCATTCACAATAGCTAAAAAGTGGAAAAAACTTAAGTGTCCATCAACAGAAGAATAGATAAACAAAATGTGGTACACAGATATAATGGAGTATTACCCAGCCATAGAGAGAAATGAAGCTCTGATACGTGCTACAATGTGGATGAACCTTGAAAACATTATGCTGAGTGAATAAGCCAGGCACAAATGACTGATATTGTAGAGTCCAATTTATATGAAATGCAGAGACAAAAGTAGATTAATGATTCCTGGGGGTTGGAGGAAGAGGAGAATGGGGGCTTATTGTTTATGAGAAAATAGACAGAAAACACCTCATCATTGTGTTTCAGTGTTGCCTCTGATAAAATCTCACATTTACTGGGTAGAAACCCAATGTAAAATCCTCATCTTAGAAAAAGAAAAGTCAGATTATGTCACTTTTTTGCTAAAAGAAAAAAGATTCTGCTTAGGTCTGAAGAGTATTAAAAAAAAGATAATGTTTGCAATTATTTAGCTATTTTACCTTGTTGTTAGGTGCGGTAGAGTCAGTTCTGACTCAGAGACACTATAGGACATAGTAGAACTGCCCCATAGAGTTTCCAAGGAGTGACTGGTGGATTTGAACTGCTGACCTTTTGGGTAGCAGCCGAGCTCTTAACCATTATGCCACCAGGGCTCCTATTTTACCTCAGTGCTATTTTAATAAGTAATAACAATTGCTATACATTGATAACTATGGGTCAGGGACTTTGTTGAACACTTTTCACTTATTTCTTTAATCCTCTCAACATGCCTAGGAGATAAGAACTATTATCATTTCCATTTTGTAGATAAAGAAATAGAGACTCAGAGAATTAGCTTGTATATAAATGCACAGCTCTCGGTTATGGAGTAGACCTGACAGAGTCTGTCAGAGCCCAGAGCCAAAAACAAAACAAAAAACCCAACAAAATAAAAATAAAAGGACAGTTTGAATGTCTTGAACCCTTAATTATTAGTTACATTTCAGGTAGCATTAGTCTCATATTGTATAAAAGTTTAAGGTGATATGAATTTGTTTGAAATGAATGGATCTACAATGAGTAAGTAATTCACAACCTTTTCCCATGATCACTTGAATGCCAAGACAGAGAGAAAGAAGACCAAGGATTTGGCAGCTGGCAAAACAGGTTCGCTGCCTTATTTTCTTTGGAAGCCATTTGTCACTGTCAAGCACACACAGTGGCCTCTCTTTTAGCTCTGTTCAAACAAGAATACAGTTTGCATCCTGACATTTCCCTGAAAATGGCAAGTTTCGTTTATCACCAGGGTGGTTTTCAAGCTTCATATCCACTGTTGTAAAGGTGAGTTTAGATTTTAAGAGTGGTTTTGTTGAGCAATAAGTTATTTCCTCATGAAAAACCAAAGTTTGACTTTTCATACTTATATCCCTTCACATCCTCTTGCTGTCTCAATAAAACTTGACAATTATTTATTTTTGTATTATATGCTTATTGTGCTCAATGTTTTCTTTAAATAATCACATTGGTATTCAGGTATATGTTTGTGGGTCACTGATTTGGGTCACTGATTTTTAAACTATTACTACTCATATATATCTTTCTTGTAAAAGAAGCTAATAATTTAAATATATGAGTCAAAGACAAAATGAAGACCATTATTAAAACAATGATCTGAGACTCAGCTTTGAATAGAAATTACTCTTTAGCTGTGATAGAACTGTAGTCTTGCTATAACTGGTATTAAGTTGTTTTTTACATGAGATAGGAAAATGGGGAAGAATTAGAGAATCATAAGAAAATGATTACTATATACGTAGGTGTGTGTACCTCATCCAACCTCTATTCCCTTAAAATGATTTCTAAAACTGTGAATGAGAAAGATTTATAAATTTTGATTACCTTTTTTTCTTATCAAAAAGGAAGAGCACTCAGATTGTAGAAACAGTAGAAAATAAACACAACTTCACTGGGGGCAGGGAGGGTATCACATATAAATGGTTGCAGTAATTACTTTACCTGAATTTTAGAATTCTAGGGCTGGAAGAGACTTAGGAGACAATATTTTAGTTCAGGGGTTGGCAGACCATGGCCCATCAGCCAAATATGACCTACAGTCTGTTTGTATAAATAAGGTCTGATTGGAGCACAGCCATGCCCATTGACTTACAGATTGCCTATGACTTTTTCAAGTTACAATAGAGTTTATTAGTTGTCACAGAAACTGAATGGCCCACAAGGCTGAAAATATTTACTATACAGCCCTTTGCAGAAAACATTTGCCGATTCCTCATCTAGTTCATCCAAGAACGTTTTAAATATCCAGAAGTACTCTGATATGCCTGGAACTTACCCTCAAGGAATTTACAGTCCAGTTGGGAAATATAGGATGTGAATATTAATACAATTCAAATTACAAAATGTGACTAGTGTCATAGAAGGTACAAAGTGCTTTAGGATTTCAGTGGGGGATTGGTGAAAACATCATGGAGAAGGTAAAGTTTGAGCTCAGTTTCATAAATTGGTAAGCTCCGAATATGCCAAAACATCTGTAAAATATTCATGTTCAAAGGATCCACATTAAGAAAGGTGTGTGAGGATCACCGGGCAGATCAACCTGAGCATATGAAAAAGTGGCCTGAGGACCTGGGTGCAGGCTAAGGATGATGTGCTTTATGTGGAAGGATTAAAGGGCTTTGGAGGACAACATGGCCATTGTGATGGTTTACGATATGTCCACGAATTCGTTGACATTCCCTCCAAAAGGTAGACCTGAATACCTCTCTCCTGGAGTGTGGGCAGGGCTTCATGAGTCACTTCTAAAGAATGGAATAAAGTGGGTGTGACTTCAGAGATTTGGTCATAAAAGTCACTGTGGTTCCTCCTTGTTCTCTGTTGGGCTGCTTGCTATAGGGAAAGCCAGCTATCCCATCATGAGTATACTCAGTTAGCCCTATGGAGAGGACCATGTGCTGAAAACCCGAGTCTTCCTACTAGCAGTCAGCAAAGAACTGAGATATCTTGCCAGCAGTCACATGAGTGAGCCATTCTGGAATTGAACTCTCCAGCCCCAGTTGGGCCTTCAGATGACTGCAGCATTAGTGCAGGTTTGACAGCAATCTCATGAGAAAACCTGAGTCACAAACACACCACTCAGCTACTTCAGTTCCTGACCCTCAGAAACTCTGTGAGATAATAAATGGTTGTGGTTTTAGGCCATTAAATTTTGGGCCAATTTATTGGGGGCAGAAATAGATAACTAATAGTCATAATCTTTGTAGTCTTGTTTTGGTCAGAATAAACCATGTAATTTTCATTCAGTCATTCATTCCCTGACCACTTTCATTGGTGTGTACTCCATCTGGTGCATTACAGGGGGCATTGGTCCCTGGGTTTTTGGAAAGTGTCAGTGTGAAGGTTGGCTTTTGCTAAGGAGAGACTGGAAGTGGACAGGCTAGTCTGAAGCCTATCACAGTAGTCCAGGAGGAAGGTACTTGTAGTAGACACTCTGTTGTCCTTTCTAGACAGTTTTCCACACACTGGTAACTTCCTACTTCTTTCCACTTAAGGGTTTTCTCTGGCTGCAGGAGCAGGCTCAGCCTGAGCACGGGTAAGTTGGAAGTGGTTAACATCTCTGGGGAAACACTCAGCCAACGAGGAAAAGGAGTTGACCAATAAATTTCCTGGCTTCTGGTCCCTGAATAGGGAAACTCTGAGGCAACACCTCACAGTCTTTCAGAGGGTCCCTGTGGCTTAGAGCCCCGCTTGCCAACCAGTAACTCTTTCATTCACACGCCCCCTATTGATTGACCACCTCCCTTCCAGATTCCCTCACAGTGCTTCTTGGCATCACCTTCCAAATTAATGATTTGTACCCAAAATCTTGTCCCAGGGTCTGCTTTGGTGGGAACCCATTCTGGAAGAGTAATAAATGTCTAAACTAGAGTGATGACTCTGAGAATGGGGAAGGGGAGATGGATGTGAGAGATGGTATGAGGAATTCAGGGACAGGACTTCACAATGTTTGCTATGGGAAGTCATCTTAGCTATTTTCAGGCTGAAGTCATCGTTCAATGCTCAAGCATCCAGGCTTAGAATCTGAGACCCAGAGACCAGGGTCCTGAGGTGAACTGAAGCTTCGAAGGCTGTTTCCAGGACTCCGCATTGCAGAGTTCATTTCTACAAACCCTCCCAACCTGCAGCTGACATTCAGATGCTGTGAAACACACAAGGACATCACAATCCCAACCTGGTCAGTTGACTTTAGGCTAACTTTGTCATTGTCTTTTTTTTGAGAATCTAAATATACTGTTGTTTATGAGTTCAAAGGAAAGTGATTCAAAAAGATTTAGGACTTGCTTTTTCAAATATCTTGATTTTAGGATTCAAAAGTATAAATGAAGTGAATGAAAAGTACTACTTTCACATTAGAAATATAAAAACAGTACATTTATTCATTCATTAATTTATTTATTGAAGATTATGATCATTCCCTGTGCTGAGTATTCAAATAAGAAATGATTTCTGTCTCTTCCAAGCTCTAGAAGGGACTTTGTATAATGGGAGAAATGATAAAATATAGATATCAATAGAGCAATACCTCTAGGCAGGAGATACAAAAAAGAACACACACACACACACACACACACACACTATATTTTCCACTTCAGCAAACATGGAACCCTGGTGGTGCAGTGGTTAAGAGCTTGGCTGCTAACGAAAAGGTTGGCAGTTTGAATCCACCAGCCGTTCCTCGGAAACTCTATGGAGGAGTTCTACTCTGTCGTATAGGGTTGCTATGAGTTGGAATTGGCTTGATGGCAATGGGTTTATTTATTTTTTTGTCAGCAAACATACGCTCGGGATTATCTACTGCATGTTTTATAGTCTTTAAAATATGAGACTTTCTCTTATAGTTTTTTCAGTAATGAATGGCAAGGAAGAAAATTTTCTGGTGATTAGTTAGAGCCTGACGTCTAAAACCTTTAAAGCAAAAGCAACAAGTGGTTACGTGTAAACCATGAGGTGATTGTCCACGTGGCAAGATCTGAGAGACTTGGGGAGGCCCCTCTGGCCTAAAATATCTCATCACTTGCTTGTTAAGGTACATAAAAATCCAACATTGGAGATGGAATTCTTCCACCTGGAGGGTATTGAGGTCTCCCTGGTCTGCTCTTAAATGCAACTACTGCTGCAAAGGTATAGGCTCTAATCCTTATCAGGCCATACTTTGTCAGGGATTAAGTGACAGCAAGGCCCTCTGGGAACTTAATGAGGAACAGGGGTGGCAGAGGCAGTGATGGAAGGTGAGAGGTTCATTGGGCCTCAGGGGTCAACTGAGCCCAAAGTCACCTACTTTACCTGGAACTGGCTGGCCCTGGCTGGCAGCATACAGGAGTTGAAGCTGATGGTTTGTTTTTAATCAGGTCTGGTACAATTCATTGTCATGTAAGCCCAAGCATCCAAGACCCATTAGCACTATCTGTACTAGTTACCCATTCAAATGATAATTCTCTTGGACAGCAGGTAAAGAAATCTGCTTGCCCCAAGCCTTCTCACCACATTTAGTAGGTTTTCTACTGGTCAGTGGGCATGGATTTTTCAGGGCATCTTTGTAGAAATATTGGGATGGAGAAGGGGTGGATACTTTTATGTTGTGTTTCAAAGTTAGGCATTGATTGTCAAAGTAGCCTCCTATTTATGGTGATGCTAGTTTTCTCCCTATAGTGGTGACATCAAGTTTCATTTTAAAATATATTTGTTAAAGTAAAAAAAAAAAAAAAGCAACTAGATTTAAAGGTACATTTTAACTAAATACTAGCAAAGAGAGGGCTAAGTCCTAAAAGTGGCAAGCAAATGACTGAAATTTGATGGAAGAGAAAAACTTAACTTTGAAGCCTGTTCTTGTGGCAAATAATGAAAATTAACACGAAAGAACATTTTTTTCCAAGCTGAACTGAATGCCACTGGAGTTTCACTTTGAATTCTGAAACTCCTTAACTGTGTTCAGGTTTTGCTTTGTGAGGAGGAAGTTTCAGGGAATGAGTTACACCAAACCCTAGAGGCAATCTGGCATACTGCTTAGCTGGATACAAGCTTTGGAGTCCAGCAGAGCTGAGTTTGAGTCCTGGTTTCTTCACCTACTCGTGGAAGATCTGGTTGTCACTTGGACCTCAGTTTCATCATGTCTAAAATGGGTTAACAGTACCGTCTACAAAGGTTTGTTATCATAAATAAATGAGGAATATTTGTAAATACTTGACACATGCTGAGAGCTCAACAAGCAGTGGCTGCAAATATCACGTCCTCATTGGACATTTATCGGGGTCCCATCTGGATGCATCCATTCTACTACTCAGGCCATAGCTGCTGACTTTTTGCACTGTGTATCTTGGAGCATATTTTTTGAGGCATCAAGGTATTTCAGGCGTAAGTGTAAAAAAAGGCCCTATTTAATCAGAATAACTGCTGTGTGCTCACATGTTTTGTGCTCTTAAATTTTAATGTCTGGTTTTTTAAAGTTTTTTCTTAACTTGATATAATAAATGGGTATCCTAGAGAGAGGCAGTTGGAATGCTACCCTACGTTCTGACTCAACTCTACAGAGAGCAGTGTCTCTCCTTCTGAGCTGTTACTAACCCGAGCTGGTACATGAATAAATAGCCCACTAATAAGTGTGTTTGCCCTGTTTGCTCTTTGTCCTAAGAAATTAAAAAAAAGGGAATCATTAGAACCACAGTAAAACATGGGGAAATTTTTCACCTGCCTCTTGTGTGAATGTTCCCCTTTCATTGCACTTCCTTAGGCTTTCCTTTGTTATGGAAAGTGCTGACAGCTGGGCAGCTAGTGTTGGAGGTTTGCTCTTGGAGCTATAGTGCTCTGGCCACCACTGACGACATTATCTTTTGATCAAGGCTCTTTGGGCACTGGAATGTGACCTTCTGTCCACTGGGAAGAGGGTCAATGCAATCGTGTATCAGATGCTGTTCTGGTGATCCCAGAGGGAAGGAATGGGCACCATACAGGTGTGCCGTGATATTCCAGGTTGGACTCTGATGCTGGAGGTCCGTGATGTGCATTGGAAGTTCCTGGGATGAGACTGTGAAAAGCTGGTACAGGAATGTGATCTGGAAAAGACATATAACAAGCACTGCATTTGGTTAGTGATGATAGTAATTACGTTTAAAAAGTACTCATGCAGTATTATTAAAATCTGCCTGTTTAAAGTCCAGATGATTGTTTTTAAAATGAAATTTTATCCAATTTTTTTTCAAGGGAGATGCTAGAACACAAATATTATCACTATAAACAACCAAGAATTTTATTACTACAATTGTCAAACAAGTAGTAAAGGTGAAAGGTGAAGGGTATCTACAGCGAGTACTCTTATACCATTCACATCTTACTGCCCTTGCTCTCTCATGTATCTACCCACCTATCCCAGGAATGTGGGGATTTTATTATGATTTACAGGTCTCGTGAGTTGCTTTTGACTTCCAAGAGTTTTTTTTTGTACCAAATTACTGTAAAAGTACCCAGACTAATTTGAGAACATGTGATTAAATTTACATTTAATGATTAAAAATAATAACAGCATAAATACTTCTGAAGAACAAAAGTTAACCATTGCACAGCTTGAGACGCATCAGAATTCTTGTTCTCAAATAGACTAGAATTGTTGTTGTTACTGGTAGATGCCATTGAGTTGCTTTCGACTCATAGTGACCCTATGTACAACAGAATAAAACAATGCTGGGTCCTGCGCCATTCTCACAATTGTTGGCTATGTTTGAGCCCATTGTTGCAGCCACTGTGTCAATTAACTCCCTAAAAATGAAACTGGAAGGGTTTGTTTCTTGATCTGGGAAATGATTCCAGGACAGTGTCCATGTGCAAAGATTTTTCAGGCTGTACACGTATATTTTTACATGTATATTATACTTCAATGAATAGTTATATAGGTAGTTTATATAAATAAGCAATAAAAATGAAATTGGGTAGTGGTTTTATATTTTGGGAGCAAGACATCCATCTCCTTCAGTCATTGCCTCCTCACTTATTTGGCCCTGGAAGTTGACAACTACCTTCCCTGGACAAGGCGTGGCTCTCTCTGATCCTCTGGTTTTGGCATATTTGCAAGTGATTTGGCATTTAAAATTTGCATCTGTCCAGGTTTTGGAGGTAAATTGACCTTTATCTTATAAGCTGTTCTGGGAAGCCATAATGGTGAGTTGCAATTAGAGGTAGGTTTGAACTCAGAGAAACCTAGTTTAGCACTAGTGACATGATACCACTTCTAAGGGTTGTTTCTCCTCCTGCTTGGTCTCCTGTGCCCAGAGTCACAGAGACAGGCTTGCATTTTCTTCCAGAACTGGGAGGGTGTGGCTTAGCTGATAGAAGGAGGTAGGATATATTTTGTGGGGTGGAAGAGCTGGTCATAGCACAGAAAATGGAATGATGGCAAGGTAGGTGTTTACTGATTGAGTTCCTACAACATAGTTCATTTTTGACTTTGGACAGATGGGAGAAATTACCTTTGCATATACTCTTCACCTTGGCTTGTAAAAAAAATCCCCTATGTGATGAGAAAGTATGAACACACAAAGGGGTGACCTCAGGCTATGAGTTAGGGAGAGAGGCTGTGAAGCTTCATCCTCCTTTGTCCCCTTTCAGAATTTGTCTTTGTTGTTCAGGGCACCTCAAGTGTTGGTAGCTTTTTTCCAACAAGGGTAATGTTCCTAAGTGTGGCTTGAGTATTCTCTGCCCACTCCTGCTACCACTGTATGCTCTTACTCTTGTTTGTAACAAAATGTTCACAGAGAGATATTCAAACTTCTGCTTTGCTTCTTTGCCTCTGCCACTCTTGTCATTCCCACCCCTCTTCAGTCTCTTACCAAGGCCATCAGTGTCCTGGTCTTGGCAAAGCTGAAGTTCAAATCTCCCCTAGCCTCTCTGCAGCATTTGACTTTGCTGACCATTCTCTCCTTAAAATGCCATTACACTGCACTCACTTGACTTTTCTTCTGCCTCCCTGGACTCTCCTTTGCCTCGTTTACTGGTTCCTCCTCTGCTCAGATCTCTAAATGTTGCCCTGTCTCACACCTCTCTCCTTAGGCCTTATCTATATTTTCTCCTTAGAAGATCCTGACAAGTTCATGGCTTTAAATACCATTTATATCTAAGATTCCAGATTAACTTCTCCCTCACGAACCTCTTCCCTGAGCACCAGCCTCAGGTATGGAAATGCTTCCTCAACATGCCTGTTGGAAACTCCAGCTCAACATAGACTAAACAGAGCATTTTATCCATCCCACTGTCTTCCTTTTTCACCCCAAGATTCCTTCATTTTCGTAACCAACTCTGTTGTCTCCTTGTTTGTCCAGGCCCATTTATTTAACTTCCCTAAGCCTCAGTTTCTCACCTGTCTAACGGAGCTGCAGTAACAGTACCAGCCTCAGAGAGTCATCATGGGCACTATACAAGATAATGCAAGTAAAGCATTTCAAATAGTATGTTGTACCAAGGAAGGACCACTTATTGTGAATGATGAATTAGCTGAGAAGTTTATTCTCAAGTTGGTTTCTCTCCAACTCTATCCAAAATTCTACTGAGACAAAGAGTATTTGATGAGAAAAGTAGCCTTAGATTCCTTGAAGTCATGGTACTAATGTTAGATCACCAGATAGCTGCATCTCTCAAACATATCATTTTTAACAGCTTTATTGAGATATATTTCACATACCATACAATTCACCCATTTGAAGCATATAATTCAAGTATTTTTAGTATATCGACAGAGTTATACAACCACCACCACAGTCAACTATAGAATGTTTCATCACCTCAAAACGAAACCCTGTACTCTTTAGGTATCACCCACCTATCTCCCATCTCCACCACCCTGGCCTAAGCAACCACTAATCTATTTTATCTCTCTACATTTGCCTATTCTGGACATGTCATAGAAATGCAATTGTATATTGTGTGGTCTTTTCTGACTGGCTTCTTTTACTCAGCATAATATTTCAAGGTTCATCCATGTTGTAGCATGTATCAATACTTCATTAATTTTTATGGCTGAATAATGTTCCATTGTACAGATATACCACATTTTCTTTCTTTATTCATCTGTTGATGGGCATTTGGTGTTTCTATGTTTTGACTATTATGAATAATGCTGTTACAAACATTCATATACAAGTTTGTGTGTGGACATATGTTTTTATTTTTCTTGGGTATATAGCTAAGTGTGGAATTGCTGGGTTATATGGTAGTGCTATGTATGGTTAATCATTTGAAGAACTTTTCCAAGTCTCATACGAATGACTTCACAGAACTACCACCTAATATGGTTTGTTTTCTTTTTTCAAGGATTGACATCAGAAACCACTTCGAGAACTTTTCCAGAACAAAGTGGTTATCAAACACATAGCCCATTGTGGGAGATGCAGTTGCAGACTCGGAGGACCCGGGATAGACATAGAGTCAGCCATATGTATATATAAGATAGATTCTTCTCAGGAAATTCTGCTGAAAAATAGATTGTCTGTCTTGACAAACTGGTACATTTTCTCCTGTCGGCTAACAAGAGTGCTGTAACTCAAGTTACAGAAGGTCAGAGCAAACTGCGATGTTCAAATATCCTCAATATTCTTAATCTAGATTTCAATTTTAATGATTTCTTTCTCTTTTAAAACTTGTTTTGTTAATTTTTAATCCCTGTTTCCCTGTCACTCTCTTGCATGCTCCTTTTTTTATTATAAACTTTTTTTTGAAGATTCTAGGTATAAATAAGTAATGGATCAATAAATGAACTAAAAAATTATCCTATATCCATGGCCCATCCAATCTGGAGGCATATTATCATATTTTATTATCATTAACCTGAATTGAAATTTTTACTTCAGGAATATTTTGAAATTATTTCTTTCTGGGCAATGAAAGTGAAATAACTGTAATTCAAGTTAAAGATCTTTTTTATTTTGTGCATATTCCTTAAATTTCTTTTTTTTCAAGTTAGTGCAGAGCCAGTTTACTTTTTAGAACAGTAAACCCTGTTTTTGATATGTGGAATACTGGTAATGCAAACTCTAAATAATTTACTTCTTGTAATGATGAGAGATTTCATTCAGTTGTGTGGAACAGCAAAGTTAGAATAGCAGAGGCCATTTTTCTCAGATAACAGGAAGGCCAGAGGTGAACGATTCAGGCCAGTGCAGTGGTTCTTAGTGTCATAAATATGCCAGGCTCCTACTCTCTTCATGCTCAGCCATCCTGTGTTGGAGTTTTTATTCTCGGTGTTATAAGGTAGGGCCTGGCTCTCCAGGCACGACGTTCCAGGTGAAGGGAGGATGAAAGAGCAATGCAGGAAAGAGCAATGGTAAAAAAAAGTCAGCTGAATCTGAACCTTGTTATCTGCAAAACTATACTTCCCTGGAAGCTCCAATTGGTATATTTCTGCTTATGCAATTGAACAGATATGGGTCACATGGTCAACCCTAGCTGCAAGGGAGTCTGGGAGGCTGAGTATTTTTAACTTAGGCATATTGTTGTTCCAAACAAAACCAGATTTTTCTTAGTGAGAAAATGGGGGAGAATGGGTATTGTGTAGGCAGCGAGCAGGGTCTGCCACTATCTCCCAACCTCTTTTTCCTGGAGGTCAGATTTCTGAACATGGAAGATATTTCATGGAAGACAGCAATCAAAATACAGTTAGAGGCACTTACGCTTTATTTAACTTTTTTGTTTTAAAATGTAAAGCTCACTTTGGCAGTGGTTTTGAGAGTTAAATGAGATATGTAGGTGAAAGATCTCATACTGACTTCCCTCACATAGTGTCTGTAAAGATATCAATTTTCACTGTAAAGGGTTTTGAAAAATTATATTACTTTCTAGGCAATAATCCCTCTTCCTTTTTTGGGCATAATAAACTTCTTACTTCAAAAGACACTAAATAAATATGCTCTGAAGTGATTTTGTTGACACTATTGTTTCAGGCTAAGACTCATACTCATCAGTTTACTCAACACTACAATCTCTAGCCAGAGAATATCACACGGGATACACTAGAATTGTGTGCCCTGTTTGCTTCATGCATGTAGGCCAGGGGAGAGGGTGAAGTGCAGCATCTGCTCCAAGTCTTAAGTCTGTTGTTCCTGTGTTCCATTGTATGAGCTCTGAAGCACTTTCATTTTACCGTAAATGTGTTTGACTTCGCTATACATTTGTTTATTTATTTTAATTTTCATTGAGCTTTAAGTGAAAGTTTACAAATCAAGTCAGTCTCTCACACAAAAACTTACATACATCGTGCTATATACTCCCAATTGCTCTCCCCCTAATGAGACAGCCCCCTCCCTCCCTCCACTCTCTCTTTTCGTGTCATTTTGCCAGCTTCTAAACCTCTCTACCCCCTCATCTCCCTTCCAGGCAGGAGATGTCAACATAGTCTCAAGTGTCCGCCTGATCCAAGAAGCTCACTCTTCACCAGCATCCCTCTCCAACCCATCTTCCAGTCCAATCCATGTCTGAAGAGTTGGCATCGGGAATGGTTCCTGTCCTAGACCAACAGAAGGTCTGGGGGCCATGACCACCGGGGTCATTCTAGTCTCAGTCAGACCATCAAGTCTGGGCTTTTTATTGAGAATTTGAGGTCTACATCCCACTGTTCTCCTGCTCCCTCAGGGGTTCTCTGTTGTGTTCCCTGTCAGGGCAGCCATGGGTTGTAGCCAGGCACCATCTAGTTCTTCTGGTCTCAGGATGATGCAGTCTCTGGTTCATGTGGTCCTTTCTGCCTCTTGGGCTCATAATTACCTTGTGTCCTTGGTGTTCTTCATTCTCCTTTGATCCAGGTGGGTTGAGACTTATTGATGCATCTTAGATGGCTTAGATGGCATTTAAGACCCCAGATGCCACTCTTCAAAGTGGGATGCAGAATGTTTTCTTAATAGATTTTATTATGCCAATTGACTTAGATGTCCTCTGAAACCATGGTCCCCAAACCCCTGCCCCCACTGCACTGGCCTTCGAAGCATTCAGTTTATTCAGGAAACATCTTTGCTTTTGGTTTAGTCCAATTGTGCTGCCCTCCCCTGTAGTGTGTGTTGTCTTTCCCTTCATCTAAGGTAGTTCTTATCTACTATCTAATTAGTGATTATCCCTGTCCAACCCTCCCTGCCTCCGCCCTCTGGTAACCACAAAAGAATGTCTTCTTCTCAGTTTAAACTATTTCTCAAGTTCTTATAACAGTGGTCTTATACAATATTTGTCCTTTTGCATCTGACTAATTTCACTCAGCATAGTGCCTTCCAGGTTCCTCCATGTTATGAAATGTTTCCCAGATTCCTCACTGTTCTTTGTTGATGCGTAGTATTCCATTGTGTGGGTATACCATAACTTATTTACCCTTTCATCCATTGACGGACACCTTGGTTGTTTCCATCTTTTTGCTATCATAAACAGTGCTTCAGTGAACATGGGTGTGCATATATCTGTTCGTGTAAAGGCTCTTATTTCTCTAGGATATATTCTGAGACGTGGGATTCCTGGATCGAATGGTAGCTCTAGTTCTAGCTTTTTAAGGAAGCGCTAAATCGATTTCCAAAGTGGTTGTACCATTTTACATTCCCACCAGCAGTGTAGAAGTGTTCCAATCTCTCCACAGCCTCTCCAACATTTATTATTTTGTGTTTTTTGGATTAATGCCAGCCTCGTTGGAGTGAGATGAAATCTCACTGTAGTTTGATCTGCATTTCTCTAATGGCTAATGATTGTGAACCTTTCCTCATGTATCTGTTAGCTACCTGAATGTTTTCTTTAGTGAAGTGTCTATTCATATCTTTTGCCCATTTTTTAATTGGGTTATTTGACTTTTTGTAGTTGAGTTTTTGCAGTATCATGTAGATTTTAGAGATCAGATGCTGATCGGAAATGTCATAGCTAAAAACTTTTTCCCAGTGTGTACGTAGTCTTTTTACTCTTTTGATGAAGTCTTTGAATGAGCATAGGTGTTTGATTTTTAGGAGCTCCCAGTTTTTCTTCTGCGTTCTTAATAATGTTTTGTGTACTGTTTTTGTATACTGTTTATGCCATGTGTTAGGGCTCTTAACATTGTCCCTATTTTTTCTTCCATGATCTTTATCGTTTTAGATTTTATATTTAGATCTTTGATCCATTTTGAGCTCGTTTTTGTGCATGGAGTGAGGTATGGTTCTTGTTTCATTTTTTTTGGAGATGGGTATCCATTTATGCCAGCACCATTTGTTAAAAAGACTGTCTTTTCCCCATTTAACTATTTTGGGGTCTTTGTCAAATATCAACTGCTCGTATGTGGATGGATTTATGTCTGGATTCTCAATTCTGTTCCATTGGTCTATGTATCTGTTGTTGTACCAGTACCAGGCTGTTCTGACTACTGTGGTGGTATAATAGCCAAAAACCACACCAAACCCACTGCTGTCAAGTCAATTCCAACTCATAGCTGCCCTACAGGACAGAGTAGGACTGTCCCATACAGTTTTCGAGGAACACCTGGTGGATTCAAACTGCCGACCCTTTGGTAAGCAGCCATAACACTTAACCACTATGCCACCAGGATTTTCAGTGGTATAATAGGTTCTAAAATCAGGTAAAGTAAGGCCTCCCACTTTGTTCTTCTTTTTCAGCAATGCCTTATTTATCCTGGGCCTCTTTCCCTTCCATATGAAGTTGGTGATGTGTTTCTCCATCTCATTAAAGAATGTCATTGGAATTTGGATCAGAATTGCATTAAATATATAGATCGTTTTTGGTAGAATAGCCATTTTTATAATGTTAAGTCTTCCTATCCATGAGCAAGGTAGGTTTTTTCACTTATTTAAGTCCCTTTTGGTTTCTTGCAGAAGTGTACTGTAGTTTTCTTTGCATAAGTCTTTTACATCTCTGGTCAGGTTTATTCCCAAGTATTTTATCTTCTTGGTGGCTACTGTAAATGGCATTGATTTGGTGATTTCCTCTTCGATGTTCTTTTTGTTGGTGTAGAGGAATCCAACTGATTTTTGTATGTTTATCTTGTATCCTGATTCTCTGCTGAACTCTTCTATTAGTTTCAGTAGTTTTCTTGAAGATTCCTTAGGGTTTTCTGTGTATAAGATCATGTCATCTGCAAATAGAGATACTTTTACTTCTTCCTCGCCAATCTGGATGTGCTTTATTTCTTTATCTAGTCTAATTTCTCTGGCTAGGACCTCCAGCACAGTGTTGAATAAGAGCAATGATAAAGGTCATCCTTGTCTGGTTCCCGATCTCAGTGTTAATGCTTTCAGGCTCTCTCCATTTAGGGTGAAGTTGGCTGTTGGCTTTGTATAAATGCCCTTTATTATGTTGAGAAATTTTCCTTCTATTCCTATTTTGCTGAGAGTTTTTATTATGAATCGATGTTGAACTTCATCCAACCCCTTTTCTGCATCAATTGGTAAAATCATGTGATTCTTGTCTTTTGTTTTATTTATGTGATGGATTACATTAATTGATTTTCTAATGTTGAACCATCCCTGCATATCTGGTATGAATCCCACTTGGTCATGGTGAGTTATTTTTTTAATGTGTTGTTGAATTCTATTGGCTAGAATTTTGTTGAGGATTTTTGCATCTATGTTCATGAGGGTTATAGGTCTATAATTTTCTTTTCTTGTGGTGCCTTTACCTGGTTTCTGTATCAGGGGTATGGTGGCTTCATAGAATGAGTTTGGTAGTATTCTGTCCTTTTCTATGCTCTGAAATACCTTTAGTAGTAGTGGTGTTAACTCTTTTCTGAACGTTTGGTAGAACTCTGCAGTGAAGCTATCCGGACCAGGGCTTTTTATTGTTGGGAGTTTTTTGATTAGCTTTTCAATGTCTTCTTTTGTTATGGGTCTATTTATTTGTTCTCCCTCTGTTTGTGTTAGTTTAGGTAGGTAGTGTGTTTCTAGGAAGTCATCAATTTCTTCTAGGTTTTCAAATTTGTTAGAGTATAGTATTTCATAGTAATCCTCTATGATTCTTTTAATTTCATTTGTGTCTGTTGTAATATCACCCATCTCATATCTTATTTGGATTATTTGCTTCCTCTCCTGTTTTTCTTTTGTAAGTTTGTCCAGTGCTTTATCAATTTTATTGATTTTTTCAAAGAACCAGCTTTTGGTCTTGTTAATTCTTTCAATTTTTTTTTTCTGTTTTCTATTTCATTTAGTTCTGCTCTAATTTTTATTATTTGTTTTCTTCTGGTGTCTGTGAGTTTTTTTTTTGTTGTTGTTGTTGTTGCTCTCTTTCTATTTGTTCAAGTTGTAGGGATAATTCTTTGATTTTGGCCCTTTCTTCTTTTTGTATGTGTGCATTTATTGATATAAATTGGCCTCTCAGCACAACTTTTGCTGTGTGCCAATGGTTCTGATAGGTAGTGTTTTCATTCTCATTGGATTCTATAAATTTCTTTATTCCATCCTTAATGTCTTCTATAATCCAGTCTTTTTTGTGCAGGGTATTGTTCAGTTTCCAAGTGTTTGATTTCTTTTCTCTGCTTTTCCTGTTATTGATTTCCACTTTTATGGCCTTATGGTCAGAGAAGATGCTTTGTAATATTTCAATGTTTTGGATTCTGCTAAGGCTTGCTTTATGACCTAATATATGGTCTATTCTAGAGAATGTTCCATGTGCACTAGAAAAGAAAGCATACTTGGTTGCTGTTGGGTGGAGAGTTCCATTTACATCTATGAGGTCAAGTTGGTTGATTGTGGCATTTAGATCTTCTGCGTCTTTATTGAGCTTCTTTCTGGATGTCATCTCCTTCACCAAAAGTGGTGTGTTGAAGTCTCCTCCTATTATTGTGGATCTGTCTATCTCACTTTCCAATGCTGATAGAGTTTGTTTTATATATCTTGCAGCCCTGTCATTGGGTGCAGAAATATTTAATATGGTTATATCTTCTTGGTATATTGTCCCTTTAATCATTATATAGTGTCCTTCCTTATCCTTTCTGATGGATTTAACTTTAAAGTCTATTTTGTCAGAAATTAATATTGCCACTTCTGGTCTTTTTTGATTGTTGTTTGCTTGATGTATTTTTTCCATCCTTTGAGTTTTAGTTTGTTTTTGTCTCTACATCTAATGTGTGTCTCTTGTAGGCAGCATACAGACGGATCGTGTTTTTTAATCCATTGTTCCACTCTGTGTCTCTTCATTGGTGCATTTAGTCTATTTACATTCAGCGTAATTATGGGTAGGTACGAATTTAGTGCCGTCATTTCGATGCCTTTTTTTTGTGTCTTCTTGACAGTTTCTTTTTCCCACTTAATTTTTTGTGCTGAGATTATCTTTATATATTGTCCTTTCCTCATATTTGTTGTTGTTGATTTTGTTTCTGCTGAGTCTCTATTTTTTTTTTTTTTGTATTTTGTTTTGATGAGTAGGATAGTTTGTGTCCCTTGTGGTGACCTTATTATTTACCCCTGTTTTTCTAAATTTAAAACTAACTTTTATTTCTTTGTATTGCCGTATCTTTCTCTCCATATGGAAGGTGTATGATTACATTTCTTAGTCTCTCTGTACTGTTTTAATGTTGACGTCTTTTATATAATAACATCATTGTTATGCTGTTTTGAGCTTTTTTTTTTTTTTAATAGTCTTGCTTTTTCCCCTCGGATTTCCCTGTCTGGGTTGATTTATGGTTGCTCTGCCTAGTGTTCTAGTCTTCAATTGATGCATGATATTATTGATTTTCTAACTAAAGAACTCCCTTTAGTATTTCTTGTAGTTTTGGTTTGGTTTTTACAAATTCCCTGAACTTGTGTTTATCTGGAAAAGTCTTAATTTCACCTTCATATTTAAGAGACAGTTTTGCTGGATATATGATTCTTGGCAGGTAATTTTTTTCCTTCAATTTTTTAAAAATGTCATCCCATTGCCTTCTTGCCTGCATGGTTTCTGCCAAGTAGTCCGAGTTCATTCTTATTGGCTCTCCTTTTTAGGTGACTTTTCGTTTATCCCTCACTGCTCTTATAATTCTCTCTTTATCTTTGGTTTTGACAAGTTTTATTATATCTTGGTGACTTTCTTTTAACATCTACCTTATGTGGAATTCAATGAGCACCTTGGATAGATATCTTCTCAAATTTCACAATATCAGGGAGGTTTTCTGCCAACAAATCTTCAACAATTCTCTCTGAATTTTCTGTTATCCTTTCCTGTTCTGGTACTCCAATCACTCCTGGGTTATTTCTCTTGATAGAGTCCCACATGATTCTTAAGGTTTCTTCATTTTTTTTAATTCTTTTATCTGATTTTTCTTCAAATGTATTAGTGCCAAGTGATTCATCTTCAAGTTCAGAAATTCTGTCTTCTACTTGCTCAATTGTGCTCCTCTGACTTTCTATTGAGTTGTCTAATTCTGTAATTTTATTGTTAATCTTCTGAATTTCTGATTGCTGTCTGTCTATGGATTTTTCCAGCTTATGAAACTTTTCATTATGTTCCTGAATAATCTTTCTCATTTCTTCAATTGCTTTTTCTGTGTGTTCCTTGGCTTGTTCTGCATATTGCCTCATTGCCTTCCTGATGTCTTGAAGGGTTCTGTATATTAAACTTTTGTATTCTGGCTCTGGTAATTCCAGGGATGCACTTTCATCTAGAAATCCCTGGATTCTTTGTTTTGAGGGCCTGTTGAGGTGAGCATGGTCTTTTTCTTTATGTGACTTGTTATTGACTGTTGTTCTATGCCATCTATATGTTATTGTATTGGTTTATGCGCGCTTAGTGTGTCATAGGTTCTTGCTTTGTTTTGTTTTGGTATACCTCAATGGGTTGCTTGAGTGAGCTAGCTTGAGTATTTTTGCTTTTGGAACTCTGACGTCCTGTCTGCAGATGGCTAGAACTGTTATCCGGTATATCAGTGTAGGAGTCCATTCAGTTTTGTTGTATGAATTCAGCTCAGGTATCCAGGTAGCTGATCATCAAGTGTGTGGTACAGGTTCTGTCCTACAGTCTTAGAGGAGCAGGGGGGATTGGCGTATATACTGGTACCTGACTGCAGCAGGGTGTCACACTCTGAACAAGGCAGGGGGCTGAGAACTGAGCCCCGAGTTTCTCTGAGCAAAGCACGTCCCTGTTCTCTACAGCGTGCAAGTGAGTGGGTTTTGCAGATGGACCATGGACACCCAAAGCTTTTGGTTGTAAGGACAGTTAGGTACCAGTTATCTTTGGACCCCTGTCGTGGGTGGCTGGGTGATCTGAGTGGAGCTATCAGTCCTTATGTCCCTCGTGTGGGCAGGTGAAGACCTTATTTAATAGGCAAAGCAATGTCAAACATCAAACACCCACCTCTCCACCACGGAGCTGAAATGGTTGGAGTCTGCCAACAAGGGCCTATTCTTCCGAAATAGGCCCACACATGTCCATGCAGAAGGGAAAGATGCTCAAAGTCCATGGACCATTTATGCCTGGACAGGAGTCGCTTCTCTCCTGAGTTCTCCCATTTAGTGGAGCTAGGAAATTATCTTTTCCCCCAGTTGCAAATGTTTTCATTCCCCAACATCAGGAGGATGGCTCTAGGTGCTCAACAGTGCCTATCTCAGGCCCAGGAAATTCAGCAGCTGAAGCCGGCTTGGGGGTGAGGTGGGGCTTGGTAAAATATACGCAGGTACTTAGCTTTTGCTGAGAGCACTGTTATTCTCAGGTTCTGGAGGTGTGAGTACGCTGTGTGGCCGGCTGCTTCTCCCCAAGGAAACTGCAGCTGATCGCTAGTACCAGACCGCTGCTTTGGCTCCAGGAATGGTGCCTGAGGGCTCCCCACAATTCAAGTCCAGTAACCCTCTCAGCTTCTGAACTGTCTCTTCCTCCACCTGCCTCTCAGTTTGTTTTCTAAGTTTGCCTTTGAAGCTCAGGACTCTTATCTTGTCACAAATATACGGTTTCACTTGTTTTTTTTTAGGTCTTTGTTGTAAAGAGGGCTCACTGAATGTGTTTGTCTATTCCACCACCTTGGCACCGCTTTGCTATACATTTATTTTTAGGCGCAGTTGGTGTGCAGGTTATCCATGAGTCCCCTAAAGGTTGAAAAATTGGTGAAAAAATGTGCAGAAAAAAGAAAGAATAAGTCTAATAAAACTTTGTTACTTTACTTTTTATGTAAACTTAATTTTCAATTTTCACATTGGTATTTATCACTTATGTAAGCTTGTTTTTGTTGTCCAAGTGATACATTTTCCTATCTGTGTTTTTTTTTTTTTTTTTAACTTGGTTTGGAATGGAATGCATGACATTTTTCCCTCCATGCTATTAATGAGAAAACAAGCAAACAAACAAAGAAAACTGAATGGCTTTTCATTTATGGGCAGGTTTTAAAGAATAAATTCAAGAATAAATAAATTTCAAGAATAAATTGCTTAATGTTGTTAAGCAAGAGACAGGTGTATGTTGTAAATGTATATGAAGACTTGCATGGTCTGTGGAATGATTGGGGAACCTTAAGCTTGTGTGTTGAAGCATGCCAATCCATTATGCAGGAAAGTTGTGTTGATTTTCTACTGCTGCCACTTAGCTTAGACGGAACTACACTTCCCAGAATTTACAACCCTGCATAGTTTAGTTTGGTTGGACAGAAGACATTTGTCTGAGACTGGAAGGCATAAGGAGGGCAGCAACCCTTGTACTTTAAGTTTGGCGTAGGGCCCCAGGTGCTGGTGTGACCCAATGTGCTTTTGGTGGTGTATTGGCTCACCTCCTGGGTATGAGCAGCAGCTGGTCAGTCCTGCAGCTCCTCCAGCTTCCACACATCTCCCCAAGCTTCCACACATCTCCCCTACAACTCCCCCTTCAGCTTTTCCCAGTCCTGGGCTAGTGTGCATGGAGCTCTGCGGCAAACGATGCTAGTTTCTTCTGATATTCACCTGTGTTACTGAGGTTGAAAGTTGTCATGGATTGGATTTTGTCCCCCCAAAATATGTGTCGACTTGGCTAGGCAATCGTTCCCAGTATTGTGTGATTGTCCATCATTTTGTCACCTGTTGAGATTTCCCTATGTGTTGTATATCCTACTCTGCAATGTTAATGAGGCAGGGTTAAAGGCAGTTATGTTAATGAGGCAGGACTCAATCTACAAGACGAGATTGTGTTTTAAGTCAATCTCTTTTGAGATATAAAATAGAGAAGTGAGCAGAGAAATGGGGAACTTCATATTACCAAAAAAGCAATGCTGGGAGCAGAGTATGTCCTTTGGAGCTGGGGTGCTTCGCTGAGAAGCTACTAGACCAGGGGAAGTTTGGTGACAAGGATGTTCCCCCAGAACTGACACGGAGAGAAAGTTTTCCCCTACAGCTGGCACCCTGAATTCTAGATTCCTAAACTGGGAGAGAATAAATTTTTCTTTGTTAAAGTCATCCATTTGTAGTATTTCTGTTATAGCAGCACTAAGTAACTAAGACAGAGGTGGTGAGGATGGATGTAGGTTCTAGTTTGTTCCTGTGGGTCCCTTCTTTACATCCAGAAACTCACCCTGCTGACCTACAGTGACTTTATGCCCACCATCAAACACTGAAGCAACACCCTTCTGGACTTCTCCACCAGCTCCCATAATTGTATAAAATCTAATTCCTATGGTAAATTTCTTATATGTAACTCGTGAAATACATGATACAGACCCTTCCCTAAGTGAACACTGACTGGTTCAGATGAGCCATCAGACTCAGAGAAATGATGCTCCTCACATATGGCCACACAGCTCCTTAGGGATGCTCGGGGAGGTGAACAGCATTTATTCAACTCTTATCCGTGGCCCAGTATAGGATAGGGATTAACAGCTCAGTGCCGTTAATGCATTTAATCCTCACAAAAGGCATTATTACCATTTTATAGGTGAGGCAGCACAATTTTTCTTAGGGTCAGCTCTGCAAATAAATTTTTTCCCTTTAGGCCAAGCTAACGTCCAAAATTTATTTTTTATGGAAAATCTGTCATTTTAAAAATATTACTCTGGAGACAAATTTTCTGAGCATAGTAAATACCAGAAGCCAAGCCAAAAGCTTCAGCACGCTGTTGAGATTAGGAAGAGGCAACACTGACTTATTTTGATTTAAATTTGTGACTTGGAAGAAAATCAACAGAGCTGGTTTTCTTCTTGTTCTCTCTAAAGCCTGAGGCTGCACAAGTTCTCCTCATGCAAGTTTCTTCCACTAAAGCCAATGGTAGCTCAAATGTGCTTGGGGTATGTGGGTTCTAAGATCCTACGGCTATCTATTCATTTCCCAGAATTCAGAAAATTGCATTGCTCAATTTGGTAAACATCATTTTCAGGATATTAAATTTATTCAGATCATGTATTTGATTGTTCACCATCCCCTGCCATGAATCAGGCTTGCTGGTTGACCAGCTGGCTAACCATTTCTTTGTTTTCTGTCTTCCTCATATCTTTTGCTACTCTAGGCTGGCATTCAAATGCCAAGTCCTGAACATGTTTTGAAATAATACATTTGAATGAAATCCCTAAGCCTCCTTTAGAAGTCCAGCAGCCCTGTCCATTATAATAATTGATAGTCCAGAAACTTGTTAGAGAGAAAGGAATTTAATCAAAGCTAAAAGTAATTTATAGGGTAAGTCCAGCATACACATACTTTCTCTAAGCCATAGTTTGATTGGTTTTCATTTGGGGAATGTGTATTTGACATTTGAAACAATTTTGGCCAATAATGCTTTCATTTAAGGCCAAGAGTGCTTTGACCTGTATATAGAAAATGAAGGAGAGTGCCAAGAGAAATTTGGTGCTGGTGGTGACTGCTGAACTTTTAGGATCATTAAAATATACTGCTAGCTGCATGAAATAAGCACATTTGACTTGGTTTTCTCCTTTGGGATGGTATTAGCCAGTTTTCCAGGAGAGAAACCCTCTTCCTCTTTCTTCTTAAAGATTCTGTCCCCAGTTCTTTCGTTATTAGTGACTGCAGCAGGTGCGCAGGTGCCCCACCCTTATCTCTTTGGTACTTATCTCTGATAATCTTAAGTACTAGTGTCTTACAGGGAACTCTGTGTTCTTCCTGAGCTTTCCTAGATTTGAGAGCTTGTTGGCTCAGTCACACACAAGCTGTAAGTTTTAAGGAGTTAATGCCCCAGGAAGTAGCCATCAGCCAGTGTTGGACAGTAACTGGTGGGTAAATACACAGCTGCTCCTCGCTATGGACACCTGTGTAGTCTATACAGTCCCCATAACTCCCCTAGGGAGGGGGGCCCCTGTGATCACCAAAAGAACTTACTTGTTTACACAACCCTTTGCTGACTTCCTTCCCTTGCTGACTCCACTAATGGTGCTTCCTGGATCACTTCACAAAGTCTGCACTTGAATCCTTTCCTCAGGGTCTGTTTCAGGGAGCCTAAATCAAGATAGTGGCCTTTATTTCTTGTCCTGCCAGCATTTCCTTTGAGGTCTAAATGTGAGGAGCAAGATCTCCTATGTTGAGCAGATGAGGAGTTATTTCTCGTGGGTCCATTTGCAGAAGAGTAAGCCAAGAGTAACTGGGAGAATTGAGCCAGCTACTGTAGAAGCAAGGTAAAGATGGGAGTGGAGAAATAGATGTGGACCAGCACTGGGGATGGAGGAAGAGGAACTGGTTTTAATGGCTGGAAGTGAAGGTTTAAAGGACACACAGGACACTTGCCAGGAGTTCCTTTCGGGAATTTGTTCTTTCTTTACATATTTATTGGGCCCTTCATCTACTTGTATCCCTTTAACCACCTTCTGTGACTTGGCAACTCTCAAATGTCTAGTCCAAACTCTACACAAACTCCAAATAGATTTTTAAAAATCATGGCAAGATTGTATAACAAAATATTTACCATTCCAATATTTTTTACATGCACAATTAGTTACATTCATCATGTTGTGCAACCATTACCACTCTGTTTCCAAATTTTTCCATCATCCTTAACAGAATCTCAGTGCTACCTAAGCAGTGACTCCTTTGATCCCAATCCCTGGTAACTACTAAACTACTTTTGTCTCTATGCATTTGCCTATTCTAGATGTTTCGTATAAGTGGGATCATAGAATATTTGTACTTTTGTAACTGACTTATTTCACTCAGCCTAATGTTTTCAAGGTTCATCCATGTCATGGCATGTATCAGAACTTTATTTCTCTTTATGGCAGACTAATATTCCATTATGTGTACATGCCACATTTTGTTTATCTATTCATCTCTTGAGTGAGTTGTTTCCATCTTTTGACTATTGTGAATAATGCTGCAATGAACATTGATGCAGAAGTATTTGTGTGAATATCTCTTCTAGGAGTAGAATCGCTGTGTCATATGGTAATTCTATGATTGACCCTTTGAGGAACCTCCAAACTCTTTTCCACAGTGGCCATACTACTTTATATTCTCACCAGCAGTTATTGAGAGTTTTAGTTTCTACAAATAGATTTTTACTGTACTTTTTGTAAGACGTGATTATAAGTGCACTCAAATGCCCTATGAGCCCCTCAAACCCAGTATGTCCTGAACCAAATTTATTACTTTCTCTCCATAATCTACCCTTTAGCTCTACCAAAACCCCAAATATGTATGTATATATATATATTTTATTGTGTTCTAAGTGAAAGTTTACAATTCAAGTTAGTTTCTCATACAAAAACCTATACAAAATGTGACAGCACACTCCTTCTCTCCACCGGTATTTCTCGTGTCCATTCAATCAGTTCCTGTCCTCCTCTGCCTTCTCATCTCACCTCCAGACAGGAGCTGCCCACGTAGTCTCATGTGTCTACTTGAGCTAAGAAGCACACACTCCTCACCAGTGTCATTTTATGTCTTATAGCTTAGTCTGATCTTTGAAGAGTTGGCTTCAAGAATGGTTTTAGTTTTGGGCTAACAGAGTCTGGGGGCCATGACATCTGGGATCCCTTAGGTCTCATTCAGACCATTAAGTCTGGTCTTTTTACAAGAATTTGAGGTCTACATCCCACTTTTCTCCTGCTCAATCAGGGCTTCTTTGTTGTGTTTCGTGTCAGGGCAGTCATTGGTCTCAGGCTGATGGAGCCTCTGGTTTGTGTGGCCCTTTCTTTGTCTTGGGCTCATATTTTCTTGTGTCTTTGGTGTTCTTCATTCTCCTTTGCTCCAGGTGGGTTGAGACCAATTGATGCATCGTAGATGGCCGCTTGCTAGCTTTTAAGTCCCCAGATGCCACTTACTAAAGTGGGATGCAGAATGTTTTCTTAACATACTTTGTTATGCCAAATGACCTAGTTGTTCCCTGAAACCACAGTCCCCAGGCCCCTGCCCCTGCTACTCTGTCCCTTGAAGTGTTTATTTGTATTCAGGAAACTTCTTAGCTTTTGGATTAACCCAGTTGTGCTGACTTCCCCTGTATTGTGTGTTGTCCTTCCCTTTACCTAAAATAATTCTTGTCTACTTTCTAATTAGTGAATACCTCTCTCCCTCCCTTCCCAACCTCATAACCATGAAAGAATGTTTTCTCCTGTGTTTAAACCTTTTCTTGGGTTCCTATAATAGTGGTCTCATACCATATTTGTCTTTTTGTGACTAATTTCACTCAGCATAATGCTTTCTAGATTCCGCCATGTTATGTTTCTTGGATTCATCATTGTTCTTTACCCTTGCATAGTATTCCATTATGTGAATATACCATAAATTTGTTTATTCATTCATCTCTTGATGGGCACTTTGGTTTTTTCCACCTTTTTGCTGTTGTAAACAGTGCTGCAATGAACATGGGTGTGCATATGTCTATTCATGTGAGGGCTCTTATTTCTCTAGGATATGTTCCAAAGAGTGGGATTGCTGGATTGTATGGTAGTTCAATTTCCAGCTTTTTAAGGAAGTGCCAAATTGATTCCCAAAGTAGTTATACCATTTTACATTCCCACTAGCAGTGTATCAGTGTTCCAGTCTCTCCACAGCCTCTCCAAAATTTATTATTTTGTGTTTTTTGGATTAATGCCAGCCTTGCTGGGGTGAGATGGCATCTTATTGTAGTTTTTATTTGCATTTCTCTAATGGCTATACGGTTGCTATGAGTAAGAATCAACTTAAAGGCAGTGGGTTTGGTTTTTTGGTTAATGACTAAGGATAGTGAGCATTTCCTTGTTGAGGTTTTACAGTATCTTCTAGATTTTAAAGATTAGACGCTGATCAAATTTGTTGTAGCCAAATTTTTTTTCCCAGCCTGTAGATTGTCTTTTTACTCTTTTAGTGAAGTCTTTGGATGAGTATAAGTGCTTGATTTTTTAGGAGCTTACAGTTATCTAGTTTCTTTTCTGGTGTTTGAGCATTGTTAGTAATGTTTCATATACTGTTTATGCCACGTATAAGGGATCCCAGCATTGTACTTAGTTTTTTCTTCCATGATTTTTATTGTTTTAGATTTTATATTTAGGTTTTTTATCCATTTTGAGTTCGTTTTTGTTCATGGTGTGAAGTATAGGTCTAGTTTCATTTCTTTTTTTTTTGCAAATGGATATCCAGTTACGCCAGCATCATTCCCAAAACCCCCAAATATTTTCCTTCTCCTGCCTTAAAAAACAAAAACAAAAAGAAAAAAACCAATCCTGCTGCCGTTGAGTCAATTCCGACTCAGAGAGACCCTATAGGACAGAGTAGAACCGCTCCATAGAGTTTTCAAGGAGTGGCTGGTGGATTTGAACTGCTGACCTTTTGGTGAGCAGCTGTAGCACTTAACCACTGTGCCACCAGGGCAACTCTCCAGCATTACTTCTGTCAATTAAAACAAAGCTATGCACTTCTAAGCTATTTGCTGTTCTTTTTCCCTTACTTTCCACATCTGACTCCACCCTAAAACTTCTTGGTCCCGCCCCCTGAATATTTCCTGAATGTGTCTTCTCCTCTTCATTACCTGTTCATGTTCACACTATCATCTCAACTTTATCAATAGTCTCAGGACTGCTTCCACTCTCCCCCTTTGTTCACCCATCTTGCAACCAGAACTGTCTTTCTAAATGATGAAGCTGACCAAGTCGTTCTGCCTGCCAAAATTTCAATGGCCCTCCACTATCTACTAATAAAAGTTTAAATACTTTAACCTGCCATTTGATGTTTTTCTTGGCCTGGTTCCATCTTCTTTTCTAGTCTCTTTTCCTACCTTGTATATTTCTCTATGTTCTTTGTGCTTCGGACCTGCATTTTCCAAAGTGTATTCCAAGGATTGTGGACACTTTGAGATGCTCCTATACAAAAGGGTTTCAGGTTAAGTAATTCAGAAAAGACTGCCTACTCTGTCTCACTTTTGGTTATGAAATTGTGTATTAGCACATTCTACACTCTGAGAAGTCCTGCAATAAAGAAATCCATTTAATTTTGTTTAACTCAATGTTCCTCAGTTTATTTGACCATGAAATCTTTTTTTTCCTTTTACAGAATAGCAGATGCTGTGAAGACCTAGTGTTTCATGGATACATGCCACTTTTTCTAACCAGGCTTGACATCTGAAACACACATAAAACTCCAGGGCCAGAATTTTTGTTTTTGTTTTTTTCCTTCAAACTCTTCTTTTAGTTCTACATGATTTTACCCCAGTGTCTCTCCAAACTCCAAACTCATCCTTCAGGACCTAGTTCAAATGCCACACTCACAGTGCAACCTTCTGTGACACCTCACTGGCCTCTCTTTACCTCCCTTGCTCTGACCCAGCACTTTTTGGTACCTTTGTTGTAAGAATAATTTCTTTTCACCTTGTTGTCTAATTAACTTGTAGTTTAATTAACTTACATAACTGCCTTTTCCTATTCAACTTTAAGTTCTTTGAGGACAAGGACGTCTTATTTCACTTTCTTTTTTTAATGTTACCTACAGTGCAATAAGAAAAGTAAATAAGTAAAACAAGATCTTTGTCCTCAAGAATTCTTGCCTTCCGTGGGGTTGACCTGGGTTAGGTTCCTGGTCAATACGCCATAAGCTCAGTGGAGGCTTGGGTGTTACTATGATGCTGAACAGGTTTCAGTGGAGTTCCCACACTAATACTAACTAGGAAAAGAGGCCTAGAGATCCACTTCCAAAAATTAGCCAGTGAAAACCCTATGGATCACAAAGGCCCAATTCTGTTGTGTGTGGGGTTGCCATGAGTTGCGGGCCAACTTGATGGGAGCTAACACTAATAACACAGTGCTAGGCAAGTATAACCCCAAAACCCAGTGCCGTCGAGGCAAGTATATGGGTCCCAAATAATTACTTAGAAAGTATTTTTCTGAATCATTACCGCAATCATTTCATTATTCCTTGCAATGCCTGTACAAGCAATAGGGAGCATGCTTTGTTTGCTGTCAGATTTGGTTTAAATCCCACTGGACCATTCAATGGCTGGAGATGTTGGCAACCAGTGCAACCTCTCTGAGCTTCGGTTTCCTTACGGGGCTATTGTGAGAATTAAATGAGTTCCTGTATGGGAGGGACTTAGTATTGTACCTGAAACCTAATAAATCTCAAAACCACAGTAATAATCAAGATGTTCATGGAGTGACTATGATGCTGCTAAAGAATGACAGGTAGTGACCGTGTGATGGCCATGCAGTTTCCAGGGCCAGGACCAGAAATAAGTGGCTCATGTGCTTGGTTTAACTTCATCCTTACAGCAACCTTATGAAGTGGGTGCTATTTATTCCTATTCTACAGACGATGAAACCAAGGCTGTGTCTTGCTCCTGACCAAAGGTCTGTTTAACCACCACACAGTACTGTAGACTGAGGCAGTAAAAATATTTACTAGTTGTTGTTATTTTTATTCACAAAGATAGATTGCAAGAGATACGGAACGAAACAGAAAATAAGGATAGCAGAAGCCGCTGAATCGAAGGGGACTTGGGTGTTGAATTTTGCACTTGTCGCTGTCACTTACTAATGGCTTGAGGCCTGGGGCAAAATAATCTTCTTAAACCTCAGCTTTCTTATCTGTGAAGTAGGGATAAAAATTATATTTTATCTCACAGTGTTGTGAAAGTTAAGCAAGACAGCATATGTAGATCATTTAGCCTAGTGCCTACCTCACAGTAATTTTTTTGATAAATGGTAGCTATTGTTGTTTTTTGTTACTATCATCTCATCACCATGAGTATACAAGAGGATGAACGACCTCAGAGGAAAAACTGCCACCCTGTGGTTATGCAAATGAGAAGCCGTGTATGTAAATTGGTAGTTCATCTTCTCACTGGAGGGAAAGAATTAATTCAACCCTGAAATTGAGTTCCAATTCCCTCTGGAAAAAACAAAATAAGAAAAGAAAAGAAAAGAAAAAAAACCCAGAAAAGTCTCCCTCATTGAAACTGTGGGACTTACGACAAAAGGCACTTTGAAAAAATTGAGCCTACCGCAGTCCTGGGGCAGATGCAGCCATGGGTCTTTTCCTATACGGCTGTGGAGCCACAGGCAGTGAGTCATTCCCACCCGCCTTGAAGGCTGCTGAGGGTCCTCTCTCACTCCTACGCCACTGCTCAAATGCAGTCCTTGTTACTGTTCCCTAAACAAACTATTGGAACCCCAACTTGTCTCCCTTCCTCCAGCCACTAATTCCATGGTGCCCATCCTTCCCACAGCTGCCAGAGTTTCACAGGGAAGAGTGGGCCAACCCTGCCCATCAACTCTGTAAGAAAGGAAAATTTAAGTGTGTTAGCACGACACACAAGGCCCATTATGTTTGGCTCCAACTCACCTATCCAACCTCACTTTCCACACCCATTTGCACACCTTGTGTATCAATCACTGTGATTCTTTCACGCCTACAATTTCAGACTTCTGTGTTCTTGTTCACTCTCTTCCTTCATTCTGGAATATCTTTTATCTTTTTTCCCCTAACTTAAAGCAGTCCCACTCACTCCAAGATGCAGATCAAGTACCTTCCTTTAGACAAAGGCTTGTCTAATGCACCAAGAACAAAAAGTGCTTGGGAGCAACCCCTGCTCCCCGCCACCATTAACCCTGCCCTTTTTTTTTTTTTTTTTTTTGGGCAGTTTCCTTATCCTTCTACTATAAAAAAAAAAAAAAACTATAGCTCTTAATATTTTCTACTTTATATTATGATTGGAAGTTGAAAGTTTATGTTCCCAACTATGTTATAAAATACATAAGGAAAACAGCCATATCTATCTTAAGCAGCATCCAAGCAGATCTTGAATATTGCTTCTGTGACTATCAATATGATGTTGAATAAGGTACCCAATCCTTTCATTCATTGTTGTTATTATTATTTAATTATGCAACTGCAGCCAAACTGTTAGCTGACCACAAACTCACTCCTGTCCTTTCAGGTCACACAGTTAGATATCATTTCTTACCACTCCCACCCGCTTCCCCTTAGATTTAGGTGTGGCCATGCACAGAGTTTTGGCCAAAGGACTGTGAGCAGGAATTATGTTTGCTGCTTCTGAGCCTGACCCATGAAAGAAGCTGCTGTTCACTCCTCCCCGTTCTTTTGCATTTCTGCAGCAACCTTGGATACCACGCTTTGAAGATGGGCGACTAGCCAAATTCCAGAATGGTCTCCAGTGATCCTCACCTCCTGCTATTCATGCCCCATGTGATCCCTTCCCACAATACATACGATTGACATGCCTAACCAAGAGGGTATTGGAGAAGGGGTAGCATGTGACTTCAAAGGCTAGGTCATAAAAGCCATAGGTTTTTTGCCTTGTCCTCTCTTGGATCATTCTCTCTGATGGGAGCTAGTCACCATGTCATGAAGACACTCAAGTAATCCTATGAAGAGGTCCATGTGGTAAGAAACTGGGGCATCCTGCCAACTACCAGCACAAACTTCTCAGTCATATGCATGAGCCATCATGGAAGTGGATCTGCCATCCCCAGTCAAACCTTAAGATAACTGCAGCCCTGCCTGACATTTTGACTGAAACATTAAAGACTCCGAGGCAGAACCATTCAGTTAAGCCACTCCTACATTTCTTGGTCATGGAAATGGATTATGTTTATTATTGTTTAAGCTGCTAAATTTTGGTGTAATTTGCTATGGTTTTGTAGTAGATTATTGATACAGGGATCCACAAACCGGAAGAAGCTTGGGTCCTTGAATGACTCCTTGGATGGGAGTTGCCCACTGAGATTTAGCGGTTTATGGGCAAGTGGGAGCTCCAGTGTTTATTAGCTTCGCAGTAAATCTGCTTCTATCAGATCCCAGTACATGTCTTTATTTATTCATGTCTTCTTTTTTATGGTCTTTAGTAAAATTTTATAATTTTTCTTCTGTAGGTTTTTCTTGCTTATTCCTAGACATTTAATAGCTTGAGTTGCCATTATAGATTGGATTCTTCATTCTTTCATTTTTTTTTCTTTTTTGCTAGTAATTAGGAACTTAGCTGATTTGTGTATGCTAATCTTTATATATTTTTTAAATTTAGCCACTTTGCTTAACTCTCATATAAATATGTTTGCCAGTTAATTAATCTTGAATTTTCTAGATAGATAATCATATCATGTGCAGAAAATAATGGTTTTTCTTTGCTAGTGTCTAATGCTTTTTCCTATTTTTTTTTTGTTGTTGTTGAAAAATACTTTCAAATAGAATATTCAATGGTTAGGGTGAGAGTAGATAGTTTTGTCCTTTTAATTAAGCATGATGCTTCTAGGGATTTCTGGTAAATAGAAGTTAAGCATGTTCTTTTTGATGCCTAATTTGCTACGAAAAAAATTTGCTACGTGTTTTTTAAAATCAAGAACTCTTTTTGGATTCTATCAAATCATTTTTGGCATCTGTTGGTCATATGGTTTTTCTGATTTGATATATTAATGTAGTTATTAACATAAAAACATCTTTGTAATTTTGAACCAATCTTACATTCTCGATATAATCATATTGTTCTTTTAACATACACTGTTAAATTTGATTTGCTGAATTGTATTAAGATTTTTGTCTCTATCTTCTCAAGATAAAATGGACTATTATTTTATTTTCTGGAGTCGTCCTTAACGAATTTGATTATCAATGTTATTTAAGCTAGTAAAATGACTAATATCTCATCTTTTTCTCTCTCATGACCAATTCCTATATTGGAGGATCTGGTCCTTGAATGTTCAGTAGAACCTCACCCATACATTTATCTGGGCCTGAAGTCTTTTTCTTCTTTTAGAAATAAGGCTTTGGCTGCTTTTTCAATTTCTTCCAAGGTTTTTCGCCATCCTGGCTTTTCTACTTTTTCTTAAGCCAATTTTAATAATTAAAAAATTCTTCCGTATAACTGTGTTTCCTTTTTTTTTCTGCAAAAGACCTCTTTTATAGTTTCATTCATTTATTTATTTATTGTTTTTGTTTTGTTAATTGAACTTTAGATGAAGGTTTACAGCACAAACTAGTTTCTCATCAAACAGCTAATACACACATTGTTCTATGACACTGGTTAACAACCCCATGACATGTCAACACTCTCCCTTCTCAACCCTGGGTTCCCTATTACCAGCTTTCCTGTTCCCCCCTACCTTCCTGTCCCTGCCCCAGGGCTGGTGCACCCTTTAGTCTTGTTTTGTTCCATGGGTCTCTTCAATCTTTGGCTGAAAGGTGAACCTCAGGAGTGACCTCATTGCTGAGCTGAAAGGGTGTCCGGGGGCTATACTCAGGGTTTCTCCAGTCTCTGTCAGGCCAGCAAGTCTGGTCTTACTTTTTGAGTTAGAATTTTGTTCTACATTTTCCTCCAGCTCTGTCTGGGACCCTTTATTGTGATCTCTGTCAGAGCAGTCAGTGGTGGTAGCCAGGCACCATCTAGTTGTACCGGACTCAGTCTGGTGGAGACCATGGTAGTTGTGGTCTAATAGTCTTTTGGACTAATCTTTCCCTTATTTCTTTAGTTTTCTTCATTCTTCCTTTCTTCTGAAGGGGTGAGACAAGTGGAGTATCCTAGATGGCCACTCACAGGATTTTAAGACCCCAGATGCTACTCACCAAAGTAGAATATAGAACATTTTCTTTATAAACTCTGTTATGCCAAATGGGCTAGATGTTCCCTGAGACCATGGTCCCCACAGCCCTCAGCCCAGTAATTCAGCCTCTCAGGGAGTTCGGATGTGTCTATGGAGCTACTATGGCCTTGCCTTGTACAGGTTGTGCTGGCTTCCTCAGTATTGTGTACTGCCTTACCCTTCACCAAAGTTACCACTTATCTATTGTCTATTTAGTGTTTTTCCATCCCCACCCCTCATCTTCCTCATAACCATCAAAGATTGTTTCTTTCTGTATGTAAACATTTTCATGACTTTTCACAGTAGTGGTCTCATGGAATATTTGTCCTTTTGTGATTGACTTATTTTGCTTAGTGTAATGTCCTCCAGATGCATCCATGTTATAAGATGCTTCACAGATTGGTCATTCTTTAGCATTGCGTAATGCTCCATTGTGTGTATGTAGCACAGTTTGTTTATCCATTCATCTGTTGGTGGGCATCTAGGTTGTTTCCATCTTTTTGTTATTGTGAACAATGCCGCAGTGAACATGGGTGTACATACATATATTCATGTGATGACCCTTATTCCTCTAGGATATATTCCTAGAAGTGGAATTGCTGGATCATATGGTATTTCTCTTTCTAGCTTTCTAAGGAAGCGCCATATCATTTTCCAAAACGGTTGTATCATTTTGCATTCCTACCAGCAGTGCATGAGAGTTCTGATCTCCCCAAAGCCTCTCCAACACTTGTTATTTTCTGTTTTATTGACTCGTGCCAGTAATGCCGGTATGAGATGGTATTTCACTGTGGTTTTGACTTGCATTACTCTAATGGCTAGAGACTGTGAGCATTTCCTCATGTGTGTGTTGGCCACTTGAATGTCTTCTTTGGTGAAGTGTCTGTTCATATCCTTTGCCCATTTTTAATTGGATTATTTGCCTTTTTGTTGTAGAGGTGTTGGATTTTCTTATAGATTTTAGTGATTAGACCTTTGTTTGATTGTAACAGCCAATTTTTTTTTCCCAGTGTGTAGGTTCTCTTTCTACTTTTTTTGGTGGAGTCTTTTGATAAGTATAAATGCTTAATTTTTAGAAGATCCCAGTTATCCAGCTTATCCTTTGAAGCTTGTATGTTGTTGGTCGTGATTTGTATCCTGTTAATGCTGTGTATTAGGGCATCTACTGTTGATTCTATTTTTTCTTCTATGAACTGCATAGTTTTTGGCTTTATATTTAGGTCTTTGATCCATTTTGAGTTGGCTTTTGTATACGGTGTGAGGTATGGGTTCTATTTCATTTTTTTTGCAGATGGACATCCAGTTTTGCCAGCACCATTTGTTAAAAAGACTGTCTTTTCCCCATTTGACGGACTTTAGGCCCTTGTCGAAGATCAGGTGACCATAGGTGGATGGATTACATCTGGGTTCTCAATTCTGTTTCATTGGTCATAATTGTACCAGTACCAGGCTGCTTTGACTACCTTAGCTGTATAGTAGGTTCTGAGGTCAGGTAGTGCAAGTCCTCCTACCTTATTCTTTGTCTTCAGTAGTGCTTTACTTATCTGGGGTCTCTTCCCTTTCCATACAAAGTTAATGATAAGTTTTTCCATCTCTTTAAAGAATGTTGTTGGTATTTGGATTGGTATTGCCTTGTATTTGTAAATCATTTTGGGTAGAACTGTCATTTTCACAATGTTGAGTCTACCTATCCATGAGCATGGTATGTTTTTGCATTTATGTAGGTCTCGTTTCGTTTCTTACAGTTATGTTTTGTAGTTTTCTTTGTAAAGGTCTTTTACGTGCCTAGTTAGATTTATTCCTAAGTAATTAATTTTTTTTAGCAACCATTATAAATGGCATTGTTTTCATGATTTCTTTTTTATCATTCTCTTTATTGGCGTGTAGGAATCCAACTGATTTTTGTATGTTTAGTGTGTCTTCTGGTACTCTGCTGAATCTTTCTATTAGTTCCAGTAGTTTTCCTGTGGAGTCTTTTGGATTTTCTTAGTATCGTATCATCTGCAAATAGGGACAATTTAACTTCTTCATTACCAATTTGGATGCCCTTTATTTCTGTTTCTTGCCTTATTGCTCTAGGTAAGACTTCCAACACAATTTTAAATAGGACTGGTGATAAAGGGCCTCCTTGTCTTGTTCCTGTTCTCGAGGGGAATGTTTTCAGCCTCTCTCCATTGAGAACGATGTTGGCTGTTGGTTTTTGCAAAGATACCCTTTATTATGTTGAGGAATTCACCTTCTATACCTATTTTATTGGGAGCTTTCATCAGGAATGGGTGCTGGACTTTGTCGAAGGTCTATTCTGCGTCCATGGAGATGATCATGTGATTCTTTTCTTTCCTTTTATTTATGTGGTTGATTACGTTGATTGATTTTCTAAAGCTTAACCATCCTTATATACCTGGTATGAATCCTACTTGGTCATTGTATATTATTTTTTTGATATGATACTGAATTCTATTGGTTGGAATTTTGTTGAGAAATTTTGCATCTATATTCATGAGAGATATTAGTCTGTAGTTTTCTTTCTTTTTTTTTTTTTGTGGTGCCTTTGCCTGGTTTTGGTATCAGGGTTATGCTGGCTTCATAGAATGAATTTGGAAGTATTGCTTCCTTTTCTATGTTCGGAAATGGTTTGAGTAGTGCTGGTATAAGCTTTTCTTTGAATGTTTGGTAGAATTCTTCAGTGAAGCCATCTGGGCCAGGGCTTTTTTTGGTGGGAGTTTTCTTGTTACCTTTTCAGTCCCTGCTCTTGTTATGAGTCTGTTCAGATTTTCAATGTCATTTTGTGTTAGTTTGGGTAGGTAGTGTGTCTCTAGAAATTTGTCCATTTCCTCTAGCTTTTCAGATTTGTTGGAGTATAGTTTTTCATAATACTCTGTTATGATCCTTTTTATTTCAGTTGGGTCTGTTGTAATGTCCCCCATTTCATTTCTTATTTGGGTTATTTGTGTTCTCTCCTGTTTTTCTTTTGTCAGTTTGGGCAGTAGTTTGTTGATTTTGTTGATCCTTTCAAAGAACCAACTTTTGGTTTTGTTGATTCTTCCTATTGTTTTTCTATTCTTTGTTTCATTTATTTGTGCTCTAATCTTTATTATTTCCTTTCTTCTGGTGGCTGTGGGCTTCTTTTGCTGTTCTCTTTCTATTTGTTCAAGTTGTGTAACTAATGTTTTCATTTTGTCCCTTTCTTCTTTCTTGATGTGTGCATCTAGTGCTATAAATTGACCTCTGAGAACTGCCTTTGCTGTGTCCCTGTATTTCCTTTCTTATTTCTAATATTGCTTGCTTTCTTCTTCCCTTCATGTTTCTTAATCAGCTTTTCCAAAGTTTTGTCTATTTTATTGGTCTTAAACAAACAGCTTTCGGCTTAATTAATTTTACTTTTTTTAGTTTAATATTTTAGTAACATCTTTTTTCATATATATTCATTTATTTTATCAACTTCCTGTAGGTTTATTTTGAACTTTTCCTAGATTCTTAAGTTAAAAATTTAGATATTTTAATTTTTCGTCTTTAAATAAATATATTAGTGCTGTAACTTTTCCTTTGAGTACAGCTTAGTCTTTATTCCATAATTTTGATATGAAATGTTACCTGGTTTACTTCTAAAGAATAAGTAATTAACAATTTTATTTTTTCATAGCTGTTTGGATCAGTAGTTTTAATTTTTAAGTAATTCTTTTTATTTTCATCTTCTTTTCTGTCTTTATCTTTTCTCTTAAGGAACCCTAGTGGCACAATAGTTAAGTGCTCAAATGATAACTGAAAGGTTGGCAGTTCAAACCCACTCAGCAGCACTATGGGAGAAAGACCTGGCGAAGTGCTTCCATAAAGATTACCACTTTGAAAGCCCTATGTGTCAGTTCTTTTCTGTCACATGGGGCCACTATGAGTAAAAAATCGAATCCATGACATCTAACAACAACAATAAGCTTTTCTCTTACTCTTCCTTGTTCTAATTTTATACTGATGTGGATACTATATTTACTGGATGACTTTTTGAAAATTTGCTGATATTGCTAAATACTTAATGATATTTTTGGTCTATTGAAACATATCAGTAATTGAGAGTAGCAATTTGAAATTACCTTCCAGGATGATGGATTTGCCAATGTCTCACTTTGGTTTTACTAATTTTGCTTTATATATTTTGAGGTTATTTTATTAAGTATATTAAAGTTTAGAATTGGTCACGCCTTTTTTTTAATGTTCATTATGGAGGCCTGGTGGCACAGCAGTTAAGAGCTCAGGTGCTAACAAAAAGGTTGGTAGTTCAGATCAATCAGCCCTGTGGTGCAGTTCTTCTCTGTCCTATAGGGTCGCTATGAGTCAGAATCTGCTTGATGGCACTGAGTTTGTTTTTTTGGTTGTTATGTTCATCACAGCACTATTGCAGTGCAATGAATTGCTTACTATGGCCCTTCTAGCCATAGTCTTTGTGACTCACACACAATGATTGAGTGAGATTATGAAAATAAAGTATGTGGAACCCTAACAAAGGGATTGGTCAGTTTTGCAATCCCACTAGACTTAAAATGAGGCATCCCAGAGGCAGGAGAAGAGGATCTCACCACCACTAAGGAAGAAGAGCCAGGAGTGGAGCACATCCTTTGGACCAGAATCCCTGCACTGAGAAACTTCTGGATACAGGAGACAGAGAGAGAGAGAGAGAGCTGTAACACTGAAGACAGAAAGAAATGGTGGAAAAGTAACAGCAGTAGAATAGCCAGGAGACCATCAGGAGATGGCCTGGCCCATGTAGCTAGAAAGCCAAGTGCCTTTGGACAGGAGGTTTGCTGGTGGAACAGGGTGCCTCTGGGCACTTGGTGGTGCTAGGTTTGCCAACCATGGAACTAGAGCTGAACTCCTTCTGACCAAGGCTTAATGGCAGAGTGGGGTGCCTTTGGACACTCATTGGAAGAGATAAAAGAGCTTTGTAACACTTGTCTCAGAAGGGCAGAGGCCAAGGGCCAGAGAGAGGCATGCCTGTAGGCATGACTCAGAAGGGGCTGTCCTGATGGAGGAACTGAATCCTGAGCATTCCTGAACCTGATTTGTAACTCGTTACTTCACTAATAAACCCCATTGTCTGTGAATTCTGTGTTGCTATCGCAGTGAATTATCAAACTCGGCAGAGAAGTAGGGAGCGTCATGGGAGAGATGGTTGGTGTCCAAATTGGTAAAGATGGCAGAGAGAGGAGGCATGTCTGACTTCTGCCTCACGGCAATCAGCCTTGGGCTGTTGATCTTTATTCTTCTTCCCCCTCGTGCAATTAGAGGAGGCCAGTTGCCACCTCTGCATCATTTTTACAGTTGGTGTCAAAAGCAGGGATTGTTGCCATGGCTCCAGACTCATGAAATCATGGGACTTTGTAAGAGAAAGAATGAAGCAGTGTGGGAAGTGAAACTTTTGATTCTTGGGTAGTTACTTTGGTTATTGTTATCTGTAAGGGCTGAAAAGAAAGTAAGAAATGTTATGCTGCAGCTGAGGGGAGAAAAGCATCTGAAATGGCTTGGGGCAAAAGCCAAGCCAGATGAGCAAGATGATTGATAGAGTCTACTGGTTTCACCCAGCCAGAGACCCAAAGCCATATGCATATGAATGGGAAGATAGTCAAGGGGTGGAGAAGATGAAACTGGAATGTACCAAAGGTAATATGGATATTGAATGTTTCTCTCCTACCTACTGTTGTAAAATAGACCTAAATGTGTGATAGAAATGAATATTGGGTATTATAGATTACAGAGGATGTGTAACTCCGCTTTGAGTCAATACTTGATCAGACATACTAAAAGGGGAACTAGGATTTGCCTGATGAAACACAGGCTTTTTGCTTTAAGCCAGTAGCCCTGTGTATACAATGGGGGTGGGGGTGGGGGAGGGGAGGCTTATGTGGAAAACTTGAGCCCCACCCAGAATTTGCATTTGAAAAGATGTGCAGATCCACCCAGAGCTGCTGGGAGAGAAGAAGGTTTGCATTTGAAGGAAAGACCTGCAGAAAAAACAACAACAAAAAAAGCAAAACTGTTTTTATTTTTTAATTTCCTGCAAGTGGTTTGCCTTTGGATACACTAAAGCAGGAAAAGCCAGTGCCCATCAGAAGGAACTCCCTTCTAGGATTGGAAATTAAAGGGAGCCAGAGAGTTTTTTTTTAGAGAGTAGACTCGTTCAGTGACAGCTTGGTGTGCTCACTTGTGGTGACCACCTGGGCCCACTCATTATGGAAATGGGGGAAGTGCAAAAATGAAGAGACAGGCTGAGTTTGGACATGTTCCATTGGCACCCCTTGACAAAGCCTATGAGGGCTAGGGATGTGAGAGAGAGACAGAGAGGAAGGGCTGGCCTATCAGAAGTGTAGGTAGTTGTGTGGACTCATGAGTTTATGGGTGGAGGATAGGTATGAGAGAGAGAGAGAAGAGGCTGGCTGGTCCAAAGTGTCAGGAGGTGTGTGTGAACTCCTGAGCCTCCAGCTGGTAGCTGTTGTGGCCTTGGATGGCTAGGGATGAGCTGACTGGAACCCAACTGAATGAAGAGAGAGATGTTTGACACTGCGAATTGGTATAGATTGCTGCTGTTTGATGTCTTGCTCTGGACTGGACTTTGCTTATGTATGCAGATGCTCAAAGTTGCAACCATAGTAGAAGATTTTTTAAGACCAAGGAAAATGATTGTCCCCTCAGACTACTGGTTTGATAGGGATGGGCAATTTAAACATTGACTATCTAAAATGGGGAGAGATAAAGACATGAAGTGGCTGGCTTACATGCTTTCATGTGTGCTTACACTCAAAATGAGGGGGACGAGGGGGAATCCTCACTGAATAGACTCCCCTTTTCCTGATAGGTCTGGGGAAGAGAGTTTTAAAAAGCAAAGATGTTACCGGGAAGATTAAGGTGTGCCTGACTCAAGCCATGGTATTTTCAATCACCCCATATGCATGCAAAAGCTGGACAGTGAATAAAGAAGACCGAAGAAGAATTGATGCCTTTGAATTATGGTGTCAGCAAAGAATATTGAATATACCATGGACTGCCGAAAGAACGAACAAACTGAACAAATTTGTTTTGGGATAAGTACAGCCAGAATGCTTCTTAGAAGCAAGGATGGCAAGACTTCATCTCACATACTTTGGACATGTTATCAGGAAGGATCAGTCCCTGGAAAAGGACATCATGCTTGGTAAAGTAGAGGGTCAGCAAAAAGGAGGAAGACCCTTAATGAGATGGATTGACGCAGTGGCTGCAACAATGTGCTGAAGCATAACAATGATTGTGAGGGTGACACAGGACTGGGAAGTGTTTCATTCTGTTGTGCATAGGGTAGCTATGAGTCAGAACCGACTTGATGGCACCTAGCAACAAGAACATTGCAATGAGTTATCCAACTCAGCAGAGAAGTAGAGAGTGCCATGGGAGTGATGCTTGGTGTCAGAATTGGTAAAGACAGTGAAGAGAGGAGGCATGTCTGACCTCTGCCTCATAGCAGCCTGCCTTGGGTTGTTGATTTTCATTCTCCTTCCTTCTCTTGAAGTTAGAGGAGGTCAGATACTACCTCACTGCCGTTTTTACAACTATTGACAACAGCAAAAAGATGGAAACAACCTAATTTTCCATCAATGGATAAATGGATAAGTAGTATGTGGTACATACATACAATGGAATACTACCTACCAATAAAGCAAATGAGTTCCCAAAACATCTTGGAACAAGGATGAACCTGGAGGGACATTACGTTGAGCAAAATAAGTCATTCATGAAAAAAAAAAAAAATAGAAAACAAATATTGTATGTTCTTGCTTTTATGAAATGATATGAACAGGCAAATATAGAGAAATTAATGTTCATTGGTGGTTACCGAGGATGGAGGGAGAGGAAATTTCACCCTTTACTTAGTAGACACTGTTATTTTTGGTGATGGAAAAGGTAACACCCAAGGAGGGTGAAGTGTGCACAGCTCGATGAGGGTAAATGATGTCACTAAAATGTGCACGAGAAAAAAGGGTCGTTTAGTAATTTCTGCAGCATATATGGAACCCTGGTAGCCCAGTTGTAAGAGCTTGGCTACTAAACAAAGGTCAGCAGTTTGAATCCACCAGCTGCTCCTTGGAAGCCCTATGGGGCAGTTCTACACTGTCCTACAGGGTTGCTGAGTGGGAATCGACTCAACCACAACAGATTTATGGCATATATAATTTTGAAACAACAGCAACAACAACCAAAAAATATAAGTGCATGTATACGTGCGTGTATGTAGGGCTTCTATGTGTATAGGTATGTATATGTGAGTATACCTGCGCATACACATAGGTGTGTGCACATGTATGTGCAGGTATGTGACTGTACGCACATACAAGAGTAAGTAAAAAAATTGTTGCTATTAGGGTTCCAGCTCATACATGCACGGGTTTATTCCAAACAAAACGTGTTTAAACACATCTCTGTGATCAGTGGATGGCTGCAGATAAGTTCTCTACGTAATACACTTGTCTTAGTCTTATTAGGGTGCCTTCAAAAACAAGGACACTTTTTGTGCCAGAGAAAAAAATGATTTTGAGGTCAGGGCTATTATCAAATTTTTAACAAAACTCAAGTGGACATCTTTCCAAATCACTGAACCTTTGCAACAAGTTTATGGGAATGCTGCCCCACGTAAAACAACAGTTTCTAGATGGATCAAGCATTTTAAGGAATGTTGGGAAGACCTCATATATGAGCCAAGAAAGGGAAGACCTCTTAGAAGATTACGGGGACTGTTTTTTGGGATTCCAAAGAGATAATTTTTTTTTTTGAAATTAAAAAAACATTTTTTTTCCTTTTTATTGTGCTTTTGGTGAAAGTTTACAGCTCAAGTCAATTTCTCATTCAAAATTTTATACACGTATTGTTTTGTGACATTGGATGCAATCCCCACAATGTGACAACATGCTCCCCGTTTCCACTTCAGGCTCCCTGTGTCCATTGGTCCAATTCCTGTCCCTTCCTGCTTTCTTGTCCTGCTTTTGGACAGGTGCCGCTCATTTGATCTCATATATTTGATTTAACTAAGAAGCACATTCCTCTTGTGTGTTATTTTTTGTTTTATAGGCATGTCTAATCTTTGTCTGAAAAGTGGGTTTAGGGAATGGGTTCAATTTTGGTTTAGCAGGTAGTCCAGAGGCCATAGATTCGGGAGTTTCTCTAGTCTCTATCAGACCAGTAAGTCTGGTCTTTTTATGTGAATTTGAATTCTGTTCTACATTTTTCTCCTGCTCTGCCTGGGACTCTTTGTTGTGATTCCTGTCACAACAGTCACTGGTGGTAGGTGGGCACCATCTAGTTCTTCTGGCCTCAGGCTGGCAGAGTCTCTGGTTCATGTGGTAGATGTCCCCCCCAGACTATGGTCCCCAGCTCCAGCTCCAGCTAGTTGATTCCTTAAAGTGTTTGGATGTGTCTAGGAAACTTCCATGTCTTTGCATTGGTTTAGTTGTGCGGACTTCCTCTATTTTGTGTGTTGTCCTTTACTTCATTGAGGCTGACACTTGCCTACTATCTAGTTAGTGATTTTCCCTCTCCTTCCTTCCCCACCCTCATAACCAACAAAGAATGCTTTTTTCTGTGTGTAAACCTTTTCTTGAGTTCTTATAATAGTGGTTTCATAAAATATTTGTCCTTTTGTGACTGACTTTTTTTTTTTATTTCACTCAGCATAATACCCTCCAGATTCATCCATGTTGTGAAATGTTTAGCAGATTCATCGTTGTTCTGTATCATTGCATAGTGTTCCATTGCGTGTTTGTACCATAATTTGTTTATCCATTCATCTGTTAATGGGCATTTAGGTTGTTTCCATCTTTTTGCTATTTTGAGTAGTGCTGCAATGAACATGGGTGTGCATATGTTTATTCTTGTGATGGCTCTTATTTCTCTAGGGTGTAGTCCTACAAGTGGGATTACAGGATCGTGTGGTATTTCTATTCCTAACTTTTAAAGGAAGCACCATATATCATTTTCCAAAGTGGTTACACCATTTTACATTCCCACAAGCAGTGCATAAGCGTTCCAATCTCCCCACAACCTCTCCAACATTTATTATTTTGTATTTTTTGGATTAGTGCCAGTATTGTTGGGGTGAGATGGTATCTCAATGTAGTTTTGATTTACATTTCTCTAATGGCTAATAGCTGTCAGTATTTCCTCATGTGTCTGTAGGCTGCCTGAATGTCTTCTTTAGTGAAGTGCCTGTTCATATCCTTTGCCCATTTTTTAATTGGATTATTTGCTTTTTGTTTTTGTTTTAATTGGATTATTTGCTTTTTTGTTTTGTTGTTGAAGTATTCTATAGATTTTACAGATTAGATCCATGTCGGATATGTCTTAGCCAAATTTTTTTTCCCAGTCTGTAGGTTGTCCTTTTACTCTTTTGGTGAAGTCTCTTGATGAGCCTAAGTATTTGATTTTTAGGAGCTCCCAGTTATTTAGTTTCTCTTCTGGTGTTTGTACATTGTTAGTTATGGTTTGTATACTATTTATGCCATGGGTCAGGGTCCCTAGCATTGTCCCTTTTTTTGGTTTCATGATCTTTAATGTTTTAGATTTTATATTTAGGTTTTTGATCCATTTTGAGTTAGTTTTTGTGTATAGTATGAGGTGAGTTCTCTTTTTACAGGTGGACCTCTAGTTATGCCAGCATCATTTGTTAAAGAGACTTTTTTCCCTGTTTGATGAACTTTGTGCCTTTGTCAAATATCAGCTGCTCACAGATACATAGATTTATGTTTGGGTTCTCAATTCTGTTCCATTGGTCTATGTGTCTGTTGTACCAGTACAAGGCTGTTTTGACTACTATGGCAGTACAATAGGTTCTAAAATCAGGTAGTGTGAGGACTCCTATTTTGTTTTTCTTCTCTGGTAATGCTTTACTTATCCAGGGCCTCTTCCTTTTCCATGTAAAGTTGGAATTAAAAAATTCATTTTAATTTTAAATTAATTAAAAAATGATGTTGGAATTTGGATCGGGATTGCATTGTATCTGTAGATCACTTTGGGTAGAACTGACATTTTCGTAATGTTGAGTCTTCCTATCTGTGAGCATGGTATGTTTTTCCACTTACATATTTCTCTTTTGGTTTCTTGCAGTAGTGTTTTGTAGTTTTCTTTGTATAGGTGTCCCTGGTTGGATTTATTCCTAAGTACTTTGTCTTCTTGGGGGCTATTGTAGTTGATTTCGTGATTTCCTTTTCGATGTTCTCTTTGTTGGTGTAGAGGAATCCTACTGATTTTTGTATATGAATGTACAATATTGTATATAAATACACAAATGTATCCTGCCACTTTGCTGAAATCTTCTGTAAGCTCCTGTAGTTTCTTGTGGGTTCTTTGGGGTTTTCTGTGTATAAGATTATATCTGCGAGTAGGAGTAGGGGTAATTTTACCTCTTCCTTAACAATTTGGATGCACATTATTTCTTTTTCTTACCTTAATGCTCTAGCTTGGACCTCCAGCACAATGCTGATTAAGAGTGGTGACATAGGGCATCTTTGTCTGGTTTCCATTCTCAACGGGAATGCTTTCAGTGTCTCTCCACTTAGAGTGATGTTGGCTGTTGGCTTTGTATAAATGTCCTTTATTATGTTGTGGACTTTCCCTTTTATTCCTATTTTGCTGAGAGCTTTTATCAGGAATAGGTGTTGGACTTTATCAAATGCTTTTTCCGAGTTGATAAGATCATGTGGTTCTTTTGTTTTATTTATGCAGTGGATTATGTTGATTGATTTTCTCATGTTGAACCATCCCTGTATGAATCCCATTTTGTCATGGTGTATTATTTTTTTGATATGCTGTTGAATTCTATTGGCTAGAATTTTGCTGAGGATTTTTGTGTCTATGTTCATGAGGGATATTAGTCTGTAGTTTTCTATTTTGTGGTGTCTTTGCCTGGCTTTAGTATCAGGGTTATGTTGGCTTCATAGAATGAGTCTGGGAGTATTCCTTCCTTTTCTATGGTCTGAAATGGCTTTAGTAGTATGGGTGTTAGGTCTCCTCTGAAAGTTTGGTAGAATTCTCCATTGCAGCTCTCAAAGCCAGCGCTTATTTTTTGTTGTTGTTGAGAGCTTTTTTAATTACCTCTTTGATCTCTTCTTTTGTTATGGGTTTGTTTAGTTTTTTTTACCTTGGTTTGTATTCATTTAGGTAGGTAGCATGTTTCTAGAAATTTGTCCATTTCCTCTAAGGTTTGCAAATTTGTTGGAATACAATTTTTCATAGTATTCTGTTATGATCATTTTTATTTCAGTTGAGTCTGCTGTGATATCATTCATCTCATTCTCATTTCTTATTCAGGTTATTTGCTTCCCCTCCTGTTTTTCTTTTGTCAAGTTGGCCAATGGTTTTTTGACTTTGTTGATTCTTATGATTAAGATTGTGTGTCAACTTGGCAGGGCCATGATTCTCAGTGTTTATATGAGATCACTCCGATGATGGGATCTGCTGTGAGTAGCCAATCAGTTGAAAAGGAGTTTCCTTAGTGGTGTGGCCTGCATTTGAACATAAGCAGACGTTGTGGCTTTTTGCTTGCTCCGGATACTGCTTCTGCCTCCTGTTTGTCTGACCTCTGGTTCTTGGGACTTGAGCTATCAGCTTATCTGCTGATCTTGGGATTCGTTGATGGTCACAACCTGTGAGCTGAGCCCTGCTTTCTGACCTGCTGATCTTGGGTTGTTAAGCCCCTGTGGCTACATGAATCAGGAGAAGCCTCTATCTTAATCAACAGACTTGGGACGTTCCAGCCTCTACAATCATGTGAGCTGTTTCTTTGATATAAATCTCTCTCTCTTTACTGGTTTTGCTTCTCTAGGGAACCCAGTCTAAAACATTGATCTTTAAAAAAAAACAACTCTTGGTTCTGTTGATTCTTTCAATCATTTTTCTATTCTCTATTTCATTTACTTCAGTTCTAATCTTCATTATTTCTTTTCTTTTGTGCTTGAGGGCTTCTTTTGCTTTTCTTTTTCTGTTTGTTTGAGTTGTAGCGTTAATGCTTTTATTTATCCTTTTCTTCTTTTTTGATGTGTGCGTTTATTGCTATAAATTGACCTCTAAGCACTAGCTATGTCCCAAAGGTTTTGGTAAGATGTGTTTTCATTCTCGTTTGATTCTATGCATTTCTCTATTCCATCCTTGATTTCTTCTGCAATCCAGTAGGTTTTAAGCAAGATGTTGTTCAGCTTCCATGTATTTTTTTCCCTTGCTGTTTCTGCTATTGATTTATACTTTTATAGCATTATGGTCAGAGAAGATGCTTTGAATTATTTCTATGTTTTGGATTCTGTTAAGAGTTGCTTTGTGGTCTAAAATGTGGTCCATTCTAGAGAATGTTCCCTGTGCCTTGGGAAAGAAAATATACTTAGCTGCAGTTGGGTAGAGTGTTCTGTATATGCCTATAAGGTCAATTTTGTTGATTGTGGCATTTAGACCATCTGTATCTTTACTGAGTTTCTTTCTAGATGTTCTGTCCTTCACCAAAAGAGGTGTGTTGAAGCCTCTTACTATTACTGTGGATCTATTTCTTTTTTCAATGCTGTTAGAATTTGCTTTACGTATTTCGGAGCCCTGTCGTTAAGTGCATATCTGTTTATTATGGTTATCTCCTCTTGGTGTATTGACCCTGTAATCATTATATAGTGTCCTTCTTTATTCTTTATGGTGGATTTTGCTTTAAAGTCTGTTTTATTGGAGATTAATATCACTACACCTGCTCTTTCTTGGTTGTTGTTTGCTTGATATACTTTATTCCAACTATTGAGTTTTATTTTGTTTATGTCTTTGTGTCTAAGGTGTGTCTTTTGTAGACAGTGTATAGACAGGCTGTGTATGTGTGTGTTTTAAATCCACTCTGCCATTCTTTGGCTCTTTACTGGTGCCTTTAGGCCTTATATGCACTGTAACTATTGATAAGTATGAGGTTGCTGTGAGTTGGAATTGACTAGATGGCAATGGGTTTTTGGCATTTTGTATGAGTTTACTGCTGTCATTTTGAGGTTTTTTTTTTTTTTTTTGATGGTGGTAACAGTTTCTTTGTTTCACTTAATTTTCTGTGCTGAGTTCTTTTTGTTTATGTATTTTCTTTTCATCTCTTTCATTGTTGTTGATTTTATATTTGCTGAGTCTTTATTTTTTCTTCTTTTTTGTTTTGATGCATAGATTTTTTTTAGCTTCCTTTATGGTTACCTTAAAATTTACCTTTATTTTTCTAAGTTTAAACCAGTCTTTTATTTCTTGATATTGCCTTAACTTCCACTTCATATGGAAGTTCTGTGACTACACTGTTTATTCCTTCTTTTTTGTTTTGATGTTGTCATCTTTTACATGTTGATGTCTCTGGTTCCCTATTTTCAGTCTTTTATCTTTGATTTATTTTTGTGAATTCCCTATCTGGGTTGATAAGTGGTTGATCTGTCCTGTGTCCTAGTCTTGGATTGTTGTCTGATGTTGTTGGTTCTCTAACCACAGGACTCCCTTTAATATTTATTACAATTTTTGTCTGGTTTTTACAAATTCCCTTAATTTCTGTTTATATGGAAAAGGCCTAATTTCACCATTGTATTTGGGGGACAATTTTGCTGGATATATAATTCTTGGCTCTTAATTTTTTTCTTCAAGGCTTTATATATGTCATCCCATTGCCTTTTTGGCTGCATGATTTCTGCTGAGTAGTCAGAGCTTGGAAACTCTGGTGACTAAGTGGCTAAGAACTATGGCTGCTAACAAAAAGATGAGCAGTTCAAATCCACCAGGCGCTCCTTGGAAACCACATGAAGCAGTTTCACTCTGTCCTGTATGGTTACTATGAGTCAGAATCAACTCAGTGGCAACGGGTAGTCGGAGCTTAGTCTTACTGGTTCTCCTTTGCTTCAAGATTCTATCTTTGTCTTTGATTTTGGCAGGTTTGATTATGATATGTCTTGGTGACTTTCTTTTAGGGCCTACCCTGTATGGGGTTTGTTGAGCTTCTTGAATATATATCTTCTCATCTTTCATGATATCAGGGAAATTTTCTGCCAGCAAATCTTCAACAATTCTCTCTCTGTTTTCTGTTACCCCCGTTCTGGTACACCGATCACTTGTAGGTTTTATCTCTTGATCGTATCCCACATAATTCTTAGGCTTTCTTAATTTTTTATTTTTCCCTCATAAAAATTATGTCAAGGGATTTATATAATTCTAACTTCCATTGTCTCAGCTCTGCTGCTATGACCTTCTATTGAGTTCTCTAATTCTGAAATTTTATTATTAATCTTTTGGATTTGTAGTTATTGTCTCTGTATGGTTTCTAGCAGCCTATTTATTCTGTTCTTTTGTTCTTGTATTGTTTAACTGAATTCTTCTTATTGCTTTGTCTATGTGTCCCTTGGCTGGTCTCAGTTTTGCCTTTTAAATTCTTTCTCAGGTAGTTCCATTGCCTTATCTTCTCCCAGAAGGTTTTCTGGTTCTTTATTTTGATCACTTGCTTGAGCCATCTTGTCCTGCTTCTTTATGTGGTTTGATATTATCTGTTGTCTCTGAGGCATCAAGAAGTTATTATATTTATTTATTGTATTTTTGTTTACCATGTCCTGTATTTTTGTTTTGTTTTGATATGCCCAAGTAGGCTGGGCATGTGAGCAACTTTGGTCGTTGGTGTAGTTGAAGCTCTCACATCCAGTCTTCAGGTGGTCAGAGTGGCTACTAAGTATAAGAACCCAGGATCCTGTTCGCTGTTCTTGTGGAAGTGCATTCATTCAGGGCACAGATGTCTGACTTGTCAGTCACCAAGTGTGTGGTGCAGACTGTCCCTTACAGTCCAAGGTTGACAAGTCTGCTTGGGGGTGTTTGGAGCAGGCACAGGTCTCTGGCTGCAGTGGGAGATGATGTGCAGAAAGACATGGCGTTAATGGCTGCCTATGGGTGCCTCGGGGGAGGGTGTGTCCCTATCTCCTAGAGCATGTAGTGGGGAGATAGTGCAGCCAGTCCTTGGGCATCCAGTCCTGTTGACTGGAGGGTTTGGGAGACACCATTAGGTCTCAGGCTCCTGTTGTGGATGGCTAGAAGGAGTGGGTGGTACTGCTGGCCCTCAGGCCTTTGGTGTGGGTGAGTGAGGCCCCTTCCTAGGGGGAGAGATGGTGTCAAATGTCACAAATCTGCAGGTCCCCCTTGACTGGTGCAAGTGAAACTGAGCTTCAAGTATATGCGCTGCTGTTTTACGCTAATAATGGCATGTGGTGTTGAATCAGCCCACTAGGGATTGGATGGGGGTGAAGGGCACTTCAAGCCTGTGGATGGCATATGCCAGTAGCTGGAAGAAGAGGCAGGGTCTCCTCATTGGCCCTGAGTGGGGTAGGGAGTGAGTGAAGGGAGAGAAGTGCTTCTCCCTGTGAAGCTGTGGGGCAGGAGGGGTCATTTTGTCAGCATGCATGGTAGGTTGAGAACCTGGATTTAATTTTCGCAGGTCTGGTGTAGCTCCTGTTTGATTCTGGAGGTGTGTGCAGATTTGCTGCCGTTTGGCTGGGCTGGATGTGGTGGGCCTAGGCTTGGGATCTTGCTGCTTACCCCAGCCTGTGTGCTGTGCAGACTCACCTAGCAGGGCTCTAGTGAATCTGTGATCTCTATTTCCCCTTTTTTGTTGCTTTTGAATTGTCTCTCCTTCCACCTACTGCTCAGTCTGATTCTTCAGCTTTGCCTTTGATGATTAGGGTTCCTAGATTGTCGTATATATTTCATCCTCTTTTTTTTTTTTCTTTTGGTCTTTGTGGTAAGAAGGAGGGCAGGAAGCATCTGAGTATTCCCTCATCTTGGCCCTGCCTCCCAAAGGGGTAATCTTGATAGATTTTCTTGATGGACACAGGACAATCATGGGGACTTACTGCGATGAAGTTTTAAGAAAACTGAAAAGTGCATTGGTGAGAAAAAGGCTAGGAAAGTTGCACCTCTAACCTTTCCTTGAAGGATTCTGCTGTTCATTTTATACCAGGTCAAAATGGCAGTTTTGGCACCCTCGAGGGACACAATTCATGTTCCTTTTAAATGTTCTTTGAGTTTGGGGAGCAAAAGGGAGTCAGAAGGGGCAAGATTAGGGCTGTAGGAGGATGGGGTAAGGTTTCCCAGTGAAATTCGCATGGGACAGCTCTTGCTACCCTTGGGGAATGAGCAGGTGCATTGTTGTGATGGAAAAAAATCCTTGGCACAACTTTCCCGTGAGTACTGTGCTCCTTTAAAAAATCATGTATATGAGACCAAACAGTCATCAATTACTTTGAAACAAAGATGAGAATGTGAAGGGGCAGGAAAATTAGATGAATGGAAATGGAACAACCAGAATGGAATAATGAGAATATTCATGCATTGTGAAAAATATAATGAATGTCACAGAACAACTTGTGTAGAAAGTGTTGAATGGGAACCTCAGCAGCTGTGTAAACCATTACCGGAAACACAATAAAATGTTATTAAAAAAAATAGTTTAGGATTGTTATGACTTTTTGATGACACAGACATTATATCATTATGTAGTGTCCTTCTCCGGTCCCCTTCCTGCTTTTTGTCTTCATACCTGTTTTGTCTGATATTAACGTAGTTTAGCCAACTTTACCTTTGACTAACATTTATCCAGTATGTGTTTTCCATCTTTCTTCTTTTAACCTTCCTATATCCTTAGCTTTATTTGTATGGCTTATGAACAGTACGGAGCTGCATTTTGCTTTTCATTTTATTTGAATGTAACAAGCTTGACCTTTACTTTGTAAGTTTCCTCCATCGATACATTTGAACTTGTCTATTTTCATTTTACTTTTAATTTTTATTTGACCTATATTTAAAACCTTTTTTTCTCCTTTTGAGTAAGGTTTCATTGTCTCCCTCTTTTAATTAGTTTTTTTTTTTTTTTTCCTTTCTGAAGGCTTCAGATTTATGTAACAGGTCAGCTCACAAAATAAAGAATATCACCTGTGAGTACTGTGTTCTTTTAAAACATCATCTGTATGAGACCAAGCGGTTAACAACTAGTTTAAAACAAAAATGGAAATATAAGGGAAACTAGATTAGTGTTATTTCTGTAATGGATTCCTGATATTTTACTATACATATAGATAGTAACACATTTTCAAGGGATACAAGTGGGTTTAGGAAAATACAGGGTTCCATGGCTCCTAGAGACCTCTGGCTAGAATCCAAGCAGCCAGGAAGCACTGGTGTTTTCACAAGGTTTTAAGGAGGAGGGTGGGGCAGAGGTAGACAAGACAGGCAACAAGTGCAATCTGGGAAGCACAAAAGGGGCCAGAGTCACAGGAGCATAACTGTGCATCTCTCATCGGGATAGTTTTTGGACTTGTCTGAGTGTGTGTGAGTGTGTGCCTCTGTGTGTGCACATATGTGAATGTGTGTGTTTGTGGGCATGTGTGTATGAGTGTGTGTGTGTGTTATGCTGAATGCAGGGGGAAGCAGAGAGTAAGAACAAAGCCAGAAGTAGTACCTCTGACAGTAAACGAGGGCTCATTTCCACTTCACTTATTACCAAAGATAGCAAAGTTTGCAAGGAAAAAAGGCAGGAAGGGGGCTGAGCAAGTGAAGGTCATTCTTATTACAGAGGAAAAAAACCAGAAAAGGCAGGAGCTGAATTGTGGGTTCCTTTCCAGAAGACAAATGAATCAGGAGAAACTGCGTTTGCCTGGATCAGAGGCTATAGGTTGACAGGAAGGGTGACCTAGGCAGGTCAGGTTGGCATAGTTCAAAAAATACTTCCTCTTTCACCCTGAGTCAGGATTGACTCAACGGCAATGGGTTTGGGTTTTTGGTTTGGTTCACTTTGAAAGCCCAAATGACGTTACTCTGAGATTTAATCCTCTGGTCTTTGTCTTCTGTTCTGTGTACCAGCTATCGGGATGAGAGTAAATTTGTGGACAATGGCTCTTGAAGAAGTTTTAGTTCTCATCTGAATGTAATCTATACCCTGATTAAATTATAAACAGATTTTTTTTTTTTTAGAATTCAATAATGACAGTCTGCATGGTGTAGAAAAGGAGAATTCAAGTAAGGTATTCTCTTGCTCTGTGATGAGAATGCTAGCGGCATGGCAGCTTATGGGAACCTGATATAGGAAAATAAAGTACCCATGTCTAGTTCACTTCTACCCATACATCAGGGTTATGAAATCTCTTCCTGAACTTGCTGACACACAAAACGAAGTTAATTAATGCGATTTTTTATATCGTATCTTTCATTCTAATGTTTTGTTGGCACTACCACTAAGACCTCAGAACATTCACTTGCAACCTAAAATGAAATGCAACCTTTCAGTGTTGCATGAGCCATTTTCCTAGTCTATTTCCTATCATAATCTCTTTTTAGTAAATGAAAGAAGGGCTGGTACATGCTTTACACCTGTAAAGCACCTCTGATAGGGAATATATTTGAGAAGTGAGAATGACGTTGCATGTCTCATATCTATCTTCCTGGTGTCGTGTGAGAACTGAGAGGATTGTTAAAAATCTCATTTTACCGTCTGTACGTCTTAAGTACCTTCACTTGTCTGTCAGCTTGTTGTCTTGTGGTGACTTGTGTGTTGCTGTGATGTTGATTTGCTGTGATTTTAAATACCAGCAGGGTCACCCGTGGTGGCCAGTTTTCAATGGAGCTTCTAGACTAAGAAAGACTAGGAAGAAAGGCCAGGCATTCTACATCCAAAAATTTTCCAAAGAAAACCTTATGGATCACAACAGAACATTGTCCAACTTGCTTGCTTTGGACACATCATTAGAAGGGATCAATTGCAAGGAGGACACTGTGTTTTGTGAAGTAGAGGGCCTACAAGTGCAAGGAGACTTTTGGTGAGACGTATTGGCATCGTAGCTGCAACGGTGGACTTGAACATGCCAGCAATTGTGAGTACGACACAGGACCGGACAACATTTTGTTCTGCTGTGAATAAGGTTGCCATGGGTCAGAGATGACTTGACAGCACCTATCTATCATCCAGCCATCCATATAATCTGTCTGTCTGTCTGCCTATCTATCTATCTGTCTGTCTGTCTGTCTATCTAATCTGTCTATCTATCTATCTGTCTGTCTATCTGTCTGTCTGTCTGTCTATCTCTATCTGCCTATCGATCTATCATCTATCTATCATCATCTATCATCATCTATCTATCATCTATCATCTATCCATCATTTCCTATGAATGTCTAGAAAATGTTAATTACTTTTTCAAAAATAAAATAATTTAAAGTCATATTAGAATGCCATGTTTTCTCACACAGGTTTTGCTATGGCCACTGATTGGAAAGACCATGGTAGTGCACCATCTTGCTTCATCTTGTATCTTCCTTTGTCCCTGAAGTTCAATATTCCTTTCAGCACGCTTTAACCTTATAGCTGTTTCTGCTCTCTTTCTCGTTAAGGTATTAAAAGTAAGTAATTGAGGTAAAATCCACCTAACATAAAGTCAACCATTTTAAAGTGAACAATTCAGTGGTGTTTAGTCCATTCACAATGTTGTGCAACCACCACCTCTACCTAGTTCCTGAACATTTCCAACACTCCAGAGTAAAACCCTTTATCCATTAAGCAGTTTCTCCCCCCTTGCCTAGCAACCGCCAGTCTGTATTCTGTCTCTATGGACTTATCTATCCTGAATTTCATATAAATGGAATCATACGATGTGTGATATTTTGTGTCTGGCTTCTTTCACTTAGCATAATGGTTGTCAGTACTTCATTTATTTTTGACTGAATAATCGTGGCTACTTCACAATTTATTTATCACCCTATCCCTGTTTTATCTTTACCCATTTCCTTCCTACCACACCTGGGCTTTACAATTCATGTTGGCTCATATTTCTGACCACATAAACTCTTACAAATGGCTGCTTTCTTTGTCTAGGGCCAAAGCCTCCCTGGAGATGCTGCCCTGACCTCCTAGTCAGCAGTATCTGCCTGACACCCAGGAATGTACAAATCGAGTCAGTCCCTGTGGGATGTCAACTCTTCTGGATGGGAGAGAATTTGTGTACGATAATTCTCTGATTATTGATCCCTCCCAACTCCTCTTTGGGTGTGTTTTGATTTCACCCCTGCACTGTCCTATCATATCCCAGCCCTCACTGATACCCATCTAAATGCCCAATACACATGACCACAGCGTTGTACTCTAAGGAGGAGACAAGGCCTTCCAAATCCTTCAGTCTTCCATGTGGTTGAGTTCAAGTAGGACTGTCTGAAGGAATCTTGGGATTCATCCCAGAGCCCACTCATTCAATTCTTGGTGGGTGGCAAGCATCCTTCAAGGTCGGGTCACTGTTAATCGGGAAGCATAGAGAGTCAAGAACATCCTAAAGTCCTGTGAGTCAGAAGCATAACCAACTCCTGGTGAACTAGAAGATCTATTTGAAGTTGAGAACTTCCTTAAGTGTGCACGTTTTGGTCATAACGCAAACCTTCTCTCTTTCTCTTAATAAAGGCACCTCAAAGAGGGAAGATAAGGTATTGGTTGCTCAGTGGTAGAATTCTTTCCTTTCACGTAGGAGACCAGGTTTGATTCCTGGCCAATATACAGAGTTACCACCTGTCCACCTGTGGATGCTTGCATGTTGCTATGATGCTGAAAAGGTTTCAGTGAAGTTTCCAGACTAAGAGAAATTAGGAAGACTGGGTGATGTACTTTTGAAAATCAGCCAGTGAAAACCCTATGAATCACAGTGGTCTGATCTCTTGTACATGGGGTCACCATGAGTCAGGGCTAACTTGATGGCAGCTAACAACAACAACAACAAAAAGGGAAGAGATATACCTCATGGGAGACCTGGTGATTCCAGAGCTAGAAGGTCTCCAGAGGCATTGTCTTAACTGTGAGCCTCTTAATTCAGAAGCCTGCATCCCTCCAAGAGAAGTGCACTGGAGGAGGCTGTTGAGAATCGACAGTAGGATTAGATTCTTGACCTGCAGTCCGCAGTCCTTCTCCGATGGACCATCCCATTGGCCAATCCCTCATTCTAGAATCTCAGCTGCATCCATCAAAACCTCTCAACTCTTCCCCCTTCCTATCACTACTGCAGCCTGCGTCAGAATTTGACCTCTCAGTTCCAGCATCCCCCCTCTCCCACTTCATCTCACTACCAGAATCACCTCCCTGAAATACCAGTCACTAAGTGGCTACCTATTGCCTGCAGATGAGAGCACCAACCTCTGATGTCCCACCAGGGTCTACTACACATCCTTAACCCATCACCCCTCTGGTCCTTTGTGTATTCAGTTCTCCCAGCCTGGAAAACTCTTCTCCTCCCTTTCTCCACTTTCACATGACTTCTTGTTTTTCAAGACCTCTCTCTAATATTCCCCCTTGAGAAATGTCTTCCCTGGGGCCACAAGCTGGAATGCATTGGTCCCCCTCCTCACTTCCTCTCTAGAATTTTGTACATGTCTTAACTGGCCTGGTGTTATCTGCTGGATTTTTACATTACTTATCTTATTCCCCATGCCAGCTCAGACTACATTTTGACTCCTTGTTCTGGCCTCTGCCTTACAGAGGGCACCTGGAGGGTGTGTCTGACTTTCTCAGGTCCTTGGCTTCCTCCTTGCATGGGTGTGTACCTCTTGGTAAAGGGGAGGTGCAAAGTGTATGTCCAGCTCCCATCTGACCAGGGCTATCAGCCCAGCGCCTCAGTATTCTCAAATAGAAGCTTGGGTTAATATGTTCGTAAGAAAATTCTAAGCTCTTCCTTTTTTTGTTTCTGCTTTTGATGCCACCTAGACCTCCTTTTGGGAGAAGTTTGTACCACTCCCTGAGTGGTCCCACAGTTGCCTGTTTCTGGGCCCAAATTAGGCTCATACACCACCTCTCCTTTCTGGAATTAAAATGTCATCCAAATATAAAGAAGGTCTGAGGTCTTTGGTTACTTTGCTTGGTGCCTGAGCAGAGTTTCCTTGGTGCAGACTCCAATGCCATTTGATTTTCTTATAAATACAGGAAAACCATATTATGATTCTATAACCAAAAAAGAAATAATTAGACATTATTTTCAGTTTATCATATAGATTGTTGATACTGATCTTTTTTTTTTTTTTTGCTGCCCTTGTGAATTGATTTTATTTTTAAGATATTAACTTGTTTTTCCTCAAATCAACCTACTCTTCAGAGAACTATTAGGTCCACCCATCAGATGGTAAGTTTCCTTGAATATCTTTTAATTATGGGAAATATTTGAACACGTATAACAATGGAGGGAATAGTCTCTGTCCTCCCCCAGATTATTCTGAAGTAAATCTGAGACGTTTGTTTTCATCTATAAATATGTTGGCATGTGCCTCTACCAGATACGAAAAGTCTTTTAAAAACAATCACAATATCATTATCTCATTGAACCTATTTTTCTTATTGTGCCTTAGGTGAAAGTTTACAGCTCAAATTAATGTCTCATTCAAAAAGTTATACATGTATTGTTTTGTTTGACATTGGTTGCAATCCCCACAATGTGACAACATGCTCCTCCTTTCTATACCAGGCGCCCTGGTGGTAGTGGGGCACTATCTGGTTCTTCTGGGCTCAGGCTGGTGTAGGCTCTGGTTCATGTGGTCCCTTAGTCATTTGGGCCAATACTTTCCTTGTGTCTTTGGTTTTCTTCTTACTGAAAGTATTATTAATTTCTTAATATTAGGTGGTAAGTTTCTTGTAGGATGGGGCTGTGATATCATTGTCACTAACACCTACAGTTGCTAGAATCTTGCATACACTGTTGCTCCAGCTCCCTATTGATTTATTGACTAATTGATTAATCAACTAAGTGATATTTGTATGGTTGGCTTTCTGGATTATCACCAATATTTGTAGAGGTAGCCTGCTCTTGTGCGGATTTATTCTCAGTCTCAGCCAGCTAACTTTGATGAGAGCATTTCATGAAGAATGAGCACAAAGGCAAACGCTCCACATTTCACATGTACTCTTTTAACAGAGAAGTCCCTGGGTGTGCATAAGCATTCAGCTACTAACAGAAAGGCAGGTGGTTCAAATCCACCTGAGGCATCTTGAAAGAAAGTCCTTGCAATTTGCTTCTGAAAGATCACAGCTATTAAAAACTCCATGGAGTGCAGTTCTAGTTGGACACACATGAGGTCTCCATGATTTGGAATAGACTCAACAGCAACTTTTTTCTTTTTTTGTCTTAACACAAAACAGCAGTCAAGTGAACCAGTCCTGAAGCTAGATTGGCAGGGAACTTAGGGCACCAATATAATTTCCTGTAGCCTTGGGCAACTTGTTAAGTTCTCTAAATTCAATTTTATTATCTGTAAAATGGAGGTAATAGTCGTACCAATCTCCTAAGGTTTTTGTGTGGATTAAATATTAAATGAGATATAAAAAGTACAAGGCAGTGTTGGGTATGTAATAAATGCTCAACAAATATCTATTTTCATTTTTTATGACTGCAAAATCTTAATGTCATTTTTTTCACTTTTAAATGCTGGAAGCAGATTGAAATGACAAGTAGCATCTCATAAAATGACATAGGGCCATTTAGAAGAGAGGGGAGAGGTATTTATATCTTAAACCAGCACTATATAAACATCTGCAGGAGCCAGCAATATTGTATGCTCTCCAAGCATTTTGCAGAAGCTAACGGGCTCCTGCTGGGACTTGGTCTTGCCAAACCCCCTCAAGCATTAAAAGTTCCCTTTTCAAAAATCTCTGCTCTCTATTGCCCCAGGCAATATTCTGCCAGAAAACAGCCTGCACAGAATTTTCTTAATCAGGTCACTAAGTGTAACACCAAAGGAACAACACACCAAAATATCTGTCACGATTCTCAAAGCTTTACGTGTGCTTCCTGCTCTGACCAAACAAGCTTTCATGGCTGTATTTAACAGCAGGGCGGCTTTCAAGAAACCACTTGTAGTCCACAGCAGAGTGGAAAGTGCAGGAGGCATCAGGCCCATTTCCAGGCTTCTCTCTGGTCCAGATTGTCCAGATTTACATTCAGCCACTGGGACGGTTTATCCAAAAGTTGTTAGAATGATTTGGGTTTCACACAAAGTTATATAAACACAGAATAAGCCTGATGTCTGTATTTCCCATGAAGTCTTGCTGGGGAAAGTGAAAAAAAACAGAAAGTGAAGCATATTATAAATCTGCATCCTAGAGCTGTGGTGGCCATAACAGAGAAATATTCAGGTCTCTCAACCATGACTGGACAATTTCCTCCTTTCTCACATTCATTTGTAAGTTGGTCAACCAGTTGCCTACCACCAGTACGTTCTTAGACATGAGAACCATGGAACAATCTCTCTTCAAATCTCAGCAGTATTCCTGCGAAATCCTTCCTTTCTTGATGTTGTTAGGTGCTGTTGAGTTGGTTCTGATTCATTGTGACCACATGGGCAAGATAATGAAACACTACCCAGTCCCGTACCATCTTTATAACAATTGTTGCTATATCTGAGCCCATTACTTGTTAAGAATCTTCTTTCTTTCTCACTGACCCTCTACTTTACCACGCATGATATCATTCTCTAGGGACTGGTCCCTCTTGATAACGTGTCCAAAGTACTTGAGATGAAGCCTCGCCATCCTTGCTTCTAAGGACCATACTGGCTGTACTTTTTCCAAAACAGATTTGTTCATTCTTCTGGTAGCCCATGGTATATTCAATATTCTTCACTAACACCATCTTTCAAAGGCATCAGTTCTTCTTTATTCATTGTCCAACTTTTGCATGCATGTAAGGTGATTGAAAATACCAAGGCTTGGGTCACGTGCAATTTAGTCCTCAAAGAGACATCTTTGCTTCTGTTGCAGACTTGCCCAATGCAATGCATTGATTTCTTGACTGCTGCTTCCATGGGGGTTGATTGTGGATACAAATAAAACGAAATCCTTGACAACTTCAATATTTTCTCTGTTTATCATGATGTTACTTATTGGTCCAGTTGTGAGGAATTTTGTTTTCTTTATGTTGAGATGTAATCCATAGAGAAGGCTGTAGATTTCGATCTTCACCAGTAAGTGCTTCAAGTCCTCTTCACTTTCCGCATCCAGTCCTGATGCCAGGTTCTTCTTATAGTTCAGCTTCTTGGATTACTTGCCCAGCATACAGATTGAATAAGTATGGTGAAAAGGTACAACCCTGATGCACACCTTTCCTGATTTTAAAACACCGAGTATCCCTTTGTTCTGTTGGAATGACTGCCTGTTGGTCTACATACAGGTTCCACATGAGCACAATTAAGTGTTCTGGATTTCCCATTCTTTGCAAAATTATCCATACTTTGTTATGATCCACACAGTTGAATGCCTTTGCATAGTCAATAAGACACAGGTAAACATCTTTCTCACATTCTCTGCTTTCAGCCAAGAACCATCTGACATCAAAATGGTATACCTTGTTCCTTGTCCTCTTCTGAACCTGGCTTGAATTTCTGGCAGTCCCCTGTTGATGTGTTTCTGTGATGGTTTTTGAATTATCTTCAGCAAAACTTTATTTGTGTGTTATTCATGATATTATTTGATAATTTCTGCATTCTGTTGGATCACCTTTCTTTGAAACTGGCACAAATATGCATCTCTTCCAGTTGGTTAGCCAGGTAGCTGATTCCAAATTTCTTGGCATAGATGAGTGAGTGCTTCCAGGGTGGCACCCCTTTGTTGAAACATTGTCAATTCCTAGAGCCTTGTTTTTCTCCAATGCTTTCAGTGCAGCTTGGACATCTTCCTCCTTCCATACCATCAGTTCTTGATCATATGCTACCTCCCGAAATGGCTGAATGTTGACCAATTCTTTTCGATACATTGACTCTGTGTGTTCCTTCATCTTTTGATGCTTCCTGCATCATTCAATATTTTGTCTGTAGAGTCCTTCAAAACGGCAACTTGAGGCTTGAATTTTTTCTTCAGTTTTATCAGCTTGAGAAATGTCAAGTGTGTTCTTCACTTTTGGTTTTCTGACTCCTGGTCTTTGCACAGTTCATTATAATACTTTACTTTGTCTTCTCGTGCTGTCCTTTGAAACCTTTTGTTCAGCTTTTACTTCATCATTTCTTCCATTTGTAAGTTTCAAAGTCTCTTCTGACATCCATTGTGGTCTTTTCTTTCTTTCTTGTACTTTTAATGACCTTTTGCTTTCTTCATGTGTGGTGTCCTCGATGTCATCCCACAACTCCTCTGGTTTTTATTCATTAGTATTCAATGTGCCAAATCTATTTTTGAGATGGTCTCCAAATTCAGGTAGGATATACTCAAGGTTATACTTTGTTTTTTTTTTTTTTTTTAAATAACTTTTATTAAGCTTCAAGTGAACGTTTACAAATCCAATCAGTCTGTCACATATAAGTTTACATACATCTCACTCCCTACTCCCACTTGCTCTCCCCCTCTTGAGTCAGCCCTTTCGGTCTCTCCTTTCTTGACAATTTTGCCGGCTTCCCTCTCTCTCTATCCTCCCATCCCCCCTCCAGACAAGAGTTGCCAACACAATCTCGAGTGTCCACCCGATATCATTAGCTCACTCTTCATCAGCGTCTCTCTCCCACCCGCTAACCAGTCCCTTTCATTTCTGATGAGTTGTCTTCGGGGATGGTTCCTGTCCTGTGTCAACTGAAGGTCTGGGGAGCATGGCCGCCGGGATTCCTCCAGTCTCAGTCAGACCATTAAGTTTGGTCTTTTTATGAGAATTTGGGGTCTGCATCCCACTGATCTCCTGCTCCCTCAGGGGTCCTCTGCTGTGCTCCCTGTCAGGGCAGTCATCGATTGTGGCCGGGCACCAACTAGTTCTTCTGGTCTCAGGATGATGTAGGTCTCTGGTTCATGTGGCCCTTTCTGTCTCTTGGGCTCTTAGTTGTCGTGTGGCCTTGGTGTTCATTTTCCTTTGCTCCAGGTGGGTTGAGACCAATTGCTGCATCTTAGATGGCCGCTTGTTAACATTTAAGACCCCAGACGCCACATTTCAAAGTGGGATGCAGAATGATTTCATAATAGAATTATTTTGCCAATTGACTTAGAAGTCCCCGCAAACCATGTTCCCCAGACCCCCGCACTTGCTCCACTGACCTTTGAAGCATTCATTTTATCCTGGAAACTTCTTTGCTTTTGGTCCAGTCCAATTGAGCTGACCTTCCATGTATTGAGTGTTGTCTTTCCCTTCACCTAAAGCAGTTCTTATCTACTGATTAATCAATAAAAAACCCTCTCCCACCCTCCCTCCCTCCCCCCCTCGTAACCACAAAAGTATGTGTTCTTCTCAGGTTTACTATTTCTCAAGATCTTATAATAGTGGTCTTATACAATATTTGTCCTTTTGCCTCTGACTCATTTCGCTCAGCATAATGCCTTCCAGGTTCTTCCATGTTATGAAATGTTTCACAGATTCGTCACTGTTCTTTATCGATGCGTAGTATTCCATTGTGCGAATATACCACAATTTATTTACCCATTCATCTGTAGATGGACACCTTGGTTGCTTCCAACTTTTTGCTATTGTAAACAGAGCTGCAATAAACATGGGTGTGCATATATCTGTTTGTATGAAGGCTCTTGTATCTCTAGGGTATATTCCTAGGAGTGGGATTTCTGGGTTGTATGGTAGTTCTATTTCTAACTGTTTAAGATAACGCCAGATGGATTTCCAAAGTGGTTGTACCATTTTACATTCCCACCAGCAGTGTATAAGAGTTCCAATCTTTCCGCAGCCTCTCCAACATTTATTATTTTGTGTTTTTTGGATTAATGCCAGCCTTGCTGGTGTGAGATGGAATCTCATCGTAGTTTTAATTTGCATTTCTCTAATGGCTAATGATCGAGAGCATTTTCTCATGTATCTGTTGGCTGCCTGAATATCTTCTTTAGTGAAATGTGTGTTCATATCCTTTGCCCACTTCTTGATTGGGTTGTTTGTCTTTTTGTGGTTGAGTTTTGACAGAATCATGTAGATTTTAGAGATCAGGCATTGGTCGGAGATGTCATAGCTGAAAATTCTTTCCCAGTCTGTAGGTGGTCTTTTTACTCTTTTGGAGAAGTCTTTAGATGAGCATAGGTGTTTGATTTTTAGGAGCTCCCAGTTATCGGGTTTCTCTCCATCATTTTTGGTAATGTTTTGTATTCTGTTTATACCTTGTATTAGGGCTCCTAGGGTTGTCCCAATTTTTTCTTCCATGATCTTTATCGTTTTAGTCTTTATGTTTAGGTCTTTGATCCACTTGGAGTTAGTTTTTGTGCATGGTGTGAGGTATGGGTCCTGTTTCATTTTTTTGCAAATGGATATCCAGTTATGCCAGCACCATTTGTTAAAAAGACTATCTTTTCCCCAGTTAATTGACACTGGTCCTTTGTCAAATATCAGCTGCTCATACGTGGATGGATCTATGTCTGGGTTCTCAATTCTGTTCCATTGGTCTATGTGTCTGTTGTTGTACCAATACCAGGCTGTTTTGACTACTGTGGCTGTATAGTAGGTTCTGAAGTCAGGTAAAGTGAGGCCTCCCACTTTCTTCTTCTTTTTCAGTAGTGCTTTGCTTATCCGGGGCTTCTTTCCCTTCCATATGAAATTGCTGATTTGTTTCTCTATCCCCTTAAAATATGACATTGGAATTTGGATCGGAAGTGCGTTAAATGTATAGATGGCTTTTGGTAGAATAGACATTTTTACTATGTTAAGTCTTCCTATCCATGAGCAGGGTATGTTTTTCCACTTAAGTATGTCCTTTTGAATTTCTTGTAGCAGAGCTTTGTAGTTTTCTTTGTATAGGTCTTTTACATCCTTGGTAAGATTTATTCCTAAGTATCTTATCTTCTTGGGGGCTACTGTGAATGGTATTGATTTGGTTATTTCCTCTTCGGTGTTCTTTTTGTTGATGTAGAGGAATCCAAGTGATTTTTGTATGTTTATTTTATAACCTGAGACTCTGCCAAACTCTTCTATTAGTTTCAGTAGTTTTCTGGAGGATTCCTTAGGGTTTTCTGTGTATATAATCATGTCATCTGCAAATAGTGATAACTTTACTTCTTCCTTGCCAATCCGGATACCTTTTATTTCTTTGTCTAGCCTAATTGCCCTGGCTAGGACTTCTAGCACAATGTTGAATAAGAGCGGTGATAAAGGGCATCCTTGTCTGGTTCCCGTTCTCAAGGGAAATGCTTTCAGGTTCTCTCCATTTAGAGTGATATTGGCTGTTGGCTTTGCATAGATGCCCTTTATTATGTTGAGGAATTTTCCTTCAATTCCTATTTTGGTAAGAGTTTTTATCATGAATGGGTGTTGGACTTTGTCAAATGCCTTTTCTGCATCAATTGATAAGATCATGTGGTTTTTGTCTTTTGTTTTATTTATGTGATGGATTACATTAATGGTTTTTCTGATATTAAACCAGCCTTGCATACCTGGTATAAATCCCACTTGATCAGGGTGAATTATTTTTTTGATGTGTTGTTGGATTCTATTGGCTAGAATTTTGTTGAGGATTTTTGCATCAATGTTCATGAGGGATATAGGTCTATAATTTTCTTTTTTTGTAATGTCTTTACCTGGTTTTGGTATCAGGGAGATGGTGGCTTCATAGAATGAGTTGGGTAGTATTCCGTCATTTTCTATGCTTTGGAATACCTTTAGTAGTAGTGGTGTTAACTCTTCTCTGAAAGTTTGGTAGAACTCTGCAGTGAAGCCGTCCGGGCCAGGGCTTTTTTTTGTTGGGAGTTTTTTGATTACCGTTTCAATCTCTTTTTTTGTTATGGGCCTATTTAGTTGTTCTACTTCTGAATGTGTTAGTTTAGGTAGGTCGTGTTTTTCCAGGAATTCATCCATTTCTTCTAGGTTTTCAAATTTGTTAGAGTACAATTTTTCATAATAATCTGAAACGATTCTTTTAATTTCATTTGGTTCTGTTGTGATGTGGTCCTTCTCATTTCTTATTCGGGTTATTTGTTTCCTTTCCTGTATTTCTTTAGTCAGTCTAGCCAATGGTTTATCAATTTTGTTAATTTTTTCAGAGAACCAGCTTTTGGCTTTGTTAATTCTTTCATTTGTTTTTCTGTTCTCTAATTCATTTAGTTCAGCTCTAATTTTTATTATTTGTTTGCTTCTGGTGCCTGATGGATTCTTTTGTTGCTCACTTTCTATTTTTTCAAGTTGTAGGAACAGTTCTCTGATTTTGGCTCTTTCTTCTTTTTGTATGTGTGCATTTATTGATATAAATTGACCTCTGAGCACTGCTTTTGCTGTGTCCCAGAGGTTTTGATAGGAAGTATTTTCATTCTCGTTGCTTTCTATGAATTTCTTTATTCCCTCCTTGATGTCTTTTATAACCCAGTCTTTTTTCAGGAGGGTATTGTTCATTTTCCAAGTATTTGATTTCTTTTCCCTAGTTTTTCTGTTATTGATCTCTAGTTTTATTGCCTTGTGGTCTGAGAAGATGCTTTGTAATATTTCGATGTTTTGGACTCTGCAAAGGTTTGTTTTATGACCTAATATGTGATCTATTCTAGAGAATGTTCCATGTGCGCTAGAAAAAAAAGTATATTTTGCAGCAGTTGGGTGGAGAGTTCTTTATAAGTCAATGAGGTCAAGTTGGTTGATTGCTGTAATTACATCTTCCGTGTCTCTGTTGAGCTTCTTACTGGATGTCCTGTCCTTCTCCGAAAGTGGTGTGTTGAAGTCTCCTACTATAATTGTGGAGGTATCTATCTCGCTTTTCAATTCTGTTAAAATTTGATTTATGTATCTTGCAGCCCTGTCATTGGGTGCATAAATATTTAATATGGTTATGTCTTCCTGATCAATTGTCCCTTTTATCATTCTATAGTGTCCTTCTTTATCCTTTGTGGTGGATTTAAGTCTAAAGTCTATTTTGTCAGAAATTAATATTGCTACTCCTCTTCTTTTTTGCTTATTGTTTGCTTGATATACTTTTTTCCATCCTTTGAGTTTTAGTTTGTTTGTGTCTCTAAGTCTATGGTGTGTCTCTTGTAGGCAGCATATAGATGGATCGTGTTTCTTTATCCAGTCTGTGACTCTCTGTCTCTTTATTGGTGCATTTAGTCCATTTACATTCAGGGTAATTATAGATAAATAAGTTTTTAGTGCTGTCATTTTGATGCCTTTTTATGTGTGTTGTTGACAATTTCATTTTTCCACATACTTTTTTGTGCTGAGGCGTTTTTCTTAGTAAATTGTGAGATCCTCATTTTCATAGTGCTTGACTTTATGTTAGTTGAGTCCTTACGTTTTTCTTGGTTTTTATCTTGAGTTATAGAGTTGTTATACCTTTTTGTGGTTACCTTATTATTTACCCCTATTTTTCTAAGTAAAAACCTAACTTGTATTGTTCTATATCGCCTTGTATCACTCTCCATATGGCAGTTCAATGTCTCCTGTATTTAGTCCCTCTTTTTGATTATTGTGATCTTTTACCTATTGCCTTCCATGATTCCCTGTTATGTGTATTCATTTTTTTTTATTAATTAATCTTAATTTGTTTGTTTTTGTGATTTCCCTATTTGAGTTGATATCAGGACGTTCTGTTTTGTGACCTTGTGTTGTGCTGATATCTGATATTATTGGTTCTCTGACCAAACAATATCCTTTAGTATTTCTTGTAGCTTTGGTTTGGTTTTTGCAAATTCTCTAAACTTGTGTTTGTCTGTAAATATCTTAATTTCGCCTTCATATTTCAGAGAGAGTTTTGCTGGATATATGATCCTTGGCTGGCAGTTTTTCTCCTTCAGTGTTCTGTATATGTCGTCCCATTCCCTTCTTGCCTGCATGGTTTCTGCTGAGTAGTCAGAACATATTCTTATTGATTCTCCCTTGAAGGAAACCTTTCTTTTCTCCCTGGCTGCTTTTAAAATTTTCTGTTTATCTTTGGTTTTGGTGAATTTGATGATAATATGTCTTGGTGTTTTTCTTTTTGGATCAATCTTAAATGGGGTTCGATGAGCGTCTTGGATAGATATCCTTTCGTCTTTCATGATGTCAGGGAAGTTTTCTGTCAGGAGTTCTTCAACTATTTTCTCTGTGTTTTCTGTCCCCCCTCCCTGTTCTGGGACTCCAATAACCCGCAGGTTATCCTTCTTGATAGAGTCCCACATAATTCTTAGGGTTTCTTCATTTTTTTAAATTCTTTTATCTGATGTTTTTTCAGCTATGTTGGTGTTGATTCCCTGGTCCTCCAGATGTCCCAGTCTGCATCCTAATTGCTCGAGTCTGCTCCTCTGACTTCCTAGTGCATTGTCTAATTCTGTTATTTTATTGTTAATCTTTTGGATTTCTACATGTTGTCTCTCTATGGATTCTTGCAACTTATTAATTTTTCCAGTATGTTCTTGAATAATCTTTTTGAGTTCTTCAACAGTTTTATCAGTGTGTTCCTTGGCTTTTTCTGCAGTTATCCTAATTTCATTTGTGATATCATTAAGCATTCTGTAAATTAGTTTTTTATATTCTGTACCTGATAATTCCAAGATTGTATCTTCATTTGGGAAAGATTTTGATTCTTTTGTTCGGGGGGTTGGAGAAGCTGTCATGGTCCGCTTCTTTAAGTGGTTTGATATGGATTGTTGTCTCCGCGCCATCACTGGGAAACTAGTTTTTCCAGAAAATCCGCTAAAAAAAAATGCAGTCAGATCCCTATCAGAGTTCTCCCTCTGGCTCAGGCTATTCAGATGTTAATGAAGCCGCCTGGGGAGGGTGGGGGAGGGAACAGAGAGATAGGAGAGTAGCACCTCAGAATATAGCCAGAGTTGCTTGTCTTGCTTGTAATGACTATTATATCTGAGATTCCCGCGGGCGCGTCGCCTATGTGTGCTGGCTGTGTGGAGATTGCCCCCGGGGGGTCTGGCCCGCTGGAGTCACAGTCAGATCCTCCGCTTCCAGCCCCACGCCCAGCGTCAAGGCTCCCCTACTGGGACGGTGCACTCTCGACTCCAAAATCAGTCGCTGCCTCCCGGGGACTTCTCATCCCTCCAGCCACGTGGCCGTGCCGCCTCCGAGAACCAGTTGGGCCTCCTCCCGGAGTTAGTTCAGATGGGTGGAGCAGCTCCCCGTGCCATGACCGAGTGTCCCAGCTGGGACGCTGTTCTCCCCGCTCCAATACCAGTCGCTGCCTCCCGGGGACTTCTCCTACCGGCTGTGTCCCACACCACCCACGCGATCCGGCTGGGCCCCTTCCCGGGGTTAGTTCAGGGGGGTGGAGCAACTCTCCGTGTTTATGCCGTACCTGCGTCCAGTCCAAATCCCTGCAGGACGGTTCCCCGGCTCGGACGTTGCTCTTTCTGCTCCAATACCAGTCGTTGCCTCCCGGGGACTTCTCCTACCGGCTGCGTCCCACGCCGCCCGTGGAACCAGCTGGTCCCCCTCCCGGGGTTAGTTCAGGAGGGTGGAGCAGCTCTCTGTGCTTGTGCCGTACCTGACTGGTATGCTGGCTCCAGGCTCTGGAAACAATCGCTGCTTCCCCGTATTAGTTCGTTCTCCGTCTCTAAATCTGTGTTTGTTGTTCAGGGTTCGTAGATTGTTATGTATGTGATCGATTCACTTGTTTTTCTGTGTCTTTGTTGTAAGAGGGATCCGAGGTAGCGTCTGCCTAGTCCGCCATCTTGGCTCCGCCTCGATATACTTTGGTTTTTTATTGTGCTCTAAGTGAAAGTTTACAATTTGCCAGTTTCTCATACAAAAACTTATGCGCACATTGTTATGTGACCCTAGTTGCTTTCCTTACAATGTGACAGCACACTCCTTCTCTTCACCCTGTATTTCCTGTGTTCATTCAACCCACTCCTGCCCCCTCTGCCTTCTCAATGCACCTCCAGACAGGAGCTGCCCACATGATTTCATGTGTCTACTTGAGCTAAGACGCATACTCCTCACCAGTATCATTTTGTCTTATAGTACAGTCTAATCTTTATCTGAAGAGTTGGCATCGGGAATGCTTTTAGTTTTGACTAACAGAGTCCGGTGACCATAACCTCTGGGGTCTCTCCAGTCTCAATCAGACCATTAAGTCTGGTCTTTTTACTAGAATTTGAGGTCTGCATCCCACTTTTCTCCTGCTCCCTCAGGGATTCTTTGTTGTGTTCTGTGTCAGGGCAGTCATTGGTGGTAGCTGGGCACTATCTAGTCCTTCTGGTCTCAGGCTGATGGAGTCTCTGGTTTATGACGCCCTTTCTTTCTCTTGGGCTCATATTTTCCTTGTGTCTTTGATATTCTTCATTCTCCTTTGCTCCAGGTGGGCTGAGACCAGTTGATGCATCTTAGATGCCCACCTGCTAGCTTTTAAGACCCAGACGCCACTTGCCAAAGGGGGATGCAGAATGTTTTCTTAACAGATTTTGTTATGCCATTTGACCTACACGTCCCCCAAAACCATGGTCCCTAGACCCCTGCCCCTGCTACTCTGTCCCTCAAAGTGTTTGGTTGTATTCAGGAAACTTCTTAGCTTTTGGATTAGTCCAGTTGTGCTGACTTCCCCTGTATTGTGTGTTGCCCTTCCCTTCACCTAAAATAATTATTGTTTACTATCTAATTAGTGAATACCCTTCTCCCTCCTTCTCCACCAAAGAATGTTTTCTCCTGTGTTTAAACCTTTTCTTGAGTTCTTATAATAGTGGTCTCATACAATATTTGTCCTTTTGCAACTGACTAATTTCACTCAGCATAATGCTTTCCAGATTCTTCCATGTTATGAGATGTTTCATGGATTCATTGTTGTTCTTTATCACTGCGTAGTATTCCATCATGTGAATGTATCATAATTTGTTTATCCATTCATCCTTTGATGGGCATCTTGGTTGTTTCCTTTTTTTTTCTATTGTGCTGCAATGAACATGGGTCTGCTTATATCTATTTGTGCGAGGGGCACTATGAACATAGGTGTGTATATATCTATTCATGTGGTGGTGTTGTTGTTAGGTGCCGTCAAGTCTGTTCCGACTCACAGCTAGCTACCCTATGCACAACAGAACGAAACACTGCCCAGTCCTGAGCCATCCTTACAGTCATTGTTGCAGCCACTGTGTCAATCCACCTCATTGAGGGTCTTCCTCTTTTCCACTGACCCTATACTCTGCCAAGCATGATGTTGTTCTCCAGGGACTGATCCCTCCTGACAACACGTCCAAAGTATGTAAGATGCAGTCTCCCCATCCTTCTTTCTAAGGAGCATTCTGGTTGTACTTCCTCTAAGACAGATTTGTTCATTCTCTTGGCAGTCCATGGTATATGCAATATTCTTCGCCAACACCACAATTCAAAGGCATCAGTTCTCCGGTCTTCCTTATTCATTGTCCAGCTTTTGTGTGAGGGTGCCTATTTCTCTAGGATATATTCCAAAGAGTGGGATTGCTGAATTGTATGGTACTCTATTTCCAGCTTTTTAAGGAAGCGCCAAATCGATTTCCAAAGTGGTTTTACGATTTTACATTCCCACCAGCAGTGTATAATTGTGCCAGTCTCTCCACAACCTCTCCAACATTCTGTTTTTTGGATTAATGCCAGCCTTGTTGGGGTAATATGATATCTCGTTGTAATTTTGATTTGCGTTTCTCTAATGGCTGAGGATCGTGAGCATTTCCTCATGTATCCGTTAGCCGTCTGATGATGTGATTTTGGTGAAGTGCCTGTTCATATCCTTTGCTGATTTTTTTATTTGAATTATGTGTCTTTCTGTTGTTGAGGTTTTGCAGTATCTCGCAGATTTTAGAGATTAGACACTGATCGGATTTGTTGTAACCAAAATTTTTTTTTCTGATCTGTAGGTTGTCTTTTTACTCTTTTGGTGAAGTCTTTGGATGAGCATAAGTGTTTGATTTTTAGTAGTTCCTAATTTTTTTTTAATTATTTAGCTTCTCTTCTGGTGTTCGTGCATTATTAGTAATGTTAGTATACTGTTTATGCCATGTATTAGGGCTCTTAGCATTGTCCCTATTTTTTCTTCCATAATCTTGTTTTAGATTTTGTATTTAGGTCTTTGATCCATTTTGAATTATTTTTTGTGCGTGGTGTGAAGTGTGGGTCTTGTTTCCTTTTTTTGCACATGTATATCCAGTTATGCCAGCACCATTTGCTAAAGAGACTGTCTTTTCCCCATTTAATGGACTTTGGGCCCTTGTCAAATATCAGCTATTCATAAAACCAATAAAAACCAAATCTGGTGCCATAGAGTCGATCTTGACTCATAGCGACCCTATAGAACAGAGTAGTACTGCCCCATAGAGTATCCAGGGAGCACCTGCTGGATTTGAACTGCCGACATTTTGGTTAGCAGCTGTAGCACTTAAACCACTATGCCACCAGCTGCTCATAAGTGGATGAATTTATGTCTGGATTCTCAATTCTGTTCCAATGGTCTATGTATCTGTTGTCGTATCAGTACCAGGCTGTTTTGACTACTGTGGCAGTATAACAGGTTTTAAAATCAGGCAGTGCGAGGCCTCTCACTTTGTTCTTCTTTTTCAGTAATGTTTTACTTATCTGAGGTCTCTTCCCTTTCCATATGAAGGTGGTGATATATTTCTCCATTTCATTAAAAAATGCCATTGGAATTTGGATCAGGGTTGCATCGTATTTGTAGAACCCTTTGGGTAGAATGGAAACTCTACTGGCATAGTGGTTAAGTACTACATCTGCTAACCAAGAGGTTGGCAGTTCGAATCTGCCAGACGCTTCTTGGAAACTTTTTGGGGCAGTTCTACTCTGTCCAGTAGGGTTGCTATGAGTTGGAATCAACTTGATAGCAATGGGTTTTTGGGTAGAATAGACATTTTCACGATGTTGAGTCTTCCTATCCATAAGCAAGGTATGTTTTTCCACTTATGTAGGTCTCTTGGTTTCTTGCAGTAGTGCCTTGTAGTATTCTTTGTATAGGTCTTTTACGTCTCTGGTTAGATTTATTCCTAAGTATTTTATCTTCTTGCGGGTATTGTAAATGGTATTCATGTTGTTATTTCCTTTTCAACGTTCTCTTTGTTAGTGTAGAGGAAATCAACTGATTTTTGTGTGTTTATCTTGTATCCTGATACTTTGCTGGTCTCATATCAGTTCCAGCAGTTTTCTTGTGGATTTTTAAGGGTTTTCTGTGTATAAGATAGTATCATCTGCAAATAGAGATACTTTTACTTCTTCCGTACTAATTTGGATGTCTTTTATTTCTTTTTCTAGCCCAATCGCTCTGGCTAGGACCTCCAGCACAATGTTGAATAAGAGTGGTGATAAAGGGTATCTTTGTCTGGTTCCCGTTTTCAAGGGGAGTGAGTCGGAATCGACTCGACGGCACTGGGTTTTTTTTTTTTTTTTTTTTTACTTTCAGACTGTCTCCACTTAGGATGACATTGTTTGTTAGCTTTGTATAAATGCCCTTTATTATGTTGAGGAATTTCCCTTCTATTCCTACTTTGCTGAAAGTTTTTGTCATGAATCGGTGTTGAACTTTGTCAAATGCCTCTTCTGCACCAGTTGATAAGATCACATGGTCCTTGTCATTTGTTTTATTTATATGGTAGATTACATTGATTACTTTTCTAATGTTGAACCATCTCTGCGTACGTAGTATAAATCCCACTTGGTCACAGTGAATTATTTTTTTGATATGTTGCTGAATTCTATTGGCTAGAACTTTGTTGAGGATTTCTGTGTCTAAGTTCATGAGGGAGGAAACCCTGGTGGTGTAGTGGTTAAGAGCTATGGCTGCTAACCAAAGGTTGGCAGTTCAAATCCACTAGTCACTCCTTACAAACCCTATGGTGCAGTTCTATTCTGTCCTATAGGGTTGCTATGAGTCAGAATCGACTCGACGGCAACTTTTTTTTTTTTTTTTAATGGTTTTACCTGGTTTTGGTGTCAAGGTTATGCTGACTTCATAGAATGAAGTTTCTCCATAGAATGAGTTTGGGAGTATTCCATACTTTTCTATGCTCTGAAATACTTTTAGTAATAGTGGTGTTTTAACTCTTCTCTGAAAGTTTGGTAGAATTTTCCAGTGAAGCCATTAGGGCCAGGGCTTTTTTTTTGTTGGCAGTTTTTAAATTACCTTTTCAATCTCTTCTTTTGTTATAGGTTTACTTAGTTGTTCTACTTCTGTTTGTGTTAGTTTAGGTAGGTAGTGTGTTTCTAGAAATATGTCCATTTCCTCTAGGTTTTCAAATTTGTTAGAGTACAATGTTTTGTAGTATTCTGTTATGATTCTTTTAATTTCAGTTGGATCTGTTGTGATATCGTCTGTCTCATTTCTTATTCAGTTTATTTGCTTCCTCTCCTGTTTTTCTTTTGTTAGTTTGGCCAGTGGTTTATCAATTTTATTGATCTTTTCAAAGAACCATCTTCTGGCCTTGTTAACTCTTTCAATTGTTTTTCCATTCTCTATTTCATTTAATTCTGCTCTAATTTTTATTATTTGCTTTCTTCTGGTACCTGAGGCTTCTTTTGCTGTTCTCTTTCAATTTGTTCGAGTTCTAGGTTTAATTCTTTGATTTTGGCCTTTTCTTCTTTTTGAATGTGTGCATTTATCGCTATAAATTGACCTCTGAGCACTGCTTTTGCTGTGTCCCTAAGGTTCTGGTAGGATGTGTTCTCATTCTCATTTGATTCTATGAATTTCTTTTTTCTGTCCTTAATTTCTTCTATAACCCAATAGTTCTTTTTTAGCAAGGTATTGCTCACCTTGCATGTGTTTCATTATTTTTCCTTGCTTTTTCTGTTACTGATTTCTACTTTTATGGCTTTATGATCAGAAAAGTTGCTTTGTAATATTTCAGTGTTCTGCATTCTGTTATGTCTTGCTTTGTGTGGCCTAATGTGTGGTCAATTCTGAAGAATGTTCCATGTGCTTGGAAAAGAAAGTATACTTGGCTGCTGTTGGGTGGAGTGTTCTGTGTATGTCTATGAGGTCAAGTTGGTTGATTGTCTGGCATTTAGATTTTCTGTGTCTTTATTGAGCTTCTTTCTGAATGTTCTGTCCTTCGCCAAAAGTGGTGTGTTGAAGTCTCCTGTTATTGTGGAGATGCCTATCTCTCTTTTCAATGCTGTTAGAGTTTGTTTTATGGATTTTGGAGCCCTGCCGTTGGATGCGTAAATATTTATTATGGTTGTATCATCCTGGTATATTGACCTTTTAATCATTATATAGTGTCCTTCCTTATTCTTTGTGGTGGATTTTACTTTACTCTCTATTTTGTCAGAAATTAATATTGCCACTACTGCTACTTTTTGACTTTTTTTGCCTGATATATTTTTTTTTCCATCCCTTGAGTTTTAGTTTGTTTGTGTGCTTAATCTAAGGTATGTCTCTTGTAGGCAGCATATAGACAGATCATGTTTTTTAAATCCATTCCCTGTCCCTTTATCGGTGCATTTAGTCCATTTGCAGTCAGTGTAATTATTTATAGTTATGAGTTTAGTGCCGTCATTTTGATGTATTTTTTGTGTGTGCGTTGTTGACAGTTTCTTTGTTCCACTTAATTTTTTGTGCTGTCATTTTTCCTTACATATTTTCGTTTCCTCTTTTTCACTATTGTTGATTTTATATTTGCTGAGTCTTTATGTTTTTCTTGTTTTTTATTTTGATGTGTAAGATTGTTAGTTTCCTTTGTAGTTTTTTTTTTGTAGTTTACCTTAATGTTTACCCATATTTCCTAAGTTTAAAGCAATCTTTTATTTCTTTATATCACCTTGACTTCCTCTCCATATGAAAGATCTATGACTTCATTTTTTAGACCCTCTTTTTTGTTTTAATGGTATCATCTTTTATACAATGATGTGTCTCTATTTCCCTGTTTTGACCTTTTAGCTTTGATTTATTTTTATGATTTCCCTATCTGGGTTGATATCTGGTTGCTCTGTCCTGTGTTCTAGTTTTGGGCTGTCATCTGATGTTATTGAGTTTCTAAGCAAAGGACTCGCTTTAGTATTTCTCGTAATTTTGGTTTCGGTTTTGCAAATTCCCTAAACTTATATTTGTCTGGAAATGTTCTAGTTTTGCCATCATATTTGAGAGACAGTTTTGCTGGATATATAATTCTTGGCTAGTAATTTTTTTCCTTTAAGACTTTATATATGTCATCCCATTGCCTTCTTGCCTGCATGGTTTCTGCTGAGTAGTCTGAGCTTAGTCTTATTGACTCCCCTTTGTAGGTGACTTTTCATTTTTCTGTAGCTGTTCTTTAAATTCTGTCTTTATCTTTGGTTTTGAGAAGTTTGATTATAATACGTCTTGGTGACTTTCTTTTGGGATCTACCTTGTGTGGGGTTCAATAAGAATCCTGGATAGATATCTTCTCATTTTTCACAATATCAGGGAAGTTTTCTGCCAACAGATCAACAATTTCCTCTGTATTTTCTGTTATCCCCCCTGTTCTGGTACTCCAATTACTAGTAGGTTATTTCTCTTGATAGAGTCCCACATAATTCTTAAGGTTTCTTCATTTTTTTAAATTCTCTTATCTGATTTTTCCTCAAGTATGTTGGTGCCAAGTGTTTTATCTTCAGTCTCACTAATTCCAACTTCCATTGACTCAGTTCTGCTCTTATGATTGTCTATCGAATTGTCTAATTCTGAAATTTTGTTGTTAATCTTCTGAATTTCTGTTTACTGTATCTCTATGGATTCTTGCAGCCTATTAAATTTGTCCCTGTGCTCTTGCCTAATCTGCTTAAGTTCCTCTAATGCTTTGTCTGTGTGCTGCTTGCATTGTTCTGCATTTTGCCTGATTTCCTTCCTGATCTCTTGAAGAGTTCTGTGTGTTAATCTTTTGTACTCTACCTCTGGTAATTCCAGGAAGTTCTCTTCATCCAGAAGATTTCTTGGGTCTTTGATTTGGGACCGTGCTGAAGCCATTGTGATCTGCCTCTTTATATGATTTGATATTGACTGTTGTCTGTGAGCCATCAAGTTATATTTATTTACATTATGTTTGTTTACTGTGCCCTAGCTTCTTGTTTTGTTTTGTTTTGATATGCCCAAATTGGCTGCTCAAGTGAGCTAGTTGATTATTGGCATCTTTGAAGCTCTCACACCCTGTCACCAGGTGGTTAGAACTGTTACTAGGTATGTGAGCTCAGATGTCCATTTACTTTTCCTATGTGGATTCAGCTCAGGTGTCCAGGTAGTCAGTTACTACGTATGTGGTGCAGACTCTCTCCTACAGTCCTACATAAGTAGAGGCGATTGGTGTAGGCACGGGTATCTTGGTGCAGTAGGGGGTCACACACTGAGCAAAAGAGGGGCTCACAACTGCCCCTGAGTGTCCGTGAGGAAAGCGTGTTTCTGTTCCCTAAGGCTGGTAGGTAGTGGGTTTTGCAGTTGGACTATGGCCACCCAGTGCTGTTGGCTGTAAGGGCTGGGGGGCACCACTTATTCTTGGACCCCTGTTATAGGTGGCTAGGTGTTATAGGTGGAGCTACCAGTCCTCAGGCCCATGTTGTGGGTAGGTGAGGACCCTGCTTAATAGGCAGAACCGTGTCAAATGTTATGAATCTGCCTTTCCACCATGTAGCTGAAATAGCTGAAGTTAGACTTCAGGTATATGCCCTGTTGTACTGTGCTAATGAGGGCCTATGCTGTGGAAATGGACCCATAGAGGCCTATCAGGGGCGAAAGACATTCAAAGTCCATGGACCCCTTATGCCTGTGCCTAGGCAGAGGAGCTGTTTTTGCCCTGAGTTCCTAGCTTAGGGGAGCTGGAAGATCATTTTTTCCTGTTTGTTGGTTTGTTCCCTCTCCAAGCCTGGGAGAACTGCTCAGGGCGAGTGCAGGGTCCTTCTTCCAGCCCAGGGGATGCAGCCAGCTGGGATCTCGTGCAGATCCAGAAGGGAGCAGGTAAGTGGGAGAGAGGTTTTTCCTGACAGGGTGTTTTTAGGTCAGCAAGGTAGGTTAAACACAGATACTTGTCCATTTGCTGATTAAGGGCTGCTGCTTGCTTGTTCTGTAGGGTTGAGCAGACTGTCCACCACTTGCTCTCTCCTGATGTGGGGAACACATCCTAAATGCCACTGCTCGTTTTAGGACACTAGCACTGGTGGAATTGGCCTGCAGGGTGCCGGTTGCCACCACGTCAGGTCTGGTAACTCCTCACTGCTTCTGAACTGTTTCTTCCTCCCCCTGCCACTCAGCCCGATTCCTCAACTTTGCCTTTGATGTTCAGGGATCCTAGTTTGTCATGTACGGTCAATTCACTTGTTTTTTTTTGAGTCTTTGTTGTAAGAGGGACCACAGAAAGTTTTGACTACTCTGTTATCTTGGCCCCACCTCCTCAAGGTCATATTTTGGCTCTCATAGACTTGTTTGAATTTTCTTCAGCTTCCAGTTGAACTTGCATATGAGCAATTAATGATCTGTTCCCATGTGGCCCCTAGCCTTGTTCTGACTGAGGATGTTGAGCTTCTCCATCATCTCTTTCCACAAATGTAGTTGATTTGATTCCTGTGTATTCCATCTGTATAGTTTCTGTTCATGTTGCTGAAAAAGGTATTTCCAATGAATAGGTCATTGGAATTGCAGAATTCTATCATTTGATCTCTGTCATTTCTATCACCAATGTCATATTTTCCAACTATGGATCCTTCTTCTTTGTTTCCAACTTTCATATTTGAGTGACAAGAAATTATCATTACATCTTGATTGCAGGTTTGATTAATTTCATACTGCAGAGGTTGGTAAAAATGATCAATTTCTTCATCTGTGGCATTGGTGTGTATTTTTGAATAATCATTGTATTAACTGGTCTTCCTTGTAGGCGTATGGATATTGTCCTATCACAGATAGCATTGTACTTCAGGATAGATCTTGAGATGTTCCTTTTGACAAAGAATGCAATACTGTTCCTCTTCAATTTGTCATTCCTGGTGTAGTAGACCATAAAAAAATTGTGCAATTCAAAATGGCCAGTAGCAGTCCATTTCAGCTCATTAATGCCTAGGATATCTATCTTCAAGAGTTTCATTTCATTTTTGATAACTGTCAGTTTTTCCAGACGCGTACTTCGTACATTCCACCTTCCAATTATTCATAGATGTTTGAAGCTGTTTCTTTTCATTTTGAGTCATTCCACATCAGCAAACAGAGGTCCTAAAAGCTTTACCCCATTGACTCTACTTTGAGAAGGCAGCTCTTCCCCAGTTGTATTTTGAGTGACTTCCAATCTGAGGGGCTCATCTTCCTGCACTGTATCAGATAATTTTCTGCTATTATACATAAGATCTCACTGGCTAATTTTTTTTTTTTTTTAATGAAGTAGACCATCAGGTCCTTTTTCTTAGTCTATCTTATTCTTGAAGCTCTGCTGATACCTGTTCATCATGGGTGACCCAAACGGTATTTGAAATACCAATGACATAGCTTCCAGTGTCATAGCAACATAGAACCCACCACGGATGCATGATAGTTCTTTTGTTAGTAAACATCAATAAGGCTTTAGATAACCAGTAATCTTTGGTCTCTATGGATTTGCCTTTACTTGCATTTTTATATAAGCGAGGTTATACAAAATTTGTCCTTCTGTGATTGTCTTATTTCACTCAGCTTAATATCTACAGGGTTGATACAGGGTCTTTATGAGTTGGAATCGGCTGCACAGCAATGAGTTTGTTTTTTTTTTTTTTTGGAATGTATTGAAGCACCATCCATATTGTAGCACATATCAAGACTTCATTTCTCCTAGTGGCTAAGTAGTATTCCATTGCACATATGTTTATTAATCTATCAATGGACATTTAGGTTGTTTCCATCTTTTGGCTATTGTGGATAGTGCTGCGATAACACTGGGGCACAAGTCTATGTCTGACTCCCTACTTTCAAGTCTTTTGGGTATATACCTAGGAGTGAAATTTCTGGGTCATATAGTAGTTCTATTTTTAGTTTTTTTAGGAACCACCACAATGTTTTCTACAATGGCTATGCCATTTTGCATTGCCACCAGCATTGGATGAGGGTTCTAATTTCCCCACATCCTTGCTAACCAGGGCCAGGAGGGAGGGGAAGAGCAGGGCTAATGGTGATGGAAAAATAGCATTGATAAGGGTAGGGTTGCTCAGCTGATTTTTGTAATTGCTGTCAATAAGTTGTACACCTGTAAAAAGATGAATTTGCAAAAGTTGTGTGATATAGTCACATCAAATACAAAAAAATAAAAAATAGAGTAGCTGCTAAGGCTGCTTAAGTACAACCAAAAACCTTATGGGTTTGAAGGTTTAGGGTCATGGGTTCATGGAACATCTGAGTTAATCAGCTTAACAACGTGTTTAATGCCTCTCTTCTACTACCTCATTCACTGCGTAGTGTCTGGGGTCTTAAAAACTTGCAGGTGGTCATCCAAGGTGCGACAGTTGGTCTCTATTTACCTGGAGCAACAGAGGAAGAAGGAGAGTCAGGTAGGAAGATATGGAGTGTGTAATTAATTGCCTCCATGAACATCTCCCTTCTTTGCCATGAGACCAGAACTGGATCATGTTCAGCAACCATTATTGAACATTTTGATCCAAGATTCTATAGAAGAATCCTGATCAAAAGGGGAAAACGTAGAACAAAATTTAAAATTATTATGGAATCCAGACTTTCTGTAGCTATGAGGGCTGGATGAATCCCTGTAACTATTGCCCTGAGATTATCTTTAAAACTTAAACCAAAATTATCCCCTGATATCTTCTTAAAACTGAACAATAGTTTAGCTTAACTTGTAAAAACTGTCTGCCTTAAGCATTATGCTCTTTTAAGAACTATATATATGGGATCAAAGTGACAATGGAAACTTGAAAGATTAGATACGAACCTTAGGCGGCATTGAGTTTATGTCGATGGGGGACAAAAAACTCAAAAACGGAGGGTAAGATGACTTCACAACTCAAAGAATGTAATCAATGTCACTGACTTTCACATGTAGACACAGTTGAATTGATGTATATTTTGCTGTGTATATTCTCAACAGCAACAACAACAAATATTAATTGTAAAATCTAGGTGATAGGTACATGGTTGTTCACGGATAGGTGTATGGTTGTTAACTATTACAACTTTTCTGTGTGTTAGAAAATGTTTTTAATGAAATATTGCAAATAGCCAAAAAAAAAAAAAAAAAGAAGAAGAAAAGAAAATAAGGATGCTGATAGAGCCGAAGGCACAAACCAGCTTAAACCAAGGTATAAATGTACTGTTGTTGTTAGCTGACATTGAATTAGCTCCTGACTCATGGAAACCCCATGCTCAGTGGAACAAAATGCTGCTTGGTCTTGCAACATCCCTGTCATCAGTTGCAGATTGGACCATTGTGATCCAGGGGGTTTTCACTGGCTGATTTTTGGAAGTAGACTGCCAGATCTTTCTTCCTAGTTTTTCTTAGCCTGGATGCTTTTACAAAAGCATCATACCAACACGTTAGCCTCCACTGATAGACAGGTGGTGGCTCTATTGGAGATGCACTGGCTGAGAACCAAACCCCGGTCTCCTGTATGGAAGGTGAGAATTCTACCACTGAACCACCACTGCCCTCTAGCTAGGTATTTTCCTGGCATGTGGATTTACCATATTTTCTTGATCACAAGAGAATAGGTCACATCAGGAGTTTTCTAAGGCAACAACTTGAGAATTATAATGTGCCTGATAAATAGACTCTTAGTTGAGGGAAATTACCATTGGATTCCTTTGAGTTCAGGGAAATGATAATGACTTACATTTGAGTAGCACTAAGGATTTAAAAGCATGTCTACATTTCCAAACATGAAGCCCTCTTGTGCATAAGCAGGAGGAAATATTCTTTCAGGCCAGCAGGCAGGCAGACACCTAGAGAGATTCCAAATGGCTTCCTCACTCCACGTTGAGGGCTGTCCCTCCCGCCCACACTGGCTCTCTGATGTAAAATTAATGGAATGTTATTCAAATTTAGATATAAAAGATGCTTGGATTTTGATGTAATCTACTTGGCTTTTCCTCACAGATTTGTTAGAATGATTTCCTCCCATCAAACTCCAAAAAAGAGAAATTGGTGTCAGTTATTGACAGGCCCTGCTGCTGCTCATTGGCTTATCAGCTGTTGCCTTAACTGTGTAGCCATGGACACAGCACTCAACTGCATGTCACTTGGGTTGTGGGCTAGTGCGTGGCTTCTGGGGACTGCCCATGTGCCTTTGGGCTTGTTGCCCCGCCGCTGCTCAGCTTCTCTGAGGAAGAAGTGTCTTCCTTATTAGCGTGGGACATGAAAGGCCGCTAGGTACACCCACACTTAATGAGCACTTACTCTATGCCAGGTGCTAGGGACACAAAGACACAGGCAGTCTCTGTCCTTGTGAAGCTTTCAGAGTAGTGGAATATTCTGGGATTTAAAGAAATAATTGCAAAAGCATATGTCCTCTGTAGACACTTTTTACAGAAGTCATTTAATTGGCTATTCCAAATGATTATTAACGATAGGTGGTAATCCTATTTTACAGATTAGGAGACTGAGCCTAGTGAGTTTTAGGAAATTGGCCTATAGCCCACAGCAAGTTGACAGCTGAATCAGGTTCCAATGCCAACAAGCTTGTCTCCAAATCCTTTGCTCTTTCCAACATATCCTGAGAAGGTGGTGCCTTAAAAATCTCATCCTGGCGGAGCCAACAGGAATAGACAGATGCTTCAAGCGAGCCCTCTTTACAACAAAGACCTGAAAAAGACAAATGAAATGAGTATATTTATGACAAGCTAGGAGCCCTGAGCATCAAAGGCAAGCTTAGAAAAAGGAAGAGAGGGATGGGGGAGGAAGAGATGGTTTAGAAGCGGAGGGGAGTTACCGGACCTGAATCGCGGGGAGCCCTCAGGCACCTTTCTTGGAGTGGTGGCAGTGGGCTGGTACTAGCGTTTGGCTGCAGTTTCCTTAGTAAGAAGCAGCCAGCCACACAGCCTACTCACACCTCCAGAACCAGAGAAGAATGGTGCTCTCAGCAAAAGCTAAGTACTTGCGTATATTTTTCTGCACCCTCCCACCCTCAAGCTGGCTTCAGTGGCTGAATTCCCTAGGCCTGAGATATGCCCTGTTGAGTGCCTAGAGCAATCCTTCCAGCCTTGGAGGAGGAAAAAATATGCATTTGGGGGAAAAGATAATTGGCCAGCTCCACTAACCAGGGGACCTCAGGACAGAAGCGGCTCCTGTTCAGGCATAAAGAGTCTGTGGACTTTGAGCAGCTTTCCCCTCTGCATGGATCTGTGTGGGCCTATTTCAGGAGAATAGGCCCTTGTTGGCAGACTCTAACCATTTCAGCTGTGTGGTGGAGAGGTGGGTGTTTGATGATTGACGTTGCTTTGCCTATTAAACAGGGTCCTCACCTACACACATCAGTGGCCTAAGGACTGGTAGCTCCACTCAGGTCACCCAGCCACCCATAACAGGGGTCCAAGCATAACTGGTACCTCCCAGTCCTTACAACCAAAAATATTAGGTGCCCATGGTCCCTCCGCAGAACCCACCCAGCTGCACACTCTAGGGAACAGGAACGTGCTATCCTCAGAGAAACTCGGGGGTTGGTTCTCAGCCCCCTGCCTTGTTTGCAGTGTGACCCCCTGGTGCAATCAGATACCAGTACGTACACCAATCACCCCTGCACCTCTAAGACTGTAGGACAGAGCCTGTACCACACATTTGATGATCAGCTACCTGCACACCTGGGCTGAATTTATACAAGAAAAGTGAATGGACTCCTAGAGTGATATACCTGATAACAGCTCTAGCCATCTGGGGACGAGACATCAGAGCTCCAAAGGCAAAAATAATCAAACTAGGTCACTCAAGCAACCCATTTGGGCATATCAAAATAAAACAAAGCAAGAAGCTACGAGACACTAAGCAAGCATAAACTAATACGATAACTTATAGATGGCTCGGAGACAAGAGTCAATATCAGTCACATAAAGAAACAGACCATGATTATCTCAACAAGCTCTCAAAACAAAGAATCCAGGGATCTTCTAGATGAAAGTGCATTCCTGGAATTACCAGAGGCAGAATACAAAAGATTAACATACAGAACCCTTCAAGACATCAGAAGGAAATGAGGTAATATGCAGGACAAGCCAAAAAACACACAGATAAAGTAATTGAAGAGAGAAAGATTATTCCGGAACATAATGAAAAATTTAATAAGCTGGAAAAATCCATAGACAGAAGGCAATCAGAAATTCAGAAGATTAACAATAAAATTATAGAAGTAGACAACTCAATAGAAAGTCAGAGGAGCAGAATTGACTGAATTCAAAGATAAATCACTTGGCACTAATATATTTGAAGAAAAATCAGATAAAAGAATTAAAAAAATGAAGAAACCTTAAGAATCATGTGGGACTGTATCAAGAGTGATTGGAGTACCAGAACAGGGAGAGATAACAGAAAATACAGAGAGAATTGCTGAAGATTTGTTGGCTGAAAACTTCCCTGATATCATGAACTATGAAAAGATATCTATCCAATGTGCTCATCGAACTCCACATGAGGTAGATGTTCAAAGAAAGTCACCAAGACATATTATAATCAAACTTGCCAAAACCAATAATAAAGAGAGAGTTTTAAGAGGAGCTAGGGATAAACGAAAAGTCACCTACAAAGGAGAGCCAATAAGAATAAGCTTGGACTGCTCAGCTGAAACCATGCAGGCAAGAAGGCAATGGGATGACTTATTTAAAAAACAGAAGGAAAAAAATTGCCAGCCAAGAATCTTATATCCAGCAAAACTATCTCTTAAATATGAATTTGTGAAATTAGGACATTTCCAGAAAAACTGAAGTTTAGGGAATTTGTAAAACCCAAACCAAAACTACAAGAAATACTAAAGGGAGTTCTTTGGTTAGAAAATCAAGAATATCAGGTATCAACCCAAGACTAGAACACTGGGCAGAGCAATCAGAAGTCAACCCAGATAGAGAAATAAAAAAAACAAAGCAAGATTAAAAAAAAAAAAAAGCTCAAAACCGGGTAACAGGGATGTTGTTATATAAAAGAATACAACATTAAAATAATAAAGAAGGACCAAGAAGTATAATCATAGATCTTCCATATGAAGAGGAAGACATGGCGACACAAACAAATAAAAGTTAGACTTAAATTTAGAAAAATTGGGGTAAATAATAAAGTGACCACAAAGGAGACAAACTATCCTACTCATCAAAATACAATCCAAGAAAAAAATAGAGACACAGCAGACACAAAATCAACAACAATGAATATGAGCAAAGGAGAATATACAAAGATAACCTACAGAGCACATAAAATTAAGTGGGAAAAAGAAACTGTCAAGAAGACACAAAAAAAGGCATCAAAATGATAGAATTAAATTCATACCTACCCATAATTATGCTGAATGTAAATGGACTAAATGCACCAATAAAGAGACAGAGAGTGGCAGAATGGATTAAAAAACATGATCTGTCCATATGCTGCCTACAAGAGAAACACCTTAGACTTAGAGACACAAACTAAAACTCAAAGGATGGAAAAAAATATATCAAGCAAACAACAATCAAAAAAGAGCAGGAGTAGCAATATTAATTTCTGATAAAAGAGACTTTAAAGTTAAATCCACTATAAAGGATAAGGAGGACACTATATAATGATTAAAGGGATGATATACCAAGAAGATATAACCACATTAAATATTTATGACAGGGCTGTGAGATACATAAAACAAATTCTATCAGCATTGAAAAGTGAGATGGACAGCTCCACAATAATAGCAAGAGACTTCAACACACCACTTTCAGTGAAGGACAAAACATCCAGAAAGAAGCTCAATAAAGACACGGAAGATCTAAATGCCACAATTAATCAACTTGAACTCATAAACATATACAGAACACTCCACCCAACAGCAACCAAGTAGACTTTCTTTTCTAGTGCACATGGAACATTCTCTAGAAGAGACCACATATTAGGTCATAAAGCAAGCCTTAGCAGAATCCAAAACATTGAAATATTACAAAGCATCTTCTCTGACCATAAGGCCAAAAAGTGGAAATCAATAACACAAAAAGCAGGCAAAAGAAATCAAACACTTGGAAACTGAACAATACCCTGTTCAAAAAGGACTGGATTATAGAAGACATTAAGGAGGGAATAAAGAAATTCATAGAATCCAATGAGAATGAAAACACTGCCTATCAGAACCTTGGAACACAGCAAAAAACAGTGCTCAGAGGTCAATTTATATCCATAAATACACACATACAAAAAGAAGAAAGGGCCCAAATCAGAGAATTATCCCTACAACTTGAACAAATAGAAAGACAGCAACAAATGAAACCCTCAGACACCAGAAGAAAACAAATAATAAAAATTAGAGCAGAACTAAATGAAATAGAAAATAGAAAAAAACAATTGAAAGAATTAACAAGACCAAAAGCTGGTTCTTTGAAAAAATCAACAAAACTGATAAACCACTGGCCAAAATGACAAAAGAAAAAGAAAAACAGGAGAGGAAGCAAGTAACCCGAATAAGAAATGAGATGGGTGATATTACAATAGACCCAACTGAAATTAAAAGAATCATATCAGATTACTATGAAAAATTGTACTGTAACAAATTTGAAAACCTAGAAGAAATGGATGAATTCCTAGAAAAACACTACCTACCTAAACTAACACAGAGGTAACCCAACCCCAACCCAGTGCCCTAGAGTCGATTCCGACTCATAGCGACCCTACAGAACAACTAAATAGACCCAGAACAAAAGAAGAGATTAAAAAGGTAATCAAAAAACTCCCCCCCCCCCAAAAAAAACGCCCTGGCCCAGACGGCTTCACTGCAGAATTCTACCAAACTTTCAGAGAAGGATTAACACCACTACTACTAAAGGTATTTCAGAGCATACAAAAGGACGGAATACTGCCAAACTCATTCTATGAAGCCACCATATCAGTGATACCAAAAGCGGGCAAAGACACCACAGAGAAAGGAAATTACAGACCTATATCCCTCATGAACAGAGATGCAAAAATCTTCAATAAAATTCTAGCCAATAGAATTAAACAACATGTCAAAAAAATAATCCACCACGACCAAGTGGATTCATACCAGGTATCCAGGGATAGTTCAACACTAGAAAAACAATTAATGTAATCCATTACATAAATAAAACAAAAGACAAGAATTACATGATTTTATCAATTCATGCAGAAAAGGCATTTGACAATGTTCAACACCCATTCATGATAAAAACTCTCTGCAAAATAGGAATAGAAGGAAAATTCCTCGACATAATAAAGGGCATTTATACAAACCCAAGAGCCAACATCATCCTAAATGGAGAAAGCCTGAAAGTGTTCCCCTTGAAATCGGGAACAAGACAAGGATGCTCTTTATCACCGCTCTTTTTCAGCATTGTGCTGGAGGTCCTAGCCAGAGCAATTAGGCTAGATAAAGAAATAAAGGGCATCCAGACTGGCAAGGAAGAAGTAAAATTATTTCTATTTGCAGACGACATGATCTTATACACAGAAACCCCTGAGGAATCCTCAGGAAAACTACTGAAACTAATAGAAGAGTTCAGCAGAGTATTGGGATACAAGGTAAACATACAAAAATCAGTTGGATTCCTCTACACCAACAAAAAGAACATTGAAAAGGACATCAATGAATCAATACCATTTACAGTAGTCCTCAAGCAGATAAAATACTTAGGAATAAATCTTACCAGAGATGTAAAAGACTTATACAAAGAAAACTACAATACACTTCTGCAAGAAACCAAAAGAGACCTACATAAGTGGAAAAACCTACCTTGCTCATGGATAGAAAGACTATACATTATAAAAATGTCTGTTCTACCAAAAGTGATCTATACATTTAATGCAATTCTGATCCAAATTCCAACGGCATTCTTTAATGAGATGGAGAAACAAATCACCAACTTCATATGAAAGGGAAAGAGGCCCTGGATAAGTAAAGGATTATTGAAAGAGAAGAACAAAGTGGGAGAACTTACTCTATCTGATTTTAGTACCTATTATACTGCCACAGTAGTCAAAACAGCCTGGTACTGGTACAACAACAGATACACAGATCAATGGAACAGAATAGTGAATCCAGACATAAATCCATCCACATATGGGCAGTTGATATTTGACAAAGGCCCCAAATCAGTTAAATGGGGAAAAGACAGTCTTTTTAACAAATGGTGCTGGCAGAACTGGATATCCATCTGCAAAAAAATGAACAAGACCCTGACCTCACTCCATGCAAAAAATGAGCTCAAAATGGATCAAAGACCTAAATATAAAATCTGAAACGATATAGATCAGGGAAGAAAAAATAGGGACAATGTTAGGAACCCTAATACATGGCATAAACATTATACAAAGCATTACTTACAATGCAGTAGAGAAACTAGATAACTGGGAGCTCCTAAAAATCAAACACCTATGCTCATCCAAAGACTTCACCAAAACAGTAAAAAGGTTACCTACAGACTGGGGAAAAGTTCTTAGCTATGACATTTCCGATAGGTGCCTGATCTCTAAAATCTACATGATACTGCAAAAAGACAAATAACCCAATTAAAAAACGGGAAAAAAGATATGAATAGACACTTCACTAAAGAAGACATTCAGGCAGCTAACAGATACATGAGGAAATGCTCAGGATCATTAGCCATTAGAGAAATGCAAATCAAAACTACAATGAGATTCCATCTTACTCCAACAAGGCTGGCATTAATCCAAAAAACACAAAACAATAAATGTTGGAGAGGCTGTGGAGAGATTGGAACACTTATACACTGCTGGTGGGAACATAAAATGGCACAACCACTTTGGAAATCGATTTGGCACTTCCTTAAAATGCTAGAAATAGAACTACCATACGATTCAGAAATCCCACATCTTGGAATATATCCTAGAGAAATAAAAGCCTTTACATGAACAGATATATGCACGCCCATGTTCACTGCAGCACTGTTTACAATAGCAAAAAGATGGAGGCAACCAAGGTGCCCATCAATGGATGAATGGATAAATAAATTACGGTATATTCACACAGTGGAGTACCACGCATCAATAAAGAACAATGATGAATCTGTGAAACATTTCATAACGTGGAGGAATCTGGAAGGCATTATGCTGAGTGAAATTAGTCAGTGTTAAAAGGACAAATATTTCATAAGACCATTATTATAAGAACTCATATAATAGTTTAAACAGAGAAGAAAATATTCTTTGATGGTTATGCGAGGGGAGAGGGAGGGAGGGTGGGAGAGGGATATTCACTAATTAGATAGTAGATAAGAACTACTTTAGGTGGCCAGAAAGACAACACACAATATAGGCGAGCTCAGCACAACTGAACTAAACCAAAAGCAAAGAAGTTTTTGGAATAAACTGAATGCTTTGAAGGCCAGCATCGCAGAGGTGGGGCTTTGTGGACCATGGATTCAGGGGATATCTAAGTCAACTGGCATAATAAAATCTATTAAGAAAACATTCTGCATCCCACCTTGGAGAGAGGCATCTGGGGTCTTAAATGCTAGCGAGTGGCCATCTAAGATGCCTCAATTGGTCTCAACCCACATGGAGCAAAGTTGAATGAAGAACACCAAGGACACAAGGTGATTACGAGCCCAGGAGACAGAAAGGGCCACATAAACTAGAGACTACATCATCCTGAGACCAGAAGAGCTAGATGGTGCCCAACTACAATCGATAACTTCCCTGACAGGGAACACAACAGAGAACCCCTGAGGAAGCAGGAGAGCAGTGGGATGCAGACTCCAAAGTCTCATAAACAGACCAGACTTAATGGTCTGACTGAGACTAGAAGGACTCCAGGACAGGAACCATTCCCAAAGCCAACTCTTCAGACAGGGATTGGACTGGACAATGGGTTGGAGAGGGATGCTGGTGAGGAGTAATCAAATGGACACTTGAGACTATGTTGGCATCTCCTCCCTGGAGGGGAGATGAGAGGGTAGAGGGGTTAGAAGCTGGGAAAATGGACTTGAAAAGAGAGAGTAGAGGGAGGGAGTGGGCTGTCTCATTAGGGGGAGAGTAATTGGGAGTATGTAGCAAGGTGTATAGAAGTTTTTGCCTGAGAGACTGGCTTGATTTGTAAACTTTCACTTAAAATCACTTAAAACACAATAAAAATTAAAAAAAAGTGTAATTTCCAAGCAGAACAAAGAAAAAAAAAAAAGCTCATCCTCAGCAGCGTCCTCTAACCCGACACCTTTCAAATACTGTGTGTTAATTTCTCTGTCATCTCTATTTGGGCAGGAACTGTGTATAAAAAGAATTGCAGTCTTCTAACCCCAGGGGCATGGTGCTGGGTGTAGCTGATACTCAAAAAATATCAGTTAAAAATAGAAATGCCAACACAGTGACAAAAAGTGTACCCTGTATTTGAAACCCAAATAGAATTGTGTTTGAGACAATTCACTGTTCTGTATTCGGATGGCCTTTGGATTATGCACCTTGTTACTTCTCCTCTTGAGCACTTAAAGTCGAAGGATCATGGATCAAACAGGAAAACGAGCATCAGACCACATTAGAAGAAAGGCAAGTGTCCAATCACTTTACTGATCATGCCCCCTTTCCCTCAGCTATCCCAAGACTTCATTGGCCTTTTCTGAATTCTCAGCTTCCATTACGTTTGTGTCAGCCAAGATCACAGTCCTGAATCCCTAACTATCTCCTCTGCCCAGTGGTCACCCTTTGAAATCCTCAAGAATGGCACACACAGAAGGAAGCCACTAGCAAGGGGAGTCCCAGCCTATACGGTAGAGTGCTAAGGAAACGTTTTAGCCACTGAAGAGTCGCACAGGCTGACCACTGGCAGGGCCATTCCTTCTGTGGATGACAGGCCACTGGGCATGAGAACCCCAGGCACCTCATTTCTGGTGGCAGCAAGATTGCTGTTGGGATCTGTGAAATGATTCTTGCCATGCACACAGCTGATTCTGGAATAGGAGTTTCGGCAATCTCTTCCAACCTGTTCCTACTCTGGTGGGGAGGGGCTGGGGGCCAGGTTTGCTTTGGGAGCCCCTTAGTGTCTTTCTTCCTTGTATAAGGAGTCTCAGAAAGTCATAACAGGGACAGGCCCTGGAGAATATCCATCCCCACGAGTGATGTTTGAACCACAAAACACCACTTGAGTCTGTCACTCAAGAAACCTTCATTAAAGTCCTACTGAGTGCCAGGCACCTTTCTATGCACTGGGGCACAGCAGTGTATACAACAGGGACAAATATCTGCCCTTGTGAAACTTATACTCAAGCAGGGGAGACAGAAAATGAAATAAATAGGACAAGTAAGAAATTGTATAGTTTGTTAGAAGTTAAAGAGTGGAAGAGAAAAGGGAGAAAGAGGGGTGGGATATGCAGGAAGAGGTTAGGGCAGTTTATAGTGTCAAACTAGGTGGCAAGGTGGGGCTAATTGAGAAGGTAACCTTTGTGCACAGACGTGGAGGAGGATGCCACACTGCATGCAGAGGTTTGGGGCCAAAGTATACTCTGCAGAGAGAACAGCCAGTGAAAAGGCCCTGTGGTTGGAGTGCACCTGATGTGCTCAGGGAACAACAAGGAGGGTGGGTTTCCAGGCTTAGTGAGCAAGGAGGTGGCAAGGAAGGCGGGGAGTGTGAGAGTTCCCTGAGGGCCGGCCATGCAGGGCCTCAGGTGCTCCAAGTGACATGGTTGTCCTTTGCAGGATGTGAGAGAGGAGGAATGTGATCTGATCTAAATTTTAAAGGCCTTTCTCTGTCTGCTTTGCTGAGAGCAGACTGCCTGGTGGGCAGGGCAGAAGTGGGGACCAGTTAGGAGGCTGTTAGAGCCATCCTGACAGAGGAAGGCAACTCAAGGGAGTGGTTCCATGGAGCTGGTGAGGGTCTGATATATTCTGAAGAAAAAAAAAAGGATTTGTTGACAGAGTGAATGTAAGTGTGATAGAGAAAGAGCAGCTTAGGATGAGTCCAAGGTTTTGGCCAAGCAGCATGAGAGACGGAGTGGCCACTGTTGAGATGGGGAAGATGGTGGGGGCGCGGGGGGGGGGGGCCCAGTTGTGTTTTGGAGAGTGAGGAGGAATTAAGTTTTGGACAGGCTACAATTGAGCTGTTGTTTTACTTCTAAGCAGAGATTTCAAGCAGGCAGTTTGGTTGGCAGGGGATTTAGATGAAGGCCTGGAATAGAAGTGGAGACTTGGAACTGATAAGATTATTAAGGGAATGGGCACCAAAGGAAGAGCCTGGAGCACCTTACACTGGAGGTCGGGGAGAAGAGGAGGAATAAGTGGAGGGACATGAGAGAGTGGCCAGTGAGGGGCCAGGAAAACCTGGAGAGAGGGATGTCCTGGGAGCCCTGGAAGGCAGAGTGTGAAGAAGAAGGGATGACCCCTCTGTCCAGACCTGCTGTTCATAGGGTAAGATGGTCAAGTGTTCAGGCCACTGGGATGAGCCACATAGAGGTCATCAGCGACCCTGATGGGCACAGTTCCAGTACAGTAAGGAGTGGTTAGGAAATTATGGAGAGGGGCATGAAGTGGAGCAAAGACGCTTTATTGCCTGTTGGGCCTTGCTCTAGTATCTATTGGAAGAAAGGGTTCCCTGGCTAAAACCAATTGAAAACCACTGACCTCATGATCACAAACTACAGGCCAGCTGCCTCATTTTACACTGGAAGACTGTGGCCAGAGATACTCAGAGGGGAAAGTAGCTTGCCTACGGGAGTAAGGTCAGCATTGAGACTCCAGACCTGAGTGTTGAGAGTCGCTGGAGTCAACTAGGGGGAAAAGAGACCTGGCTTTCAGAAGGTGACCTGGCCGGGCTCATGGTTGGGGACCCACAAGGTGGCTTTTCCCAAATCCTGTGTACCTGAGCTTCAATTACAATTAGTAAGTGAGCTTCTGCAAAGAGCAACGATAGCAGTGCTTTTGGGGTATCTTTATAGTTTGCAAAACACTTCCACCTATGTTTTATCTTTTGAGATTGATGGCTCCCAGGGGAACAATAAAAAGCAACAATGAAGAACACAGACTCTGGGGTCTGGGCTCATATCTTAATCCTGCCATGTTCTGGGTTGTGAGACCTTTGGCGGACTACTTAACCTCTCTGTGTCTCAGCTTTTGCATCTGTAAAACAGTGGTAATAATATTACCCACCTCAGAGGGTTGTTGTGAGTTAGCTGAGTTAATATGTGAAACTCTTAGAACAGTGCTATTAAAGTATTAATATTACCTTCTCCATTTTAATAAGTGAAGCTGTTCGGAAACCTGCAGAGGTTGGCCTGGTGCAGGTTACTCAGTTATGACTTGAGCCTTGTTTTTCTAATTCCCCTTCAAACTTCTTACCACTGCCCACAAGGGCTGTCCCTCTGTGCCATTTTCTGCCTGTCTATTGCAGCCAGAGTCTCACTTCTTGCTCTCGTTAAAATCTTTTCTAAATGGTTTTTCCTAGGGAAGGTGACTGCAGGAGGGATTACTTTAGGTGTATACTTTTCACTTCTACAACTCTTCCTATTTTGCTTTATGTTCTTCATTTCAGGTTTTGAATTTACCCTAAAACTCAAAACAAATGTGTTGAGTTCATTTGCAAGTGTGAAATTCCCATTTATTAAAATGATGACGTCAACTCCCTTAAGAGTTCCATATGTCCATGCAGAGAAATTATTTTAAATAAAATGTTTCTATGAATATAAAATATTTGGTATTTGTTTGTTTGTTGTTATAACACTCTAACCAGAGGGTGACATATTCTAGGCTAGGCAGGTAATTGATTTTCTCATTCCCAGGTTGAGCCTGGAGAAAGGAGAGGTGCTGGGAAGAACCCTAAACTAAGAATCTGGAAGCCTGGTTTCTAATCCCAAGCACTTATTTTGCCTTTGGGAAATCAGTTACTTCTTGCATCTCAGTTTCTCCATTTGTAAAGTGGGACTGGGTAACCTCTCCACTTTCTCATTAATAGTAATAATCCTATTACTCTGTCCTGGTTAGTGTTCTCCCAGAAGCAGAGAAAAAAAGATACCAGCGCAAATAGTTTTCTTGGGAGGTGATCCCAGGAGACACCTTTAGGGGAGTAGGGAAGTGAGACACAGAAGGGAAGGCAGCCTATAATGGATGTATCATCAATCCATTTATCTCTGTGGGCCACTGGAGCTTAACCCAGCTAGGGAGCCCTGGAAGATAGTGTGGCACATGGGTCAGAGTTGTCCCTCTCAAGCTGCAAGGGAGCTGGGGTCTTCATACACCTATTCCCATCAGTCATTGGTTGAGGGTTTTTCCTATAAAGTACTTGTTGTCTCCCATATAGGTGGAAAAATCCCTAAGACCAGAAATACAGTGCTAGCAGTTAGAAGTTGGGCAGGCACACCAAAGCCGTGAAGGCGAGGGGATACAGATAGAGTACCAATGATGTCTGCTACACATTTGTCCTCCAGCTCTGCATGAGATTTGTGCCTTGTAGACCCGCATATGCTGATCCAGCCTAGTCAAAGTCACTGCCAAACCAACCTGTATTTCATGATAGGTGTCTCATTTGGTGTGGTGTTTTTGCCCAAAGCATCACAGAATACCAGTATTGTTAATGTATAGCCTTGCTAGTAAAGACATAAAAATGTGTTTGAATTATTTACTTTCATATAAATAGAGTAACCCATACCAATATTATGACGTCTTGATGTTACGACATCATCCTCACTTAGATTTTGATGTGACTTCTCTACAAGAGGCAGAGTAGGCACTGCATTAGTTCTGTGGGAATGCACAAGCCCCAGGCGCCCGCGGGACAGTGTCACCTCGTGACTCACGTGACACATGCGAATGACATCTGTTATGTGTATTCAGCAGGGACGATTGGGTGGAACCAACACCAATGAGAATTCAGGTAGATTCAAGGACTTCTGGGCAATTCAAGGAAATTCCCTGAAAACTTACTTCGAGTCATCTATGTCCCCAGTAACTGAAGATCCTGCCAATAACAAAGAAAGACGGACTGAAATTTGTATTCTTTTTGTCTGTTTTCAAGTTTGTTAATGAAATTCATTTATTCAATCAACAAACGCTGCTTGAGAGCCTACCATGCTCCGGGTGCTGGGGGCACAGCAGCAAACAAAACCCAAATGAGGTTATGACATACTGCTTTTCTAACCCAAATTCCACAGTGAAGCCTGACCACAGGGCTTTGAAACTAAAAGAAGAGAAAGAGGGAAAAGGGAGAACAACCTAGAAACATGTATATGTTGCGTCTGACAGAAGGAAGAATTATTCGCAGTACACTTAAGGAGTGGGAATGTTCTAGATGACCCAGTATATTTCCTCTCACCACAATGGCCGAACCATATTCAAATATTGTGAAATGCCATAGGATATAGATATATGTCAGGTTTACTTTTCTTAACGTTCTAAGAAAAAAATAAGGTAGGTTATTCCATGAATTAAAAAGTGATCATATGATTTCAAAAACATAAGCAGCAAAAGATAAAACAGATAAATTTTAAAAATTTAAACTTTTGTGCAGCAAAGGACTTTATCAACAAAGTGAAGAGACAACCTAGAGAATCGGAGAAAATATTTGGGAAACATATATCTGATAAGGTTAACCCTTGGTGGTACAAACAGCTAAGTGCTTGGCTAGTAGCTGAAGTATTGATGGTTCAAAACCACCCAGAGGCGCCTCAGTAACTAACAACAACAAAGCTCATAAGGGTTTACTATCGAGAATATATAAGGAACTCCTACAACTTAACAACAAAAAGAGAAAAACCCAATTAAAAAATGGGTAAAAAACTTGAAGAGACGTTTTACCAAAGAAGACATACAAATGGCCAATAAATCAGAAAGACCCAAACAAGTTGCCATCAAATTGATTCTAACTCACAGCAACCCCACGTGTGCTAGAGTAGAGCCTGCTCCATAGGGCTTTCAGTGGCTGTGATCTTTCAGGCGTATATCGCCTGCCCTATCTTCCAAGGCACCACTGGGTTAATTCAAACTGCAAGCCTTTTGTTTGTAGTGGAATGCTTAATCATTAGTGCCACCCAGGGACTCTCAGATGGCCATTGAGTACATAATAAGATGCTCAACATCATTAATCATTAAAAACAAAACAAAACAAAAAACCATTGTGGTTGAGTTGATTCTGACTCAGAACGACCCTATAGGGACAGAGTAGAACTGCCGCACAGGGTTTCCAAGGAGCAGCTGGTGGAGTCCAGCTGCTGACCTTTTGATTAGCAGCCAAACTCTAATAATCACTTTTCCACCAGGGCTGCCATTAGTCATTAAAAACCCATTGCCATTGAGTCGATTCTGACTCATAAACAGAAAAACCAAACCCAGTGCCGTCCAATCGGTTCTGACTCATAGCAACCCTACAGGACAGAGTAGAACTGCCCCACAGAGTTTCCGCAACCCTATATTAGCCATTAGGGAAAGGCAAATCATGAGCACAATGAGATACCACTCAACCCCCCACTAGAATGGCAGTTATCAGAAAAATGGAAAATAACAAGTGTTGGTGATGGTGTGGAGAAATCGCCACACTCAAGTATTGCTTGTAAAATCGGATTGTAAACTGGAGCTGCCAGTATGGAGAACAGTTTGGTGGTTCTTCAAAAAGTTAAACGTAACCTGCGATCCTGCAATTCCACTCTTAGGTATAGATCCCAAAGAGTTTAAGACAGAGACTCAGATACTTGTATCCTAATGCTCGTTGCAGCACTATTCACGATAATCGAAAGGTGGAAATAGCCTCGGTGTCCATCAGCAGAGGAATCGGCAAACAAACCGTGGTGTATACACAATGCAGTACATTGTTCAGCCATAAGGAGAACGAGGTTCTGATACATGCTACGACATAAATGAACCTTGAAAATATTATGCTGAGTGAAAAAATGTTAGACACAAAAGGGCAAATACTGATGATCCCGCTTGGAGGAAATATCCAGAACAGACAGAGACAAAAAGTTCTTAGGGGTTACCAGGGACTGGGGGGAGGGGTCTCGGGGAGTTATTGCTTAAGGGGTACTGAGTTTCTGTTCAGGATGTTAGAAAGCATTTGGAAATGGATAATGGTGCCGGTATCATCACAACGTGATGAATGTAATTAATGTTACAAAATTTTGCATTTAAAATGGCATATTTTTGTTATATATATTTTACCATAATTTTTTTTTTAAAAAAGGAAACAAGAAACTGAACAGAGAACCTTGTTCAATGAAGCACTGTTAAGAACTTTTAATCTTGACTATGAGTGTTCTATAGTGTCAATCTTAAAATTTTACTTGACCAAGTTGTGTATAAACAAGTAACTGAAGGAATAATCACATAATGCAGACGGAATACCTGGAAAATGGGAAATGCAGGAGATGTGGTTATTTGACGTTTTCACAAACACTCAATTTTTACGCAGTAAAAATAAATCCCCAAAACTCAACCCCCTGAAACTGATTTGCATGTGGAAGGTACTGCTGTTAACAGCCCACACGTGGTTTACTCAAATATTTGAAGCTGTAGATGCTTTGTTTGTTTTAAACAAACATAACTTTTATATGCAAATGGCTAAAAAACCCCAGAAAATTGCAAGAATGCTCTCTTCTAATTCTGAAGATACTGCTTTATTTTAAGGCATCAAGGACGATTTACATTCTGGAAAAACGAAAGAGGCATGAAAATTTCTGAACTCTCACAAATACAAACCACCATGGGAAGGCCGGCCACAGGCAACAGCTGTGATTTATAACCCACATTAGCGCAAGGGCTTTTCATTTTTGAACAACAACAATAACAACAACAGAAACGCCAAACTGAAACTGGGGAAGGAATAGAAACATTGTTTTTTACTAATGTGAGGTTGGAAACATACTGGCTTTCAAGTGAATTGGCCGTGACCACAACAGCACTTGGATCTGACTGGAGCCGATATTGCAGGCAGATGTGGGTTTGGCATTTGCATGCCCGCATTAAAAAACGTTTCTACTTGTTCCTACCAGCACATGGAGACGGGTCTTGCTGGGGCGGCACAAACGGATTATAAACACCCTTTACCTGAAAACATGCCATTTGGCTTAATATGGGGCCTGTGTGCTTAGACTCTGATTTATAAAAATGCAGCATATATTCAGGATATTTGACAAATACTTAAAAGAAACCCCCAAAACCAAATCCGTTGCAGTCAAGTCAATTCTGTCCCATAGCGACCCCACTGGACAGAATACAATTGCTGGTGGATTCAAACTAAAGACCTCTTGGTTGGCAGCCAAGCTCTTCACCTCTGCGCCAACACGGCCCCTGGCAAAGGCTTAGAAATGTTTTATTACGCCTGCTGCAGTTAAAGAAGCAGGTTTCTCCTGCAGAGTTCATTAACTCCGCTTTCACTTACTGAGTCAGGAGTTCCCAGAGGGAACAAGACATCAAAATACGCAGCTTCAAAGTAAGGAGTGAGGCAGGGGAGAGAAGCATAAACAAATCAAGATCTCTTGCTAAGACTCAAGGTCTAGCACCATGCGGGAGATGGATTATTGGCAGCGGTTTGGAAAGCAGAGCCCTCAAGGCGGCAGGGGTAAGCCGCCATCTTTGAGCAGGGCAGCACTGTTTCCTGCTTGGACAAAGTTTGAAGGGCAAGAGCTTTGGTTGCTATGCAAGGCCTACGCTGCCATTGTTTCTCTTGGCCATGACTGAACCACTGCCAGCTGGTTTGAAGCCCTGATCAAGTGTTACGGCTGCAAACCTATGGGGCAATTCTACCCTGTCCCATACGATCACTGTGAGTCGGAATCAACTGGACCGCTATGGGTTTGGTTTGGTTTTGGTTTTAGACTCATTAATAACGAGTTTCTCAGTGGAGGCCTCTCCTCTCCTCCTTCTGTAAGAGTCAGTACTCCAAGAATAATGTTGGTGGATCTTTTGGAAAGAGTCTGAGGGCAGAGTGCACAAGCGCATGAGAAAGGGAAGGGATGGCTCCAAAAAGGATAGCAAGACCCCTGTAAGCACAGTCATGAGTCTATGAGATTCTCTCAAACAAAATCTTGGATGGTATTTTGAGATATTACTTGTATTTGGTTTTTTGAATTTAGGAAAAAGAATGGCTTTTGGCTTCACTCCAGGCCTGTAAGTGGATGGGACACAAGGTCTAATGGCTTTTGGTCACTGTGCTTATCAAGAGGCATGTGTAAGTAAGTGGAGACTACTCACTGTCTATAAACACATCCTTTAAAAAAGCTAGCAGTCTAATCCACATAATGGAATTTTGGTGACTGCAAATGTAACCAATGCCAAAGCAGTGAGTGGGGTGGGTGTGGGGTGCAGGGGGTCATCACTGGGGCATGCACATTCCATCTCTTGTTCTCCATGTATTTTTTACTCCCCCCCCCAAGAGGTAACCATATTCACATGTTTGATATGTATCCTTTTATTTGTGTCTCCTTGTTAAACCTGAAGGGTATTTTTATTTCACATACATGATAGTGTACTATGATGTCACCACGGTTCTGACTCTTCTTCACTTGTCACTGTAGTTTTAAAATCTAACCTTGTTTGCTCTCTGTGTATCAAGTTGTTGCTTCTAACTCTTCACGATGTATGTGTGTATATATATATATAGCGCTTTAAGTGAAAGTTTACAATTCAAGTCAGCTTCTCATACAAAAAATTATACACACATTGTTATGTGACCCTAGTTGCTCTCCCTACAATGTGACAGCACACTCCTTCTCTCCGCCCTGTATTTCCTGTGTCCATTCAATGAGCTCCTGCCCGCCTCCGACTTCTCATCTCGCCTCCAGACAGAAGCTGCCCACATAGTCTCATGTGTTTACTTGAGCTAAGAAGTGCTCGCCTCACCAGTGTCATTTTGTCTTATAGTCCAGTCTAATCTTTGTCTGAAGAGTTGGCTTCGAGAATGGTTTTATTTTGGGGCTAACAGAGAGTCTGGGGGCTATGACTTCTGGGGTCCCTCCTGTCTCAGCTAGACCATTAAGTCTGGTCTTTTTACTAGAATTTGAGGTCTGGATCCCACTTTTCTCCTGCTCCATCAGGGATTCTCTGTTATCTTCCCTGTCAGGGCAGTCATTGGTGGTAGCCAGGCACTGTCTAGTTCTTCCAGTCTCAGGCTGATGGAGCCTCTGATTTATGTGGCCCTTTCTTTCTCTTGGGCTCATATTTTCCTTGTGTCTTTGGTGTTCTTGCTCCAGGTGGGTTGGGACTAATTAATGCATCTTAGATGGCCACTTGCCAGCTTTTAAGACCCCAGACGCCACTCACCAAAATGGGATGTAGAACGTTGACGTTGTTCTTGACTGTTCCCTCACCACCTTAGTTATCCATCTCCTAGGTGAAAGCCCCTTATATTGCTTACAACTTCCCACTTTTACAAACAACACTGAAGTGAACATTCTAGTACACATCTCCCTACGGACCTGGAAGGAAATTTCTATTGAGAGCATCGCTGAGTATTCGTACACTTAGAAGATGTGGAGTTTTTATGTCCCAACTTGCAGTAATGAAGACAGGGAACAAAGGCCCTGAGATCGGAGGGTGCCTGTTTGAGAAATAGCAAAGAGACTGCTGTGATTAGAAGAGAAGCAAGTAAAAGAGAAATAGACTATACTGTCAGGGAGATAATAGGGGGTTGAGTGTAGAACCTAGAGACTTAGTAAGACAAGAACAGAGGGACCCCCAAATCTGCAAACAAAGTAACAAGAAATGGGCCAGGGTGCAGAAACAAAGCGATTCCCAGAACAATGGGGCAGGGTATCTAAAAATAGCCCGCAAACTTTTTTAAAGGTGCCTTTCAGAAGCAGCTGGAGAAAACCAGGCCCAGGGACATGCGCAGAACATCCACCTGTGACCGCTGTGTGACCTTCCGCCAGGGCCAGTGAGGGGCTACAGCCCCAGCAGGGGAATTGAACCCTGGGAGCGAGAGACTGTGCAGGCAAGACACCCCATAATAAGTCCTACTATGAATCCCAGAGGCCTCCAGGACAGGAGCTATCTTAGAAAGCTGCTGTGTACGCACCTTAGATAACATATCCCCACCTGTGTCTATGAATAACATGAATCTTTTCCCGCCCAAGAACTTTTAAAAACTCGGGCCCATCTTTTGTTCTGTGAGATGAGGGTAAGCGTTGCTCTAGGCCCTCCTCGTCTCTGCTTGCAAGCCTCTTCAATAAAGCTTTGCTCGTGTGGCAAACTACATGCCTTACCTGCTCATTCCTGATCCGTGAGAGGCAAGAACCTTATTCCGGTAACATAATTACTTTTTATTCTTCCCTCTCATCTTCCCCATGCCAGTCTCTCCAACTGATCTCCCCATTTCCGTAAAGGAGCTGCCATTCCTGCAGGCTGTGTGCTTTGAAGTCATCTTTATCCTTGCCCTCTCTTTCCTTCTCATTACCTTCATATCCAACCAACTTTCGTAGTCCCGCCTCCACAGGTCTCCCACCATCACAAGTCTGGTTCAGGTGATTAAAAAATCTGGTGTAAATGTGACAGTTCTCTATTTGGTTCCCTACTTCTGGGCTCTCCCTAACAGGAGATGATTCTATGTATGGATCACAGGATCCTATTACTCCCTTGCTCCCAAACCTTCTAAAATAAATACAGCTCCTTCAGGCTGGCCCCCAGACCCTACGCAAAATAACCCTAGTGTCTTGTTCTAGTCCTTAAGGCCCACTTGAGTCACGTGCCTTCCACCCTCTTCCTTCCAGGTCCTCCTCTCTGTGCTCCTCCTCACCCAGCACTATTCTGTACCAACACCATTCTCATTTCTCCAAGTCTAGGGCTGAGTACCTTTAGGAGGGAACGGAGAATCTGAAACAAAGGATGATAATCTTATTTCAACTATTCTGTACTTAACTGATTCAATTAAGGAATCACTATTCAATTTCTTTCTCTATTGTTTTAGTTTGTCTAAGTAAGAGAAATACTTGCATGGAGGGAAAATGTGGCTTGATTTCCCCTGATGTTGTTTCCTTGTGGACAACTTCTCTGTGTCTTTCTACCAGCCCTTTCCTGGTGATTTCTTGGCTGGACTGCCTCCCTGACTTCCATTCTTCTGCCTCTCAGATTGACTCTCAGAACCAAACATGAAGCCTGAAGATCAATCCCACCCCCTCCCCATGCTCAGCTTTGGACCAGCATTTCAGCCTCTTGCTTGTCCAGATGGGAAAATGGGAGGAAAATTAGGACCTTGCATAAATGCAGACCTCTTGTTAAATCGTAAAACCACTGCATTCTTGCTAGTTAAACTGGGAGATATTTGCCATTTGGTTTGTTGAGTAAATATAATGATTTGTATTTTCAGCACATACTTCCACTGTTGGCAGATGGTGCCTCCATAACATGGCACATGGATGTAGGAAATTATTTGATTCCCTAGTTCCATATGATGACATATTCCTTTTGTGATGCTCAAATATGAATGTGTCAATTTTTTAAGTGGGAGGAGGCATATGTGTTACATCTGGAATTGCAAAAAATACCCAGGAACCAGATGTATATTCATATAATTGTATATGTATATACACATACACTACCCATCCTTTAAAATAGGAACAGCTACACTTATATCCTTTGGTTTTATTGAAGAATCTTGTGAGTGAATAAAACCTTTAGAACACACATTGAAAAGCAGCTAAATAGGCTAGAAATGTAATCAACATTGTTTTAACAGCATTGAACAATGAGGAGGGAGGGAAATGAAATGGCATTTATTGATTGTTTAGAGTCCATGCCAGGTAGTGTGTGAAGCATTTCGCGTGTTCATCTCATCTGATGTTGTGAGGAAGCATTTTCCTTAAACTGGGGAATCTGAGCCTCAGAGAATAAAGTGCACGACCAGGATTTGAACTAAAGTTTACCTCATTCTAAACACAGCGAGTTCCCATCCCCACCCTCCATTCCGCTAGAGCCATGTTTCTGGCGATACAATGAATATTTTCAGAACACTCTAGCAAATTCTTTATAAGGTTTTATGGAGATATAGGGCAGTGTTCAGAGGCTGTTTTGAATGTTTTCTAGGAAAAATTATGCTTATGCTTTAGAATGTGGGGACAACTGACTGTGTGTTGTGATAGGAGGGGGATTATTCCTCTTTCTCCCCATTTCTGCTTCAACATACCTTTTACCCACTCAGGGGTTTTTGGAGGCAACACTTCAGGCCCCTCTGCTAGTTCCTTCTCTTACCAGATTCTCTTGTTTCAGAAAAAAAATTTCTGTGTTCCCTGAGGGGGATGGACCAGAGGGAAATCAAGTCCCACATTAGGATATTGAAGGTGGAACACAGGTAGAACACAGTCTCTTATACAAAAAGCCATACACACCCCACTGTGCACTCCCAGCTGCCCTCCCCTTAATGTGTGTGACAGCACATTCCTCCTCTCCACCTTGCATTCCCTGTGTCCATTCAGCTCCTGTTCCCCTCTTCCTTCTCATCTCGCTACCAGACAGAAGTCATCCACATAGTCTCATGTGTTCAAGCCTTCTTTAGGAAGTAAAATCAATGGGATTTGTGGTGCTTGGGTAGATTGGGTAGGTGATGGGGAGCAGGTTCTTACTTTGGGCATAGGGTGGGTAGAGACAAGCTTGGGCGGCAAAGACCATTAATTCAGAGTCTGAGGTACCTGAGGGCCATCTGGTTGGAGCTGCCAATGGGCAGTAGATATGGAAGTTAGGAGGGAGGGTTTGACTGGAGAAGTGTTAGGTCTCCCAGAGCAAGCATAATGTCTAGTCCTAAAAGGTACTCTACTAACATGAAAGAGAAAAGAGAGGTGCAGGTGCAGAAATGTTTGTTAAGTTGGAACAGGGAGTTGAGGGGTTCGCATCTGAAGGTATATTCTCTGTGAGATAGTTGGGGTTGTTATCTGATGAAAGGGAGGAGAGTGGAGAGAACATCTGAAATAGCTGTTTAAAGGAAGCAAGTCAGCAAGGGGAAGATAAAGGATCCCTGGGCAGTTCTGAGGGCCTGGTTGAGGCTGGACACTGTGGATTAATAGTGGTTCTTGCCTGTTCAGCTGTGGGACTTTGGTAGCAGGGCCCAGCAGCCTAGGGTTGGGTCCAGGGATGGTGGAATTTGGATTGATTAGCTGTTGGGATTTCTCTTGATGTTTCCAATGGAAGTGAGGCAAGGGGGCTAATATGACTGAGGGGGTAGGACTGAAGGGAGAGACCTTATGGTATACGTAGGATTGGGGAGGAAGGACCTGTTGGGAATGAGGAAGTTGAGATCTCAATGACGTAGAAGAAAAGTGAAGTGGGTGTAACCAAGTGAGAGAGTGAGGAGTAAAGAGGTCCTCATGAGAGTATAAGTGTGAATTTGAATTTCAGGACCCTTAACAATTACAAACAAGGATGATGGGACTTCATCTCACATACTTTGGACATGTTCTCAGGAAGGTTCAGGAAGGATATGGGCTCAAGCATAATAATGATAGTGAGGATGATGCAGAACCATGCAGTGTTTCCTTCTGTTGTGCATAGGGCCACTATAAGTTGAAATTGACTTAATGGCACTTAATAACAACAACAATAAGGATACAAGCCACCACTTGTCTATTTGTCATACTGTGAAGGGTTGCATGTTGCTGTGATGCTAGAAGCTATGCCACTGGTATTTCAAATACCAGCAGGATCACCCGTGGTGGACAGCTTTCAGTGGAGCTTCCAGACTAAGACAGAGTAGGAAGAAAGGACTGGCAATCTGCTTCCAAAAATTAGTCAATGAAAACCTTATGAATCACAACACAACATTGCCTGGCTTGCTTGCTTTGGATATATCATTAAAAAAAAAAAAAAAGTAGTAACAGTGTAGAGCAGATGAGTGATGGGGAGCTGTACCTTATTTTGGGGCTCCCTAGAAGCAGATTCAGAGACAAGGACTTGAGTGCAAGTGATTTATTTGGAGGGTGATCCCAGGAGGCACTGGGAGGTGGCAGGGAAGGGAGGAAAGCCAATGAAGGGTAACCCAATGAGTGGGCTGCTCTGTGGGCATCTGGGGCTTAGTCTTGCTGGAGACCTTCTGAGAGACTGTGAGTAATATGCCTCAGAGTTGGCTCGTGGAGGGGAGAGGAGCTACCAGCTTCCCTCCTTCATTGGTTGCAGGTTACACTCAGGAACCGGTTCTATGTATGGCTGAGAGGGCTCCATCTCTAGGGAGAGTATGTCCTCAGGAAAAAGGGAGGAGCTGCCTGTAGGCAACTCCACAGTAGGCTGAGGGCGGATGAGTGAGGCACTGCCAGGGCCTTCAATTGGGTGGAGTGAGACTGTAAGGAGCAGGTTTTGCCCAAGGAAGGAAGAGTGGAGGCCTGGAAGTAACACTGTGGCTAACAGGTGGTCTTCATCACTTCCTTACTCTGAGATAGATGAGTCATGGACACAGCAGCAGATCCTGGAGGGGGCCACAGGAGAGGTGGTTCTTCCACAGAAAAGCAAGGTTCCTGTCAGTACAGGAGGGGGTACTTGGTGAGGGGTTGTGGATGAACAGAAGAATGTTTATCTTAGAGAGGAGGTTTCACAGGGAGGTCGGTGGAAGAGAGGAGTGATGTACGGAGACAGGGAGAAGAAGCGCAGAGCAACACGGACAGCCCAGATAATGGAGAGGTTCCCATCCTAGATGGTGAGCCAGTGCTACAGGGATGTGATGCTGAGTGTGTTCTGCTGGCCGTGTGGTATCTCAGAAAGCTTGTCTCTGGAGTCTTTGGGAGGATGGGTCTCTTGGAAGGAGCCACCTTCAGGTCGTGTGTTGGTGACTCCAAAGATGGCTGTGTCACAACTCTTGCTGTGTGTTGGAAACTGCAGTGCCCCTGTGCCTGGAGGGAGGGGGGCTGGTTTCCCTGCGGGGTCCTGGCTGTGGTCTAGAGCTTTTTGAGTCCCTGGGTTGAAGCTCTGGTTTAAGGCCACCAGCCAACATGCCCCAAAGGAATGGCCAAAGCCTGTTCTTTGTGTTCTGAAGCTGATTCTCCAGGTTCCTGCCAGGGAGAGTAGTCTCAAACTTTGCTGCTTGACTTTTCCTGAAAGCTGGGCTGAACAAGACGAGGAGACCATCTTCACATTTGTTGTTTTCACAGTTTTTAAATTGACACAGTTGTTTCTCCAGATGGAACATTTTATCAAATCTAATACAAAAACGGCTTTAGGCAGAGCTGCTGGGAGTAAAGGTTCTGAATGTCAGACACATCATCGCCTCCCTCAGGTGGCCAAAAGGAGCCCAGTTTGAAAACCACCACTCATGGTAGACTAAATCTAGTCCTATAGTTGCATATTTAGACTCCCCTGCTTTGGTCAGTAAAAAACTGTGTGCACTGGGTTGTATTTTGATGTGGGCTTGCTTTAGGATTGCTCATGGACATAGCCGTATGCCCTGGGCATTGTGTCTAGGCTTATCGTGAGTTGGTGAAGACAGTGTGTACTGTTTTACACAGAGACCCTTTTATGAGGCACTACAAGACAAACTCCTTTTACTATTCCCTGGCATTAAAAATGTTTTTCTTCTGAGCTGCTAGATTTTTTAAATAAATTTTGTGGCTTCCAGGAATCTTTTAACAGCATTTGTCTGCCTATAAAGCTTAGCTCCAAGTTTGTGGTCCACCCACTGTTAACATTTGTGCAGACATTTTGAAGAAATTTTGGGAACATTAAACTATCCTGTCCTCATGTCTTAGTTACCTACTGCTGTTATTGTTAGGTGCTGTCAAGTCGGTTCCGACTCATAGCGACCGTATGCACAACAGAACAAAACACTGCCCAGTCCTGAGCCATCCTCAGAATCGTTGCTGTGCTTGAGCTCATTGTTGCAGCCACTGTGTCAATCCACCTCATTGGGGGTCTTCCTCTTTTCTGCTGACCCTGTACTCTGCCAAGCATGATGTCCTTCTCCAGGGACTGATCCCTCCTGACAACATGTCTAAAGTATGTAAGATGCAGTCTCACCATCCTTCCTTCTAAGGAGCACTCTGGTTGTACTTCTCCTAAGACAGATTTGTTCGTTCTTTTGGCAGTCCATGGTATATTTAATATTCTTTGCCAACACCACAAATCAAAGACGTCAATTCTTCTTCGGTCTTCCTTATTCATTGTCCAGCTTTCACATGCATATGATGTGATTGAAAATACCATGGCTTGGGTCAGGCACACCTTAGTCTTCAAGGTGACATCTTTGCTCTTCAACACTTTGAAGAGGTCCTTTGCAGCAGATTTACCCAATGCAATGCATCTTTTGATTTCTTGACTGCTGCTTCCATGACTGTTGATTGTGGATCCAAGTAAAATGAAATCCTTGACAACTTCAACCTTTTCTCCATTTATCATGATGTTGCTCATTGGTCCAGTTGTGAGGATTTTTGTTTTCTTTATGTTGAGGTGCAATCCATACTGAAGGCTGTGGTCTTTGATCTTCATTAGTAAGTGCTTCAAGTCCTCTTCACTTTCAGCAAGCGAGGTTGTGTCATCTGCATAACGCAGGTTGTTAATGAGTCTTCCTCCAATCCCGATGCTCCGTTCTTCTTCATATAGTCCAGCTTCTCGTATTATTTGCTCAGCAGAAAGATTGAATAGGTATGGTGAAAGAATACAACCCTGAGGCACACCTTTCCTGATTTTAAACCAATCAGTATCCCCTTGTTCTGTCCAAACAACTGCCTCTTGATCTATGTAAAGGTTCCTCATGAGCACAATGAAGTGTTCTGGAATTCCCATTCTTTGCAATGTTACCTAGTGCTGCTATAACAGAAATACCAGAAATGAGTGACTTTACCAAAGAAATTTATTTTCTCACAATTTAGGATGGTAGAAATCTGAATTCAGGGGAAGGTTTTCTCTCTCTGTTGGCTCTGGAGGAAAGTCCTTGTCTCTTTGAGCTTCTATTCCTGGGCAGTCTTCATGCGGCTTGGCATCTCTCTGTCTCTATCTCCTCTTCCTTGTTTAATCTCTTTTATATTTCAAAAGATATTGACTCAAGATACACCCTACACTAACCCTGCCTCATTAATGTAACAAAGACAGTCCATTTCCAAATGGGATTATAAACACAGGCATAAAGGTTAGGATTTATAAAACATATTTTTTGGGGACATAATTCAGTCCATAATATTCCACCTTTTAGCCTTATAAAATTCATGCCCTTGTCACATGCAGAACACGTTCACCCCATCACATAATCCCAAAAGCCTTAAATCAACTCCAAGTCCCAAATCTCATCATTTGAAGCATCTAAATCAAATATGGGTGAGGCTTTAGGTGTATTCCATCCTAAGGCAAAACTCCTCTTCATCTGTGAACCTATGAAATACAGAATAGAAGTTATCTATTTCCAAAGTAAAGTAGTAAAACAGGCACAAGGTAGACATTTCAATTACAAATGGGAGAAATTGGAGGGAAAGAAGGGATAATGGGCAACAGCAAGTCCAAAACGCAGCAGAACAATTTTAATCAGCTCTCAAGGCTTGAAAATAATCCTCTCTTTTCTAAAATCATTTGGGCAATGGTCTGATCCTTCAGACTCTGGGCATTGGCCATGCCCTCTGGATTCTGGGTATAGACCTTTTGGCCCTGGGCTACAGCTCTGCTTTCCAGGCCCACAGAGACGGCAACTCTACTCCCTCAGCTTTGAGAAGCCCCATTCTCCTAGCTCACCTGTGTGGTGACCCCACCCCCAAGCCCATTCTTCTGACCCTTGGGCATGGCAGCCTTGCCCCCTCAGTTTTGTGTGACAGCCCCATCCCCTTGCCACATTTTGATGGCAGTCCCACACTCTCAAACTGAGTTGGCCAAGATCTGACTCTGCAACCTAGGAGGCTTTGAGATCCAGGAGACTGGGGCCCACCCTTTGAAACCGAGAAAGCCCTGTTTCCTGTGCTCCTTCCAACAGTTCTTTTGATCTCCGAGCTGCTCCAGTGATGGTCCTTTTCTTTTCTTGGAGAACAGAGGTAGCTCTTTTGGCTTGTTTCCTGCTTGTTGAGTTCCAAGAGGCAGACAGCATTCTTTCCTTTTGTTCTTTCTCTGTCCCCTTTAGTCTAAGCTGACGTGTTGTCTGTTGCGGTAGTTGGTTAGATCCATCAGTCACAGGCTTAATCTCTTTAACACAAGTTTGTGTAGCACATTCTTGGCGAACATTCTAGGACACGTGTACTTAGTTGGTAGAAAAGAGTTTTCCAAATCTTTAAGCTCTATTTTCATTTTGCACAGTTCATTTTTAAGTTCATCTCTTTCCCCTCACATTTTACTATGAGTGGCAAGGACAAACCTCATGGCCCCTTTTAGATCTTGTTTAGAAATCTTGTCAGCCAGGTATTCCAGTTCATCACTGACAAGTTCTATCGTCCACCAAACATTTGAACATAATGCAGATGAGTTCTTTGCCACTGCTTAAAAAGCACTGCTCTTCCTCCATTGATCAATCATATGTCCATCATTTTCTTTAAAGTCTCACCAGAAGCACCTTCAAGGTCCACACAATTTTAACAACATTCTGTTGCTGGTGCCATATGTGTTCTCTAAGAAAATACAGACTTTATCTATAGCTCTTCTCATTCCTTCAGGGCCCTCACCAGAATTGCCTTTGAAGTCCATAGTTCTACCGAAAGTCTCTTAAAGGCAATCTAGGCTTTTACTATTATTGTCATTGTTAGGTGTTTTCGAGTCAGTTCCAATTCATAGTGACCCTATTTACAGCAGAATGAAACACTGCCTGGTCCTGCACCATCTTCAAAATCCTTGCTACATTTTAGCCTATTGTTGCACCCACTGTGTCTCATCCAGGGTCTTCTTTTTTGCTGACCCTCATTCTTACCAAGTATGATGTCCTTCTACAAGGACTGGTCCCTCATGATAACATTTCCAAAGTATGTGAGCTGAAGTCTTGCTGTCCTTGCTTCTAAGGACTACTCTGGCTGTACTTCTTCCAAGGCAGATTTGTTCTTTCTTCTGAGAGTCCATTGTATGTTCAGTATTCTTTTCCAACATCATAATTCAAATGCATCAATTCTTCTTCAGCTTTTGGATGCTCATGAGGTGATTGAAGCTATCATGGCTTCGGTCAGGCAACTAAGAGTCTTCAAAGTGACACCTTTCTTTTGAACACTTTAAAGAGGTCTGTTGCAAAATATTTGCCCAATGCAATACATGATTTGATTTCTCTACTGCTGCTTCCATGGGTATTGATTGTGGATCTAGGTAAAATGAAACCCTTGACAACTTCAATATTGTCTCTGTTCAACAATGATGTTGCTTATTGGTCCAGTTGTGAGGATTCTTGTTTTCTTTATGTTGAGGTGTAATCTGTCCTGAAGGCTGTAGTCTTGGATCTTCATCAGTAAGTGCTTCAGTCCTCTTCAATTTTAGCTAGCAAGGTTGTGTCAAATACATTTCGCAGGTTGTTAATTAATCTTCGTCCAATCCTGATACCATATTCTTCTTCATATTGTTCATCTTCTCGGATTATTTGCTCAGCATACAGATTAAATAAGTATGATTAAAGGACATAACCCTGACACATACCTTTTGTGATTTTAAAATACACAGTATCCCCTTGTTCTACTGGAACAACTGCCTCTTGTTCTATGTACAGGTTCCACATGAGCACAATGAAGTGTTCTGCAATTCCCCTACTTCGCAATGCTGTTCATAATTTCTTATGATTTACACAGTCACAATTTCTTATGATTTACACAGGTAAATGTCTTTCTGATGTTCTCCGGTTTTAGCCAAGATCCATCTGATATCAGCAATGATATCCCTCCTTCCATGTTCTCTCCTGAATCCATCTTGAACTTTTGGCAGTTCTCTGTGGATGTACTGGTGCAACCATTTTTGAATAATCTTTGGCAAAATTTTACTTGGGTGTGATATTAATTACATCATTCGATGATTTTTGAATTCTTTTGAATCACCTTTCTTTGTAATGGGCACGAATATGCATCTCTTCCAGTCCATTGACCAGGTAGCTGTGTTCCAAATTTCTTGGCATAGATGAATGAGCAACTCCTGTGCTGACTCCGTTTGTTGAAGCATCTCAGTTGGTATTCTGTCAGTTCCTGGAGCCTTGTTTTTTGCAAATGCCTTTAGTGCAGCTTGGACCTCTTCTTTCAGTACCTTCAGTTCTTGGTCATATGCTGCCTCCTGAAATGTTTTAACATCGACTAATTATTTTTGGGACGGTGACTCTGTGTATCCCTTCCATCTTCTTTTGAAAGAAGTGTTCTTACTGTGTTGTCCAATATTTTGCCCATAGAATCCTTCAAAATGGCAACTTGAGGCTTGAATTTTTTCTTCAGTTCTTTCTGCTTGAGAAATGCCAACTGAATTCTTCCCTTTTGGTTTTCTGACTCCAGGTCTTTGCACATTTCATTATAGCACTTCCCTTTGTCTTCTGGAGCTGCCCTTTGAAATCTGCTGTTTATCTTTTTTCATCATTTCTTCCATTCACTTTAGCTAATCTGTGTTTAAGAGCAAGTTTCAGAGTCTCTTCTGACATTTATTTTGGTGTTTTCTTTCCTGTCTTTTTAATGACTTTTTGCTTTCTTTGTATATGATGTCCTTGATTTCATCCTACAACTCACCTAGTCTTCATTTATTAGTGTTCAATGCATCAAGTCTATTCTTAAGATGGTCTCCAAATTCAGGTGGGATAGTGTCAAGGTTGTATTTTGGCTCTTGTGGACACATTTTAGTTTTCTTCAGCTTCAACTTGAACTTGCGTATGAGCAATTGATGGGCTTTTCCACGGTCAGCCCCTGGCCTTGTTCTGACTGATGACATTGAGGTTTTCCATCATCTATTTCTACAGATGTAGTTGATTTGATTCCTGTTTTTCCTTTCAGTGAGATCGCCATTTATTTTGCTGAATAAAGGTATTTGCAATCAATAATTAGTTGGACTTGCAAAATTCTATCATGTGGGATCTCTGGCATCATTTCTATCACTAAGGCCTTATTTTCCAACTGTAGATCCTTCTTTGTTTCCAACTTTCACATTCCAATCATCAGTGATTATAATGCATTTTGATTGCGTGTTTGATCAATTTCAGACTGCAGAAGTTGGTAAAAAGTTTCAATTTCTTTATCTTTCGCATTAGTGGTTGGTGGGTAAATTCAAATCATAGTCGTATAAACTGGTTTTCCTTTAGGCGTAAGGATATTATCTGGTCACTGATAGCATTGTACTTCAAGATAGAATGTTCTTTTTCACGATGAATGCGACACTATTCCTCTTCAATTTGTCATTACCAGTGTTATACATTGAATTGTTTCCCCCTCAAAATGTGTTATCAACTTGGCTAGACCATGATTCCCAGTATTGTGTGATTAACCACCATTTTGTCACTTGATGTGATTTTTGTGTGTTTTAAATCCTTCCTTTATGATGTTAATGAGACAGGACTAGAGGAGTTATGTTAATGAGGCAGGACTCAATCTACAAAATCAGGTTGTATCTCGAGTCAATCTTTTTTGAGATATAAAAGAGAGAAGTGAGCAGAGAGATGGGGAGACCTCATACCACCAAGAAAATATTTCCAGGAGCAAAGCATGTCTTTTGGACCCAGGGTCTCTGTGCTGAGAAGTCCTAGACCAGAGGAAAATTGATGACAAAGACCTTCCTTTAGAGCCAAAAGAGAGAGAAAGACTTTCCCTGGAGCTGGTGCCTTGAATTTGGAGTTCTAGCCTACTAGACTGTGAGACAATAAACTTCTATTTGTTAGAGCCATCCATTTGTGGTATTTCTATTATAGCAGCACTAAATAAGACAGCTTGCATAGTAGACCATATGACTGTCTAATTCAAAATGGCCAATACCTGTCCATTTCAGCTCACTGATGCTTAGAATATCGATCTTTATGTATTCTATCTCATTTTTGACAACTTCCATTATCCTTAGGTTCTTAATTTGTACATTCCATGTTCCTATCATTAATGGATATTTACAGCTGTTTCTTCTCATTTTAAGTTATGTCACATCAGCAAACGGAGGTCCTGAAAGCTTTACTCCATCTGTGTCCTTAAGGTTGACTCTACTCTGAAAAGGCAGTTCTTCCCCAGGGTATTTTGAGTGCCTTCTAACTGAAGGGCTCATCTTCTGTCACTGTATCAGGCAATGTTTCACTGCTATCTGTAAGGTTTTCACTAGTCAATTTTTTCAGAAGTAGACTGCCAGATCTCTCTTCCTAGCCTGTCTTAGTCTGGAAGCTCTGCTGAAACCCGTCCCCCATGCATGACCCTGCTTGTATTTGAAATACTGGTGGCATAGCTTCCAGCATCACAGCAACACACAAACCAACACAGTACAACAAACTGACAGACATGTGGTGGAGTCTTTTACTACTAGGCACCTTACAACTCTTCCAGCCTCTACACATTATAACAATTCAAAAAATGCTTCCACATTTTATATATCTGTTAGAGCACCGCTCCACTGTAGGTATCAAATTCTGTCTTAGTTGTCTTGTGCTGCTATAACAGAAATACCACAAATGAGTGGCTTTCACAAACAGAAATTTATTTTCTCACAATTTAAGAGGGTAGAAATCTGAATTTAGGGTTCTGGCTCTAGGGGAAGGCTGTCTGTCTTGTCAGCTCTGGGGAAGGTTCTTGTCTCTTTGAGCTTCTGCTCTTGGGTGATCTTCACGTGGCTTGACATCCCTCTTTCCCTATCTCTGCTTCCTTGTTTAATCTCTTTTATATTTCAAAAGATATTGACTCGATACACCTTACACTATCTTGCCATATTAACATAACAAAGACAACCCATTCCCAAATGAGATTATAAGCACAGGCATAGAGGTTAGGATTTATGACATATATTTTTTGGGGACATAATTCAGTCCAGACACTGGGCACTCTTTTACACAGAGACCCTTTTATGAGGCACTACAAGACAAACTCCTTTTAGTATGCCCTGGCATGAAAAAATGTTTTTCTTCTGAGCTGCTAGGTTTTTTTTTTTTTTTTTTTTTTTAATATTTTTTGGCTTCCTGGAATCTTTTAACAGCATTTGTCCTTCTATAAAGCTTAGCTCTAAGTTTGTGGTCCACCTACTGCAGACATTTTTGGAGAAATTCTGGGGATATTGAACTATCCTACCTTCATTTTCTCTTTTCTCTGCTTTCTTTATTTAACAATTTTATTGAGTTAGTTATGTAAATTTCACCATGTCATGTTGAGAATAAATGAAAGATTGTCTTTGGAATTGTAAGGTTGTCGATGTTTGGGCTCCCTATAAGGCAGATTCTGAGGCAAGATTTTGGATACATGTAATTTATCTGGGAGGCGATCTCAGGGAGCATCAGGAGGGGAATGGGAAAGTGAGGCATGGACAAAAGGAAGCAAAGGGAGGGTGCGATAGTGAATAGATCACCACTGTGGGCAACAGGAGCTCAGTACTGTCAGGGACCTCTGGGAGTGTGGGCAGAAAGTTTCTCAGGATTATCTTACCCAGAGGGAGTTGAGGTGCTTATCCACCCACTCCCATCACTCATTAGTGGAGGCAGTTTCTGGAGGCAACAGTTTCCCAGCACTCTAGCCTACCCTGCATGTGGACTAAGCATGCTGCTGTGGCCAAAGACAGCCTTTAGGACAAAATTACCCATGCTTGCAATGGGAAGGCATCAGCTTATGTGGGAATGTGAGCACCAAGGGGCTATCTGTGGGGCACTAAAACATGACTACAAAGGCCTCTGGGAGAGTGGAGTTTAAATATGCATAGACGAGCATATAAATACCAGTGTTTTCACAGTGCTTTTTGTTCGTTATTTCTCTGAACACCCCAAGATAGGGTTTGCAATGCAGATTAAAAGAACTTGAGCAGTTTAAGCAAGCACTATTGTTTTCCCTCTTTTGACATAATATTTACCTGCAAATTCCATGTCCCAGGCTCCACTGTATATACAAAACCCCCAGTTCCTGGTGGTTCTCATAGTGCAAGGTTAACAGGGAACCTAGCTTCTTCCTTGAGTTGTCCCTCATGGATCTGGAGGGTGCTGTGACGTTTGTGTGCATTTGTCCTGGCTATTCTCTGTGTCCTCTGGAGGAGCAGGAGTGTCAGACATGTCCTTGAGGTCAGACTGGGACAGGGCAGGAAATTGTAGTGGTGTTGCTGCTAACGAGTCCCAACCCTCACCTTACCTCCCCACCCCAGGGGTGGGTGTACCTGTGACCTGGGGCCACTGATCCAACACAGTCCCCTCTAGACCAGGAACATGGCAGCATCACCTGACAGCTTCAGGGCTCTACTGAGACCAGGTCACAGTCCTTGTCCAGACTCTTTGAAGGTTGGGGTGACTCAGCGGAGATACAGTGAGACAAGCCTCTTACTCCTGTGTCTAGAAGTGCTGACTTGCAGGTTCCTGAGGGCACCGCTGCCCACCTCCTGTGACTGATTTTGCTGGAGCCTTTCCCCAGACAGCTTCACCTTCCTGCAAGTCCAGGCTCTTGGCAGTGACTTCTCCCTACTTCTGGAATTGTCCATGTCCATCCTTCACTCCCTGAGACAGGGAAAGGGAGGATAGGGAAAGAAGGTCCCTCTAGAGGCCTTTGGGTGGTTAAAACACAGTAGGCTGCTCTGGGTGGTGTTATTTGCTGTTGAGTCCGCTCCAACTCGTGGTGACTCATGCAAACAGGGTAAGTAAAATTCCGCACAGCAAATGGGGTTGACAAAGCTCTCTGGACTTGGGATGGCAAATGTGGAAGGGTGATTTTCTCAGATATTAATTTGCGTTTTTATTTTTCCCGATCCACAAAGGCAAGCAGGCTTTTTTGTACCTCTTGGGCGCAAAGTGTATTTCTAGCACATCTTACTTTGTGGATGAAGATTCATGGCCGCCACCCACACTTCATCCTGACAGGTGGATATGTTAAGTCAAATGCAATTTCTGCTGATTAAACACCATGATCAAATCTTGAACCAGCTCACTGGATTTATGAAGATTATTTTAATTTATTCTGTGCTATTTTAACTACTCTAAAGATAATCGTGTTCTGCCTTCATTTATGAAAATGTTTGTCTTGGCATATTTTTAAAGTTTTAATTTCTCTTAGTTACACTCTACAACCAGCCCCCACTATCTAATTCATTCCGTATTTGTTGCTGGGCATAAGCAGTGTTTCTGCATCGTTAGGGAACGCGCAGATAGATGCCCCCCAGTGTGTGGGCTGGCAGCAAATGAGTCATTAGCCTAAGTCTGCAGGGAGGAAATTATTCCTAGGGAGGAAGGCAAGCTTTTCTGGGAGCAATGCTAAGTCTTCGGTTAGCAGGAAATCATTTTATAATTTATAATTCATGTATGACATAATTTACATGATTTGTAAATTACTAAATAGTTCCCTAAAATAGTTCCCTAGAGTACATATATTTATTCATACATTCATGGTGTAATTTTACCTAATTCCTCAAAATTTAAAAATCGTACCTTAGTGACTGGAAAGGCTTAAGTTTCCAGTCCCATCAGAATGCAAGTTACTCACTATCAGTATTTCTCTGCCTTAGCAATGTAGCAAAACAGAAGGAAGTACGTGAGTCTAATGCCCTCATTTGCAGCAGCCCTGGGTGTTCATAGTGGCCAACATGAAATTCGAACCCCTTTCTCCTATCTAGAGCAGTGCTTCCACAAACTCAGTGGAAGAAGAAATGCTAGAAGCAGAAGGGAAAGATGGAGAGGAAAGATACAGAAATTGTGAAGAGGACGCAAATCTGTTAAAGAACAAACTAAAATGTCCCTGTCTTTCATACCTGGTGGCCTTAGACATTGGTCTCAGATGGAAATCATGTTGGCTTTGAAAACATTGTTGCTAAATGACTTCGAGTCAACTTCAACTTATGGAGACCCCGTGTATGTCAGAGTAGAACTGAAAACCCTAGGGTTTTCAATGTCTGATTTTTTAGAAGTAGACTGCCAGTCTTTCTTCCAAGGTGCATTTGGGTGGACTCAACCCTCCAATATTTCCTTTAGCAGCTGAGTGTGTTAACTGTTTGTATCAGCCAGGGACTCCCTGAAAACATAAGGAAATTATTAATAATAATGACTTTTGATTTTTATTGCATTTTTCCCAGAGTATTTTAGAAATTAGAATCCAGAAAGACATGGATTTCTTCATCAAACGATGGAATGTTATAGAAGAAAATTTTGGAGGATTTAAGTAATTTTTGTTTATAATATTAACACCATTAATGCATTTTTAGTCTGACAAGATACTTACCATAAAAATATTACCCACTGAACCATTTTTTCCTTGAATTAAAAAATTAAATGACACTTAAAAATATCTGACTTAAAAATAAATAAATGTTTATTAAAGAAATTTTGGAAAATGCAAAATATACAAAGAAGAAAATCTTAATCACCCGTAATCTATCTCACCATTCAGAGAACCCAAGTTAACTTTTATCTTTTTGGAAAAATTCCTTTATTTTTAGTTTAGGATGTTTAATAGAAAGTTTACTTAAAATACTTAAAAAAAAATTCTTTTTTATTGTGATTAAGTGAAAGTTTACAAGTCGAGTCAGTCTCTAATACAAAAATTTATATACACCTTGCTATATATTCCTAATTGCTCTCTCCCTAATGAGACAGCACACTCCTTCCCTCCACTCTCTATTTTTGTGTTCATTCAGCCAGCTTCTGACCCACTTTGCCCTCTCATCTCCCCTCCAGACAGGAGATGCCAACAAGTCTCATATACCTACTTGATCCAAGAAGCTCACTCTTCACCAGTATCAATTTCTATCCCATAGTCCAGTCCAATCCCTGTCTGAAGAGTTGGCTTTGGGGATGGTTCCTGTCTTGGGCTAACAGAAGGTCTGGGGACCATGACCACTGGGGTCCTTCTAGTCTAGCCAGACCATTAAATATGGCCTTTTTACTAAAATTTGGGGTCTGCATCCCACTGCTCTTCTGACCCTCAGGGGTTCTCTGTTGTGTTCCCTGTCAGGGCATCATCGGATGTACCCAGGCACGGTCTAGTTTTTCTGGTCTCAGGTGGGTGTAATCTGTGGTTTATGTGGTCCCTTCTGTCTCTTGGGCTCATAATTACCTTGTGTCTTTCATGTTCTTCATTCTCCTTTGCTCCAGGTGGGTTGAGACCCATTGAAGTATCATAGATGGCCACTTGCTAGCATTTAAGACCCCAAAGCACAATAAAAATTATAAAAAGAAAAAAAAAGATTAAAAAAAAAAAAAAAAGCCCCAGACGCCCCTCTTCAAAGTGGGATGCAAAGTGTTTTCTTAATAGATTTTATTATGTCAATTGGCTTAGGTGTCCCCTGAAACCATGGTCTCCAAACCCCCGCCCCTGCTATGCTGGCCTTCGAAGTGTTCAGTTTATTCAGGAAACTTCTTTGCTTTTAGTTTAGTCCACTTGTGCTGACCTCGCCTGTGTTGTGTTGTCTTTCCCTTCACCTAAAATAATTCTTATCCGCAATCTAATTAGTGAAAGTTCCTCTCCCTCCCTCCCTCCCCTCTCTCGTAACCACCAAAGAGTATTTTCTGCTCTGTTTAAACTTTTTCTCCAGTTATTATAATAGTGGTCTTATACAATAGTTGTTGTTTTGCACCTGACTAATTTCACTCAGCATAATGCCTTCCAGATTCCTCCATGTTATGGAATGTTTTACAGATTCATCACTGTTTTTTATTGATATGTAGTATTCCATTGTGTGAATACACCATAATTTATCCATTCACCTATTGATGGGCACCTTGGTTGCTTCCATCTTTTTGCTATTGTACAGTGTTGCAATGAACATGGGTGTGCATATATCTGTTCGTGTAAAGACCCTTAATTCTCTAGGATATATTCCAAGGAGTGGGATTGCTGGATTGTATAGTAGTTCTATTTCTAGCTTTTTAAGGAAGCGCCAAATCGATTTCCAAAGTGGTTGTACCATTTTACATTCCCAACAGCAGTGTATAAGTGTTCCAGTCTCTCTACAACCTCTCCAACATTTATTATTTTGTGTTTTTTGGATTAATGCCCGCCTTGTTGGAGTGAGATGGAATCTCATTGTAGCTTTGATCTGCATTTCTCTAATGGCTAATGATTGTGAGCATTTCCTCATGCATCTGTTAGTGACTGGAATGTCTTCTTTAGTGAAGTGCCTGTTCATATCCTTTGCCCATTTTTTAATTGGGTTATTTGTCTTTTTGTAGTTGAGTTTTCGCAGTATCCTGTAGATTTTAGAGATCGGGCTCTGATTGGAACGGTCATAGCTAAAAACTTTTTCCCGGTCTGTAGGTAATCTTTTTACTCTTTTGGTGAAGTCTTTGGATGAGCATAGTTGTTTGATTTTTAGGAGCTCCCAGTTATCTAGTTTCTCTTCTGCATTGTTAGTAATATTTGGTATACTGTTTATGCCATATATTAGGGCTTCTAGCATTGTCCCTATTTTTTCTCCCATGATCTTTATCGTTTTAGATTTTATATTTAGGTCTTTGATCCATTTTGAGCTCCTTTTGTGCATGGAGTGAGGTATGGGTCTTGTTTCATTTTTTTTGGAGATGGATATCCAGTTATGCCAGCACCATTTGTTAAAAAGACTGTCTTTTCCCCATTTAACTGTTTTGGAGCTTTTGTCAAATATCAGCTGCTCATACGTGGATGGATTTATATCTGGATTCTCAATTCTGTTCCATTGGTCTATGTATCTGTTGTACCAGTACCAGGCTGTTTTGACTACTTTGGCAGTATAATTGGTTCTAAAACCAGGTAGAGTAAGGCCACCCATTTTGTTCTTCTTTTTTCAGTAATGCCTTATTTATCTGGATTTTTTTTTTCTTTCCCTTCCATACGAAGTTGGTGATTTGTTTCTCCATCTCATTAAAGAATGTCGTTGGAATTTGGATTGGAATTGCATTAAATGTGTAGATTGCTTTTGGTAGAATTTCCATTTTTATAATGTTAAGTCTTCCTGTTTATGAGCAACGTATGTTTTTCCACTTATGTAGTTTCGTTTTTGTTTCTTGCAGAAGTGTATTGTAGTTTTCTTTGTGTTAAGTCTTTTACATCTCTGGTAAGATTTATTCCTAAGTATTTTATCTTCTTGGGGGCTACTGTAAATGGTATTGATTTGGTGATTTCCTCTTGGATATTCTTTTTGTTGGTGTGGAGGAATCCAACCAACAAAAAGATTTTAGTATGTTTATCTTGTATCCCGATACTCTGCTGATCTATTAGTTTCAGTAGTTTTCTTGAGGATTCCTTAGGGTTTTCTCTGTATAAGATCATGCTGTCTGCAAATAGAAATAATTTTAGTTCTTCCTTGCCAATCTGGATGCCCTTTATTTCTTTGTCTAGCCTGATTGTTCTGCCTGGGACCTCCAGCACAACGTTGAATAAGAGTGGTAATAAAGGGCATTCTTGTCTGCTTCCCATTCTCAAGGGAAATGCTTTCAGGCTCTCTCCATTTAGGATGATGTTGGCTGTTGGCTTTCTATAAATGCCCTTTATTATGTTGAAGAATTTCCCTTCTATTCCTATTTTGTGGAGAGTTTTTATCATGAGTGGGTGTTGAACTTTGTTAAATGCCTTCTCTGCATGAATTGATAAAATCATGTGATTCTTGTCTTTTGTTTTATTTATGTGATGGATTACATTAATTGTTTTTCTAATGTTGAACCATCCCTGGATACCTGGTATGAATCCCACTTGGTCATGGTGAATTATTTTTTTGATATGTTGTTGAATTCTATTGGCTACAATTTTGTTGCATATTTTTGCATCTCAGTTCATGAGGGATATAGGTCTGTAATTTTCTTTTTTTGTGGTGTCTTTACCTGGTTTTGGTATGAGGGATATGCTGGCTTCATAGGATGAGTTTGGGAGAATTCCGTCATTTTCGATGCTCTGAAATACCTTTAGTAGTAGTGGTGTTAATTCTTCTCTGAAAGTTTGGTAGAACTCTGCCTTTTTTTGTTGTTGTTGTTGGGCGTTTTTTGATTACCTTTTCAATGTTTTCTTTTGTTATGGGTCTATTTAGTTGTTCTACCTCTGTTTGTGTTAGTTTAGGTGGGTAGTGTGTTTCTAGGAAATCATCCACTTCTTCTAGGTTTTCAAATTTCTTAGAATACAATTTTTCGTAGTAATATGATATGATTCTTTTAATTTCAGTTGGGTCTGTTGTAATATTGCCCATCTCATTTCTTATTCAGGTTATTTATTTCCTCTTCTGTTTTTCTTTGTCAATTTGGCCAATGGTTTATCAATTTTGTTGATTTTTTCAAAGAACCAGCTTTTGGTCTTGTTAATTCTTTCAATTGTTTTTCTGTTTTCTATTTTTTTTTTTTTAATTTTATTTAGTTCTGCTCTAATTTTTATTATTTGTTGTCTTCTGGTTCCTGAGCATTTCTTTTGTTGCTCTCTTTCTCTTGTTCAAGTTGTAGGGTTAATTCTTTAATTTTGGCCCTTTCTTCTTTTTGTATATGTGCATTTATTGATAAAAGTTGACCTCTGAGCACTGCTTTCACTGTGTCCCAAAGGTGCTGATAGAAAATGTTTTCATTCTCATTGAATTCTATGCATTTCTTTATTCCATCCTTAATGTCTTCTATAGTCCAGTCTTTTTTGAGCAGGGTAGTGTTCAGTTTCCAAGTGTTTGATTTCTTTTCCCTGCCTTTTCTGTTACTGTTTTCCACTTTTATGGCCTTATGGTCAGAGAAGATGCTTTGTAATATTTCAATGTTTTGGATTCTGCTAAGGCTTGCTTTATGACCTAATATGCAGTCTATTCTAGAGAATGTTCCATGTGCACTAGAAAAGAAGGTAAACTTGGCTGCTATTGGGTGGAGTGTTCTATATATTTCTATAAGGTCTAGTTGTTTGACTGTGGCATTTAGATCTCCCATGTGTTTATTGAGCTTCTTTCTGGATGTCCTCTCCTTCACTGAAAGTGGTGTGTTGAAATCTCCTACTATATTGGTGGAGCTGTCTATCTCACTTTTCAATGCTGATAGAGTTGTTTTATGTATCTTGCAGCCCTGTCATTGGGTGCATAAATATTTAATATGGTTATAGCTCCTTGGTGTATTGTCCCTTTAATCATTATATAGTGTCCTTCCTTATCCTTTATGGTGGATTTAACTTCAAAGTCTATTTTGTCATAAATTAGTATTGTTACTCCTGCTCTTTTTTGATTGCTGTTTGCTTGATATTTTTTTTTTTTTCCATCCCTTGAGCTTTAGTTTGTGTCTTTAAGTCTAAGGTGTTTCTCAGCATATAGACAGATCGTGTTTTTTAATCCATCCTACCACTCTCTGCCTCTTTATTGGTGCATTTAGTCCATTTACATTCAGCGTAATTATGGATAGGTAAGATTTTAGTGATATCATTTTGATGTCTTTTTTGTGTGTTGTTGACATTTTCTTTTTCCCACTTAATTTTGTGTGCTGAGTAGATTATCTTTATATACTGTCCTTTGCTCATATTCATTGTTCTTGATTTTTTTTCTGCTGAGTCTCTATTTTTTTCTTGTATTTTATTTCGATGAGTAGGATAGTTTGTTTCCTTTGCGGTTACCTTATTATTTACCCCTTTTTTTTCTAAATTTTAACCTTTTATATCTTTGTATTGCTGTACCTTCTTCTCCTTTTGGAAGATCTATGACTACATTTCTTTGTCACTCTTTATTGTTTTAATGTTGTCTTCTTTAATATAATAACATTGCTATTACCCTGTTTTGAGCTTTTTTTTTTATAACGTTGCTTTGTTTTTTTTTTTTATTTCTCTCTCTAGGTTGACTTCTGATTGCTCTGCCCAGTGTTCTAGTCTTGGGTTGATACCTGATATTATTGATTTTCTAACCAAAGTACTGCCTTTAGTATTTCTTGTAGTTTTGGTTTCGTTTTTACGAATTCCCTAAACTTCTGTTTATCTGGAAATGTCCTAATTTCACCTTCATATTTAAGAGACTGTTTTGCTGGATATATGATTATTGGCAGGCAATTTTTTTTCCTTCAATTTTTAGAATATGTCATCTTATTTTTTTTTTTAATTGCCTTCTTGCCTGCATGGTTTCTGCCGAGTAGTCCGAGCTTATTCTTATTGGCTCTCCTTTGTAGGTTACTTTTCGTTTATCCCTGGGTCCTCTTAAAATTCTCTCTTTATCTTTGGTTTTTATAAGTTTGATTATAATGTGTTTTGGTGAGTTTCTTTTAACATCTACCTTATGTGGAGTTCAATGAGCATCTTTGATAGATATCTTCTCGTCTTTCACGATATCAAGGAAGTTTTCTGCCAACAAATCTTCAAGAATTCTCTCTGTATTTTCTGTTATCCCTCCCTGTTCTGGTACTCCAATCACTCGTAGGTTATTTCTCTTAATAGAATCCCACGTGATTCTTAAGGTTTCTTCATTTTTTAAAAATTCTTTTATCTAATTTTTCTTCAAATATATTAGTGCCAAGTGATTCATCTTCAAGTTCAGAAATTCTGTCTTCTACTTGCTCAATTCTGCTCCTCTGACTTTCTATTGAGCTGTCTAATTCTGTAATTTTATTGTTAATCTTCTGAATGTGTGATTGCTGTCTGTCTATGGATTTTTCCAGCTTGTTAAGTTTTTCATTATGTTCCTGAATAATCTTTCTAATTTCTTCAGTTTCTTTATCTGTGTGTTCCGTGGGTTGTTCTGCATATTGCCTCATTTCCTTCCTGATGTCTTGAAGGATTCTGTATATTAATCTTTTGTATTCTGCCTCTGGTAATTCAAGGAATGCACTTTCATCTAGAAGATCCCTGGATTCTTTGTTTTGAAAGCTTGTTGAGATGATCATGGTCTGTTTCTTTATGTGACTGATACTGACTCTTGTCTCTGACCAATCTATAGGTTATTGTATTAGTTTATGCTTGTTTAGTGTGTTGTAGCTTCTTCCTTTTCTTGTTTTGATATACCCAAATGGGTTGCTTGAGTGAGCTAGCTTAATTATTTTCGCCTTTGGAGCTCTGACCTCGTGTCCCCAGACGGCTAGAGCTGTTATCAGATATACCAGTCTAGGAGTCTGTTCACTTTTCTTGTATGAATTCAGCTCAGGTTTCCAGGTAGCTGATAATCAAGTGTGTGGTATAGGCTGTGTCCTACAGTCTTAGAGGGGCAGGGGTGATTGGTGTATGTAGCGGTATCTGATTGCAGCAGGGGGTCACTCTCTGAACAAGGCAGGGGGCTGAGAACCGACCCCTGAGTGTCTCTGTGGAAAGCATGTCCATGTTCCCTACAGCGCGGAAGTGGGTGGGTTCTGCAGATGGACAATGGGCACCCAATATTTTTGGTTGTAAGGACTGAGGGGTACCAGTTATCCTTGGACCCCTGTTGTGGGTAGCTGGGTGACCTGAGTGAAGCTACCGGTTCTTAGGTCCCTGATGTGGGTAGGTGAGGACCTTGATAGGCAAAGCAATGTCAAACATCAAACACTCACCTTTCTACCGTACAGCTGAAATGGTTGGAGTCTGCCAACAAGGGCCTATTCTCCTGAAATAGGCCCACACAGGTCCATGCAGAAGCAAAAAGTTCTCAAAGTCCACTAACCATTTATGCTTGGACAGGAGCCATTTCTGCCCTGAGCTCCCCTGTTTAGTGGAGCTGGCAAATTATCTTTTCCCCTAATCTCAAATTTTTTCCTTCTCCAAGGCTGGGAGGATGGCTCTAGGTGCTCAACAGGGCCTATCTCAGCCCCAGGGAATTCAGCTGTGAAGCCAGTTTGGGGGTGGGGGGCCTGGTTAAATATATGCAAGTTCTTAGCTTTTGGTGAGAGTGCCATTCTTCTCAGGTTCCGGAGGTGTGAGTAGGCTGAGTGGCTGCCTGCTTCTCCCTGAGGAAAATGTGGCCGAATGCTAGTACCAGCCCACTGCCGCTGCTTCGGAAATGGTGCCTGAGGGCTTCCCGAGATTCAGGTCCTGTAACTCCTCTCCGGTTCTGAATGGTGTCTTCGTCTCCCTGCCCTTCAGTTCATTTTCTAAGCTTGCCTTTGAAGGTCAGGGCTCCCAGCTTGTCCCAAATATACTTGTTTGGCTTGTTTTTTTGGGTCTCTGTTGTAAAGAGGGCTTGCCGGAAGTGTCTGTCTGTTCTGCCATCTTGGCTCCACTTGCTCTGATTTTTGTTTTCTTTATGTTGAGGTGTACTCCATACTGAAGGTTGAGTTCCTTGATCTTCATCAGTAAGTGCTTCAAGTCCTCCTCACTTTCAGCAAGCAAAGTTGTGTTATCTTCCTAACACAGGCTGTTAATGAGTCTTCCTCCAATCCTGATGCCACATTCTTCTTCATATAATTCAACTTCTCATATTATTTTCTCAGCGTACAGATCGAATAGGTATGGTGAATGGATACAACCCTGACTCACACCTTTCCTGACTTTAAACCATATGATATCCCCTTGTTCTTTTTGAATGACTACCTCTTGATCCATGTACAGGTTCCTCATTAGCACAATTAATCGCTCCAGAATTCCCATTCTCTGCAATGTTATCCATAATTTGTTGTGATCCACATAGTCAAATGCCTTTATAGAGTCAATAAAACACAGGTAAACATCTTTCTTGTATTCTCTGTTTTCAGCCAGAGACGTCAGCAGTGATATCCCTGGTTACAAGTCCTCTTCTAAATCTGGCCTGAATTTCTGGCGGTTCCTTGCTGATATGCTGCTGCAGCCCCTTTTGAATCATCTTCAGCAAAATTTTGCTTGCATGTGATATTAATGATATTTTTTTATAATCTCCACATTTGGTTGAATACCTTTCTTGGGAATAGGCGTATATATGGATCTCTTCCAGTTGGTTAACCAGGTAGCTGTCTTCTAAATGTCTTGGCACAGATGAATGAGCACTTCCAGTGCTGCATCTTTTTTGACATTAGTAATACATAAATACATTTTCTTTGTAAACACTTAATCAGTAAATATTTTACTGAAAAAAACCTCAAAGTCCCTCTTCACTCCCCATTCAAGTCTATTTATATGTATATATCTTCCAGAATGCAAATGAAATTAAACCATCTATATTGTTCAGTGACCTCCTGTTTTATGTAGCAATACGTTTTGGACCATCTTTCTCTGAGTCATGAATCTTGGGACTCTTTCTATGTCAGTTCACCTGGGTCTGTCTTGTTCTTCTTAAGGACTTCTATGTACTCTTATTCTCAGAGAGGCAAGAAGTATAGTGGTTAAAAGTATGTACATTGAAGCCTGATTTGAGTCCTAATTTTTTCACATACTAGTTGTGTGACCTTGGACAAATCTCTTAACCTCGCTATGCTTCCAGGTGCTTCATCTGTGAAATGGGGTTAATAAAATAAATAAAATAATGCAAGGAAATTCCTGGCACAATACTTGGCACATAGCAATTTCTATCCAAATATTTATTAGTATCATGGGTGCATAAAACTCTATTTAACAACTTCCTTAAATTATTTTTCATTACTTGGTATTTTAAATAATGCTACAATGAAAATCTGTGTTTGTACAATTTTGCATGTGTATGAGTAGTTCTCTCAGACAGATTCCTTCAAACCTGAAATTGCTGGAGCAAAAGCTTTATCCTTGGGGTAATTACAATTAAATTGCCTTTTAGAAGTCTTTACCTATTTGTAATTCTACCAACACTGTAAGAAAATACACATTATCTGAAACTTCTCTAACACCTGATATTATAAATCTTTTATTTTTTTCCTCCCATCTGGTGGATAGTAAAAGGCATCTCACCATTACTTTGATTTGATGGATTAAAATTTTCATCATCCATGTGGGTGAAGACACAGAAGATACCTGATCAAGTTTGCCTGTTGGAATCTGGGAAGCTGTACCAGTATCTGAAAATGTTGGCTAAAAGCAGAATCCAACAATACGGCATTTAGTGTGGATTAGCACAAAGTCTCATAAGTAGGTGCCAATAGTCAGTGGGACACATTTGAGACGGTGGTTGAAGTTGAACAGCAATATGCGCAGAAAAGACTCTGGGGTTCCAGGTACGGTACGAGTGGGAGCCACACTCCTAAACTAGTTCGTCTAAGCCTGGGCTGTGCAAAACAAGTGAAGTCCCGGGTCACCCTGGGGGTTTTGGGGAGAAATCAGCTTCCTACATGTTGCCAGCACTGAGCAAGGCTGAACCTATTGTTGGACATATTGTAGAGGAGAGAAGTTCATTAGAATGGGGGCAATTGAATGAAAACTTAGAAATTTCTTCAAGATTAAGGAGGAACCGAAAGGCAGGTGGTTGCTACCTGGAACAAGCAAAAAGATTTTTCATTGTAGGAGACTGATGATTCTGTTTTTCAAAATAAAAAAATGTAAGTATAACTTACATTCAGTAAAATTTACTTTTTTAGTGTATAGTTCTGTGAGTTTTGACAAATGCAAACTTATGTAACCACAATCAACATGGTAAACAGTTATATTGCCCCCAGACTCCCCTCATATCCCATCCTCCTTCATTCGCCACTCCAGTCCTGGCAACCACGGATCTGTTCTTTGTCCATTTACTTCAACTTTTTCCAGAACATCGTATAAATGAAATCATGTAATATATAGTCTTTTTCACCTGGCTTCCTTTACTCAGCATAGGACAGTTTTGCTGAGCATGTTGTATGTGTCAATGGTTCTGTTTCCCTTGTTGAGTAGTATTCCACGGTGTAGATGTACCGGTTTGCTTATAGATTCACCCACTGGAGGACAGTTGGGTTGTTTCCAGGTTTTGGTGATTTTGAATAAAGCTGCTAGAAGCATTCACTTGCAGGTTTTTGTGTGTATGTAAGTTTTCACTTCCTTGGGATAAATACCCAGGAGTGGAATTTCTGGGTTGTGGGTTTAACTTTATAAGATAATAATATTTTTGAAAGCACCGGGTTTTTACTCCCAATTTGCTGTGTGATTTTGAATCAGAAGAAAGTCCTACACGCATGTTTTCACCTGCAGCTTTTCTCTCTCACAGCGGACGGTGAGAGGGTTTGTTACATCCCTGAGGTCTCAGAGAATTTTAAAGACAAACCTGCTCCATGAAGACAGGTAGCAAGTGTCTAGGAATTTCCTCGGTGGTATTTATGCAGAAGAATTACAAAGAAGCAGATCTACCTCTTCAGAAATCACCAGGAAACTGTGCATGTCAATTGCAGTGTTTCCATCTTCTGCTGTAACTTCTGAGAAGGATTTTCTTGTTCTTTCACGCTTGGTTTTCATTCCTCTGTAGGGAATAGCCCTGAAGCAACTTGATACACACAAAATACCGTGTTTTAAACAGAACCAGTCCATTGCAATGAAGGCTTCTGCCAGTGACAGAAAACTAGCATTCAAGGACTATTAAACATTATTGTGTGGTGACATTATGCAGGCAACATGGCTGAGAATAAAAGATATTTTTTAGTATATTGCATTATTAGTCCATCAGTTTGCATCACACCAGTGGGCGTGGTGGCCATGAACTTCTTCTCTTCATACGACTGTGTAGTTTTATTGTTTTGAAACACAATGTATTTCTCTCTAAAATAAGCAAGGGCATTGGGGTAATCAACAATTCTTAGGCAAGCTGTGGTTTTCATTTTTATTGGAAGAAGGTCAAATATCAAATACAAGAATGTAAAGTGTATCAGAAAAAAGGAAATCTTTCACTCTTATGAATAGTTTCATCAATTTATAGAATAAGTTTAATATAGATCAGAAACTTTTCCTTGGAAAAAAACTCATATTTAGTTTTAAGCAACAGTGATTCAAATCAAATTAATCACATTAGCTAACCACTGTGTGTTTTCACCTTTAAAAATAAGGATTCAGGGATTAAAAAAAGCACAGCTTTTGGTTAAGAATGAATAATTTTGTTCAAATTAGCAATGATTAATATTTAGGGTGTAAGGACAATGTGCTAAAACATGTCTAATGGCAATTGAAGTAATAAAAGTTATCATAATTTTTAAACTAAGCCGGTCTATGAAAAGGAAGAACATCATGAAGTGTTAGTTGGTCCTACCAAAACCAAACCCAACCCAGTGGCATTGAGTCGATTGCGACTAAGTGGTCTTCAAATAGACTAACAAGAAAGTGTGAGGACTGAGATAAAAAATTTTCTACCTTCTTCAAGTATTTTTATTGCTGGTATTGCATTTCTAATCATTGGTAGTTTGTAAAACTTAATTTTTTAGTACCCATGTAGAAAATAATGTAAGGGTGATAGAAATCTAATCAGTTTCACACCATGAGCAATTATTTTAAAATGTTCATGTGATGGAATGAAATGCTTTGTATTTCAACCTTTTATTTAGGAATGACAGCTTCTTAATTCCTGGTCTATGGCTGATATCCAAAGTCAAATGGCAGAAATGTAAGAGAGATGAGTTGTAATTAATCATGCCTCATTCCTATGCTGGAAAGTAAACTCGCCAGAAGCAGCCCTTAGTGCCCTATTGAGTTACCAAACCTGACTTGGTGTTTCAGATTAGTAAAGTGATACATTGTTGACTCTGGAAATTTGTAATTTAAGATGATTTCTCTGCATAGTATTCAGCAAACCATAAAATGAAGGTTTTTAAAAAAATAATTTTCAGTTTCATCAAAATATAGATGATTATCCTGCATGAGTCCATTGTAATCTTAGCACAGAGTTTGCAGAAGCCGTGGCTCAAGTGGATGGTTTCCCAGAAATTTGGGCATTTAGGATCATCTAACAGAGGAACAAATTCTTGATGGTTCTGTGGGAGTGAACAAAGAGTTTACAATGTCTCCAGGATCAGAGAAGCAATGATGTTGTTTTGAAATTTAAGCATATATATATATACATTTAACTTAGACATTGCATGATTTCAGGTACTGTAAGCCATATACAATAAAAAAAAAAAAAAAAAAAAAACAATAGGACCCAGAGAATTACCTGTTTCCTTGGTGATCCAAAAAGAGAAGGGTATCTCTGACCACTAGGCACATGGACAAGATAATTCTTTGAGACAGAACGGGGCTGGGTATCAGCTAAGCTGGAAGCCCATTTCCAGTGTTTAATTTGAAGTTTCAGAATCAAAGTGTGCCTTTGGGTTATTTATCATTTCTTTTTCAAATATTCCTGTTACACACACACACACACACACACATTTTGTACAGTGGATTCTTGAGTCTGTGGCAATCCCTTCTGCCTGGGAGACCCGTGGGCTGCACAGCGTGGAGTGGGACCTGCAGCATCAGCAGCCTCTGGAAATTTGTTAGAAACGAACATTCTCAGGTCTCATCCCTGACTTATTGAATCAGAAATTCTGGGAATGGGACCAGCAATCTGTTTTAACAAGTCTCCTGGTGATTCTGATGCATACTCAAGTGTGAAGACTACCTACCTAGACAATGTCACATTACAAATAAGCAAATTTAGCTTAGAGCTTTTTATGGAAATGTGGAAGGCCCTTCTGCTCTTGGGCTGCATGGCCAGCCAGAAAAGGTTGGGAATTAATACTCGTGGTTCAGGACTTAGACATTCAGCATCTCCAGGAGTTGGTGTTTAACTATTCCAGCTCCCCGTTCTTCTTGGATGGGATCATTCTAGGAGTGTTTTGTGTCCTTTCGTGGTGTTTTCCCTGCAGGATTGAGCTCCAGTTGCCCTCAGGACATCTGGCTTAATAGTTTAGCTTTCATAGGCTGCCCTCCCTTCTTTCTATTACTGCCCCCTTCCCTGTACATATTTCCTTCACCCCCAACAAACTCCAACTAAACCCTTGTCTTTGGGATGCTCCTAAGGGCCCCAAACTAAGGTACTCACATATTGTAAGTGCTCAGTAAAAATAGATGAGCTCAACACTCCTTTCATCACAACCTGGGTGAAGAGGCCATCATTCCATTTAAAATAATACTAAACGTAAGCAATAATCTACCAAGTATTGCAGGAGCCAAGGTTATGAATATGGGTTTTAGAAGAAAATTCCTGTGACTGAATCTGGTCGTGCCTCTCACTGGCTGTACTAACTTGGACTCTTCCCTTAATCTCTCTGTGCCTCAGTTTCCTCATCTGTAAAATAGGCATAGATGCAATACATGCCTCAGAAAGTTGCTATGAAGATTTAATAGGTTTAACATGTAAAGTGGTTAGAACAGTGTCTGGCTCATTCTTGTTACTGTTATTATTAATTTTCTTAATTTGTTTTTCTTTTGGCAAGTGGTTTCAGTTTTATCTTGATTCTATTAATTCCTTTTCCCCAAAGGAATTTACTAACATTTCTCCATTGTTCTCCAAACTGTTTACTGTGCTTGTTGTTATTTGTTGAGCCACAGGACTCTATACAGCATGAAACACCAACTCCAGTAAGAGTCAACTATTAAGCCTGCATTTAATAGTGAACATTTTCCAAATATCTTTCCATAAATTATACTATTCAATATTCTCAACAACCTTAAAATATGGTCACATTAATACTTCTATTCATCTTATAGTTGGGAAAATTGAGGCTTGAAGAGGTAAGGTAATTTGTCTAATGCTGTAGAATTATCTAGTGGTAGAGAAGGGATCCAAACCCAGGACTCCTGACTGCAGACTCCCCACCCTTGATCCTTACACTGTGTAAAGGAGTACTTGTTACCACTGCATTAGTGGTTCTCTTACTTCAGTGTGCCTCAGAATACCTTGAACAGGTGACCAAAATACATATTTCCAAACCTCAGCACTAGACAGTTGGGGAGGGACCCGAGAACGTGTATTTCTAACAAGTTCCAGGTGATGCTGATGCTGCTGGTCCAGGGACCACATTTTGGGAAGCACTGTCCTCTATTTTGGCCTTGTTATAACATTTGAGTAAAATAAGCAGGATAAGAAGTATTCAGAACTCCAATTTTACTCCCTGAACATCCTTTACATATGCAATGAGACTGCCTCCCAGGAAATATCATTTGGCAATCTCTATTACCAAAAAAACCCTGGTGGCGTAATGGTTCAGTGCTATGGCTGCTAACCAAAGGGTTGGCAGTTCAAATCCGCCAGGTGCTCCTTGGAAACTCTATGGGCCAGTTCTACTCTGCCCTATAGGGTCGCTATGAGTTGGAACCAACTCGACGGCACTGGGTTTGTTTTTTTGGTTTTATTACCAAAAAAATTTGCTATGGAATAGTTTCAATGACTGCATGTGCCCATGACACCATGGTTATCAGGCCTTCACATGCATGTGTACAGTTTGTCAACTTTTGACTGCTTTCCTCCTACTGGCTAGCTCTAAGCAAATTACCTGAATGCCCAACAAATGGCTTTTTTTTTTTTTTTTTCATTTTGTGAGTTAGCATTTTGTTCTACATTTTTCTTCAGATCTGTCTGGGATCCTCTGTTGTAATCTTTGTCAGAGTAGTTCTTGGTGGTAGCTGGGCACCATCTAGCTATGCTGCTGGACTCAGTCTGGTGGAGGCTTTGGTAGTTGTGGTCCATTAGTCCTTTGGACTAATCTTTCCCTGTGTCTTTGGTTTCTTTCATTCTCCTTTGCTCTCGACAGGGGTGAGTATCTTAGATGGCTGCTCACAAATTTTTAAGACTGCAGATGCTACTCACCAAAGTAGAAATATAGAACTATGTTATGCTAATTAAGCAAGATGTTCCTGGAGATCATGGTCCCCACAGTCCTCAGCCCAGTAATTCAGTACCTTAGGGAGTTTAGATGTATTTATGAAGCTTCCATGACTTTGCCTTGGACAAGTCGTGCTGGCTTCCCCAGTATTGTGCATTGTCTTACTCTTCACCAAAGTTACAACTTATCTATTGTGTATTAAGTGTTTTTCCATCCCCACCCCTCCCCTCTGTCATAACCATCAAAGATTGTTTCTTTTTGTGTGTAAACCTTTTCATGGGTTTTTATAGTAGCGCTCTCATACAATATTTGTTATTTTGTGATTGACTTATTTTACTCAGCGTAATGCCCTCCAGATTCATCCATGTTGTGAGATGCTTCACAGATTCATCATTGTTCTATATTGTTGCATAGTATTCCATTGTGGATATGTACCATAGTTTGTTTATTCATTAATCTGTTGATGGGCACCTAGGTAGTTTCCATCTTTTTGCTGTTGTGAATAATGCTGCAATGAACATAGGTGTGCATATGTCTTTTTGTGTGATGGCTCTTATTTGTCTAGAATATATTACTAGAAGGGGGATTGCTGGATCATGTGACATTTCTATTTCTAGCTTTCTAAAGAAGTGCCATATAGTTTTCCAAAATGGTTTTACCATTTTGCATTTTACCAGCAGTGCATAAGAGTTCCAGTCTCCCTAAAGCCTCTCCAACATTTGTTATTTTCTGTTTTTTTTTATTTGTGTTTTTTTGATTCATCCTAGTAACGTCGGGGTGAGATGGTATCTCATTGTTGTTTTGATATACATTTCTCTAATGGCTAGTGATTGTGAACATTTCATCATGTGTCTGTTAGCCACCTGAATGGCTTTGGTGAAGTGTCTGTTCATTTCCTCTGCCCATTTTTTAACTTGATTATTTGTCTTTTTGTTATAGAAGTGATGAATTTTCCTGTAGATTTTAGAGATTTGTTGGATTTGTCATAGCCAGTTTTTTTTCCCAGTCTGTAAGTTCTCTTTTTCTCCATGTGTCTGTCAGTTTGTCATACTGTGGAGGCTTGTGTGTTGCTGTGATGCTGGAAGCTATGCCACTGGTATTCAAACACCAGCAGGGTCACCTATAGTGGACAGGTTTCAGCTGAGCTCCCAGACTAAGACAGACGAGGAAGAAGGACCTGGCTGTCCACTTCTGAAAAGAAGTAGCCAGTGAAAACCTTATGGATAGCAGTGGAACATTGTCTGATATAGTGCTGGAAGATGAGCCTCTCAGAGTGGAAGGCACTCAAAAGACAACTTGGGAAGAGCTGCCTCCTCAAAGTAGAGTCTACCTTAATGACATAGATGGAGTGAAGCTTTTGGGACCTTCATTTGCTGATGTGGCATGACTCATAATGAGAAGAAACAGCAGAAAACATCCATTAATTATTGGAACCTGGAACGTACGAAGTATGAATCTAGGAAAATTGGAAATTGTCAAAAATGGAATGAAACACATAAACATCCATATCCTAGACATTAGTGAGCTAAAATGGACTGCTATTGGCCATCTTGAATTGGACAATCATATGGTCTACTGTGCCAGGAATGACAACTTGAAGAGAAATGGTGTTGCATTCACCGTCAAAAGAACATTTCAAGATCTATCCTGAAGTACAATATTGTCAGTGACAGGATGATATCCAGAAAACTACTAGAAAGATCAGTTATTACAACTATTATTCAAATTTATGCACCAACCGCTAAGGCCAAAGATGAAGAAATTGAAGATTTTTACCAACTTCTGCAGTCTGAAATTGATGGAACATGCAATCAGGATGCGTTGATAATTACTGTTGATTGGAATGTGAAAGTTGGAAACAAAGAAAAATTGGTAGTTGGAAAAAAAGGCCTTGGTGATAGAAATAATGCTGGAGATCACATGATGGAATTTTGCAAGACCAATGACTTCTTCATTGCAAATACATTTTTTTCACCAACGCAAACTATAAACGTGGACCTTGCCAGCTGGAATACACAGGAATCAAATCGTCTACATTTGTGGAAGGAGACTATGGAAAAGCTCAGTATCATCAGTCAGAAAAAGGCCAGGGGCTGACTGTGGAACAGGCCATCAATGGCTCATATGCAAGTTCAAGTTGAAATTGAAGAAAATTCGAACAAGTCCATGAGAGCTGAAGTATGACCTTGAGTATATTCCACCTGAATTTAGACAGCATCTCAAGATTTGATTTGCCGGGATGAATACTAATAACTGAAGACTAGACAAATTGTGGAATGACATTAAGGACATCATATATGAAGAAAGGAAGAGATCATTAAAAAGACAGGAAAGAAAGAAAAGGCCAAAATGGATGTCAGAAAAGACTCTGAAACTTGCTCTTGAACATTGAGTAGCTAAAGCAAAAGGAAGAAATGATGAAGTAAAAGAGCTGAACATAAGATTTCAAAGAATGGCTCAAGAAACAAAGTGTTAAAATGATATGTGCAAAGACCTGGATATAGAAAACCAAAAGGGAAGAACATACTCAGCATTTCTCGAGCTGAAAGAACTGAAGAAAAAATTCAAGCCTTGAGTTGCAATATTGAAGGTTTCTACGGGGAAAATATTAAACGACACAGGAAGCATCAAAAGACAATGAAAGGAATACACAGAGTCACTAACTATACCATAAAGAATTGGTTCACCTTCAACCATTTCAGGAGGTGAAATATGATCAGGAACTGATGGTACAGAAGGAAGAAGTCCAAGCTGCACTGAAGGCATTGGTGAAAAACAAGGCTCCAGGAATTGACGAAATACCAATTGAGATGTTTCAACAAAGGAATGCAATGCTGAAAGTGCTCACTATGCCAAGAAATTTGGAAGACAGCTACCTGGCCAACTGACTGAAAGACATCCATTTTTATGCCTATTCCCAAGAAAGGTGATCCAACTGAATGAGGAAATTATGGAACAATATCATTAATATCACATGGAAGTAAAATTTTGCTGAAGATTATTCAAAAGTGGCTGTAGCAGTACATAGAGAAGTGTCAGAAATTCAGGCCAGATGCAGAAGAGGATGTGGCACGAGGGATATCACTGCTGATGTCAGATGGACCCTGGCAGAAAGCAGAGAATACCAGAAAGATGTTTACCTGTGTTTTATTGACTATGCAAAAGCATTCGACTGTGTGGATCATAACAAATTATGGATAACACTGAAAAGAATGGGAATTCCAGAATGCTTAATTGTGCTCATGAGGAACCTATACATAGATCAAGAGGCAGTTGTTCAAACAGTGGGATACTGCATGGCTTAAAGTCAGGAAAGATGTGCAATAGGGTTATAGCCTTTCATTATACCTTTTCAATCTGTATGCTGAGCAAATAATCCAAAAAGCTGGACTATATGAAGAACGGGGCATCAGGATTGGGGGAACACTCATTAAAAGCCTGCATTATGCAGATTTTGCAGCTTTGCTTGCTGAACGTGAAAAGGACTTGAAGCACTTACTGATGAAGATCAAGGACCACAGCCTGCAATATGGATTATACCTCAATATAAAGAAAACAAAAAATTCTCACAACTGGAGTAATATGCAACATCATGATAAATAGAGAAAAGATTAAAGTTGTCAAGGATTTCATTTTACTTGGATCCACAATCAACACCCGTGGAAGCAGCAGTCAAGAAATCAAAAGACACATTGCATTGAGCAAATTTGCTGCAAAAGACCTCTTTGAAGTGCTAAAAAGCAAAGATGCCACCTTGAAGACTAAGGTGCACCTGACCCAAGCCATACTCTTTTCAATTGCCTCATATACATGTGAAAGCTGGACAATCAATAAGGAAGGCCAAAGAAAAATTGATGGCTTTGAATTGTGACTTTGGTGAAGAATATTGAATACATCATAGTCTGCTAAAAGAATGACGAATCTGCCTTGAAAGAAATCCAACCGGAAGGCTCCTTAGAAGCAAGGATGGTGAGACTAAGTCTCACATACTTTGGACATATTATCAAGAGGGATCAGTCCCTGGAGAAGGACACCATGCTTGGTAAAGTAGAGGGGCAGCAAAAAAGGGGAAGTCCCTCAATGAGATGGATTGACACAGTGGCTGCAACAATGGGCTCAAGCATAACAAGGATTGTGAGATAGTGCAAGACCGGGCAGTGTTTAGTGTTTAGAGTGGCTATGAGTCAAAATTGACTCAATGGCATCTAACAAAAACAACAACGGTTTTTCTTTTTACTCTTTTGGTGAAGTTTTTTGACGAGCCTAAATGTTTAATTTTTAGAAGATCCCATGTATGTAGCTTATCCTCTGGAGTTTGTTTGTTGTTAGTTATGATTTTTATCCTGTTATTGCCATGTAATAAAGTCTCTAGCATTGATTCTATTTTTTTTTCTATTATCTTTGTAGTTTTTTGTTCTATACTTAGGTCTTTGATCCATTTTGAATTAGTTTTTGTGTATGGTGTGAGGTGTGGGTCCTGTTTCATTTGTTTGCAGATTGACATCCAGTTTTGCCAGGACCGTTTGTGGGTGGATTTACATCTGGGTTCTCAATTCTGTTTCATTGTTCGATGTATCTGTCCTTGTACCAGTATCAGGCTGTTTTAACTATGGTAGTTGTATAGTAGCTTCTGAGGTCAGGTAATGTGAGTCCTCCTACTTTATTTTTCTTCTTCAGTAGTGCTTTACTTATCTGGGGACTCTTTCCTTTCCATATAAAGTTACTGAACAAATGGCTTTTTGGAAATGCTGGGTCATTATTGTAATGGAAAATGGTGTAGGAGGAAAGCCACTCTCTTAAGATACAACTTACTTAAAATATGTGATTTTCCTTCCACTGGCAACTGGCTGATGATATTCTGCTCTACTTCTCCTCACTAACATGTCTCTTGATATTGTTGTCTGCTGTTTTGCACAGCAGAACTCAAGTGGAGGCTTCATTTGGGGGGTTTTATTGTGCTTTAGGAAATGTCACTACCTTACTACAATGGGTTGTAGGAGAGGCCGTAGGCATTTTAGTCCTTCTAGGTGCTTTGAAGAATTTGGCTCAAAAATACAAGGTGGGGCCTTCATGTTGGTCTGCTTGTGGTGGTGACATCTCTGAAACTTACTTAAAAAGTTTCTAACTGGAAAGTACACTGATAATAATGGCTAATGTTTGTCTAAAAAGTTACCACTTGGAAACCACACTGATAGTAATGGCTAATATTGAAAGCTTGCTGTGTTAGATACTCTTCTAAGTTCTTTCCATGAATCCACTAGTCTGCTGTTTTACTCCCATTTTGCAGTTGAGGAAACTGAGGCATGAAGAGGCTAAGTCTCTTGCCTACAGTTACACAGATGGCATATGGAATTTGAGTCCAGGTGGACCGAGTCTATAGTCTATGCTATTTATTACCATACACTACAATTTTTCAAACCATCCAGCAGGACAGGACAAATCCATTACTGTGCATCCACAGAATAAACAATTAAAAAGAGTGGGGATAGATCTCTATGCAGCAGATGAGACAAACTCTTCAAGGAACATAAAAAAAAAAAAATGAAAATGGCAAGATGAGAAATGCAAGATGTGGATGTTATACTCTTTCTCGTGTAAATGATGTAAAGGATTGTGTGTATTTTGCTGGTATATGCATTTCTTTTTCTGATTTTTACAGAAACCCAAGGCAGTGTTAGCAGTGATTACCTTTGAAGCGAAGATTTATTTTACTTAAACAGCTATTTTTACCTTCCATAATGTCTGAATTTTCTTCACCGTGTATTTATATTATCTTTTTTTGTCAACAAGGAATGGTGAGATTATGAACCATCTTTGCTTTCATCTATGTCCCTATTTCAGAAACACACTGTTATTTATTTTGTAGGAGATTTCTATCAATAAAGGGTTACTTGTTCTAAAATCATCCCAAGAATGCCCAGGTAAGAGCATGACAGCTTCACTCGTCTGGGCCTTCGGGTTGGCTGGTTGTGGTGGTGATGGTGGCAAATCCGTGCTGGCTGCTGCTGATGGCAGTGGGTTCCCAAGACTCTCATGGTCAAAAGCAGAGCGAGGACATGGGCAGGTTTTTGTCTTTTTGGCCCCTGTCGTCAAAACAGATGCCACGAGAAACAAAAATCATAGCCACATAATGCCTTTTCTCTCTTTTGGGGGGTTACAAGCACATTTTTGTATTTACCATTGGAAAAACAAAAAACAAAGCCTGAGTGATGTGAGTGTTGTCTGCACTTGAGCCCCCTCCATGTTTGTGTCCTTGGTGTATCTTGTTTGGTACAAGGGCATCAGAGGGCAGATCCCTGGCCTTTTTCTTGGGTAACCTCACCTCTTTGGTCCAGATCTACCTCAGATTCTGCTACCAATGTGTTAATGAAGTGAAAGGCCTTGGAAAACAACCCATCCACTTCATGGGAACTGCCTGCTGTCAATGTGAGCACACAGCAGTTGATTATCTCTTTGAGGGTTAAGTTACCCCATTCAGCGTCTGCTTGTGCAGACAATGGGCAGGGCCAATGACACCAGAGTAATCCTTTTACCTGCCTTCTCTCAAGTGACACTGGAATGAAGGGGCACTTCCAGGGGTATCAGTTTCCTAGATACGTTCTGCAAACAAACCCACAGATCCTCAGCTCTGTCACTGTGCCTCCACTTCAGGCCCAAGGAAGTACCCTACTTGTCAGTCCTACAAACAGATGAAAGACTTGCGTCCGGGGGAATTCCATTGTTTGCTGTTTACTCATGGTTTGCCCAGCTCCTTCTGCTGAACATGGGCTGTGAGGGGACTGGTTTTCACGACAAGCAACACATTCAGGAGCATCAACAGTGATTAAAACCTATTATAAAAAGAGATAGAATGGCAGACAGGGTTTTCCGTCTATCTTGGGGAATAAGTTCAATTCTAACATGCCAACACCTTGCGGTTATTCAATATTCCCTTTATCTTGTCATTTTTCTTTCAAAGTAGCCACACCTTCCATTTGTCACTGCAAGGAACTGTGCTGACAGACACTTAAGAATTTTATTTTCCTTTTAGAGGCACTTAGGTTATAGCAATGCTGCAATGAGAAAGATGACTCAGATGAGCAGACATGGCTGGAGCAGAAAAGGACCATTCAGATTCCAGTGTTTCTGTCTGCGGATAAGATGGGCCTACTTTTCTCTGCTCCTGGCAAGCCAGCTCTACCGTTTACACTAGTTTCTCACTTTTACCACTATTTTCAAGCCAGTAGAAACTTCCATGAATCTAGAAATTGTCATTCATCCATGTTCAACTAGAATCTGTTTACCAACCACTTACAATCCCAGGCTTGGGGCCCTGGGAAATGGACAGGAAGATGTGACCCTGGCTCAGCAAGCCAGACGTGACCCTGCTCTTGGAATTTTCTGTCTCTCAAGTTGAACAAAGCATCTCTCATAGATCTTTACGTGCTGCCTAAAATCCAAATGGTTTAACAGGACCCTGGTCCCAACCTTCCCTTCCAACCTGCTATGATCCCCAATCTCCTTGTTCTCTGTTCTGTTCATCAAATATGAAGTGCACGTCCATACATCTCAACTTTACCCAGACTCTTTTCATGGAACACTTTTCTTTTTCTTCTTTATGTGCCTAACTTCTGTTCACTGATGACCCAGATCAAAAGCTGTTTTGTCTGGGTGGCCTTACCTCCATGCTCAGAAAATATTAACTGACTCTCCTTTTAGAGTAGATCATTATCTCTGCTATTATTTGTTTGTGTGTTTACCTCCCCCCCAAACTTCCTGAGGATTGAGGGGAGACACATTTTGCTCATCTCCATGTCTTTAGTCTTTAATAGGGTATTTGGCAATCACTAGGTGTTTATGGATGTCATAATGCAAGATTACTAATACGTCTCATGGAAAGAATTAGTAAAAGAGAACAACATAGAATATAATCAATGCTAGGATACCTTGGGAAAAAAGAGTTTTCTGTTGGTATGTCCAAGTTTTGTGTAGGAATTGTCTCTGGCTATGGGCAGATGTGGGCCCTCATCCACTGGTAGGCAAGCCTTGGAGAGCTCCTTTTGAAGATTCTCTTATTGGTATCAGTTTCTTTATCTTTTTCCCTAAAAATAGAGATAAAAAAAATAGCTTTGGAAAATCCAACACCTCTACAGCAGAAATACAAACAATCCAATTAAAAAATGGGCAAAGAAAATGAACAGACACTTCCCCAAAGAAGATATTCAAACGGCTAATAGAAACATGAGGAAATGCTCATAATCACTAGCCATTACAGAAATGTAAATCAAAACCACAATGAGATACCATCTCACTCTGACATTACTGGCACAAATAAAGAGAAAAAAAAAAAAGTGTTGGAGAGGCTTTGGGGGATTAGAACTGTTATGCACTGCTGATGGGAACACAATATGGTACAACCAGACCATTTTGGAAAATGGCACATCCTTAGAAAGCTAGAAATAGAAATACCATATGATCTAGCAATCCCACTTCTGGGAATATATCCTAGAGAAATAAGAACAGTCACCCAAAGAGACATATGCGCACCCATGCTCATTGCAGCATTGTTCACAATAGCAAAAAGATGGAAACAACCTAGGTGCCCATCAACAAATGAGTGGATAAACAAACTGGTACATGCACACAATGGAGAGCTACACAACCATAAAGAACAATGATGAATCTGCGAAGCATCTCACAACATGGATGAATCTGGAGGGCATTATGCTGAGTGAAATAAGTCAATCATAAAAGGACAAATATTGTATGAGATCGCCACTATAAAAACTCATGAAAAGGTGTACACACAAAAAGAAACAATCTCTGATGGTTATGAGGGACAGGAGGGGTGGAGATGGAAAAATACTAAATAGACAATAGATAAGTTGTAACTTTGGTGAAGAGTAAGACAGTGCACAATATTGGGGAAGCCAACACAACCTGTCCAAGGCAAAGTCATGGAAGCTTCATAGACACATCCAAACTCCCTAAGGGACAGAATTACTGGGCTGAGGGCTGTGGGGACCATGGTTTCAGGGAACATCTAGTTCAATTGGCATAGCATAGTTTACAAAGAAAATGTTCTACATTCTACTTTGGTGAATAGCGTCTGGGGTCTTAAAAGCCTTTGAGGGGCCATCTAAGATACTCCACTGGTTTTACCCCTTCGGAAGTAAGGGAGAATGATGAAAGCTAAACGTACAAGGGAAAGATTAGTCCAAAGGACTAGTGGACCACAAGCACTACGACCTCCACCAGACTGAGTGAGTTCAGTACAACTAGATGGTGACTGGCTACCCCCATTGACTCCTCTGACAGGGTCAAAATAGAGGATCCCAGACAGAGCTGGAGAAAAATGTAGAACACAATTCTAACTCACACAAAAAAAGACCAGACTTACTGGCCTGACAGAGACTGGAGAAACACAGAGAGTATGGCCCCTGGACACATTTTTAGCTCAGTAATGAAGTCACTCTTGAGGTTCACCCTATAGCCAAGGATTGGGCAGGCCCATAAAACAAAACAAGACTAAATGGGCACACCAGTCCAAGTGCAAGGATGAGAAGGCAGGAGGGGACAGGAAAGCGGGTAGTAGGGAAACCAAGGTCGAGAAGGGAGAGTGTTGACATGTCATGGGGTTGGTAACCAATGTCACAAAACAGTATGTGTACTCACTGTTTAATGAGAAGCTAGTTTGTTCTGTAAACCTTCATCTAAAGTACAATTAAAAGAAAAGACAAAAAAAAAATAGAGATAACTTTGTTATTTTTTTCTCATTGAAAATATGGACATACTCATTGTAAAAAGTTCAAAGGACCAAGAAAAACAAAACAAAACAAAAAGCCCAAAAGTAAAATTTACCCTAAATCCTACCACACAGTTACCATTTTGGTAAAAATCCGTTTGATCTCTCTCTATATGTGTGCACATACATATAAACACAAAAACATACTCAGTTTCATGTCTTCACTTACTCTCAAATCATATTAAACATTATAGAAGTGAATCATAGTGTACCTGCTCTTTTATAACCTCTTTTATCCTTCAATGTATTTGATACTCTCGTATCAATATGTAATTCTTGGCATCATCTGTTTCAATGGCTGCAGAGTATTTCATTGAACGGATGTTGCACAATGTTTTACAAAAGTCTGCTGATGGATTTTGGAGTTATTTCCAAATTTCCACCACTATAAACCCCACCATAGTTGACATCCTTGTTCAGTGAGCCATATTTCATGTTAGATTTTAGGAAAGGCAATGAATACAGAAAACATCGTAGAGCCAAAATCACCATGGAATTTAAGTTGGCACTATCTGGGAGAAAGAGGTGGCCTCTCCTTGCCAATCAGTACAGAACAGCCAGCTTTTTCTTCCAGTTTCCCCAAATAAGCACCTGATGAAATCGCTATAATTTTGGTTGGAGTGATGCCTTTGAACACTGGAGCCCAGACCAGCGCAGTGGGGTGTCTCTATTTGTTTGAGGTCTTTGGAGATAAGACAAGGCCAGGGAGGGATGAGCATGTCCCTGCCTCCCTCTTGGGCACACGAAGGGGCCGGAGCCAAGGCAGAATCACAACAGGATTCAAGATTCTCTCTCTATTTCTCTTTCTCATTCTCTTACAGGACCACATAGTTCATTTTGAAAATGCTAAAGGTAACTCCAGTATGTTGTTGTTGTTGTTGTTAGGTGCCATCCAGTCAGTTCCGACACACAGCGACCCTATGCACAACACAATGGGAAACACTGCCCGGTCCTGAGCCATCCTTACAATTGTTGTTATGCTTGAGCTCATTGTTGCAGCGACTGTGTCAATCCACCTTGTTGAGGGTCTTCCTCTTTTCCGCTGACCCTGTACTCTGCCGAGCATGATGTCCTTCTCTAGGGACTGATCCCTCCTGACAACATGTCCAAAGTATGTCAGACGCAGTCTCGCCATCCTTGCTTCTAAGGGGCATTCTGGTTGTACTTCTTCCAAGACAGATTTGTTCGTTCTTTTGGCAGTCCATGGTATATTCAATATTCTTCACCAACACCACAATTCAAAAGTGTCAACTCTTCTTCGGTCTTCCTTATTCATTGTCCAGCTTTCACATGCATATGATGTGATTGAAAATACCATGGCTTAGGTCAGGCGCACCTTAGTCTTCAAGGTGACATCTTTGCTCTTCAACACTTTGAAGAGGTCCTTTGCAGCAGATTTACCCAATGCAATGCATCTTTTGATTTCTTGACTGCTGCTTCCATGACTGTTGATTGTGGATCCAAGTAAAATGAAATCCTTGACAACTTTAATCTTTTCTCTGTTTATCATGATGTTGCTCATTGGTCCAGTTGTGAGGATTTTTGTTTTCTTTATGTTGAGGTATAATCCATACTGAAGGCTGTTGTCTTTGATCTTCATTAGTAAGTGCTTCAAGTCATCTTCACTTTCAGCAAGCGAGGTTGTGTCATCTGCATAATGCAGGTTGTTAATGAGTCTTCCTCCAATCCTGATGCCTCATTCTTCTTCATATAGTCCAGCTTTTTGGATTGTTTGTTCAGCATACAGATTAAATAGGTATGGTGAAAGAATACAACCCTGATGCACACCTTTCCTGGCTTTAAACCAATCAGTATCCCCTTGTTCTGTCAGAACAACTGCCTCTTGATCTATGTAAGGGTTCCTCATGAGCACAATTAAGTGTTCTGGAATTCCCATTCTTCGCAGTGTTATTCATAGTTTGTTATGATCCACACAGTCGAATGCCTTTGCATAGTTAATAAAAGACAGGTAAACATCCTTCTGGTATTCTCTGCTTTCAGCCAGGATCCATCTTACATCAGCAATGATATCCCTGGTTCCACGTCCTTTTCTGAATCCAGCCTGAAATTCTGGCAGTTCCCTGTCGATATACTGCTGCAGCCATTTTTGAATGATCTTCAGCAAAATTTTGCTTACATGTGGTATTAATGATATTGTTCTATAATTTCCTCATTCAGTTGGATCACCTTTCTTGGGAATAAGCATAAATATGGATCTCTTCCAGTCAGTTGGCCAGGAAGCTGTCTTCCATATTTCTTGGCATAGATGAGTGAGCACCTCCAACACTGCAGCTGTTTGTTCAAACATCTCAGTTGATATTCCATCAATTCCTGTAACCTTGTTTTTCACCAATGCCTTCAGAGCAGCTTGGACTCCTTCCTTCAGTACCATCGATTCCTGATCATATGCCACCTCTTGAAATGGTTGAATACCGACTAATTCTTTTTGGTATAATGACTCTGTGTATTCCTTCCATCTTCTTTTGATGCTTCCTGCATCATTTAATATTTTCCCCATGGAATCCTTCACTCTTGCAACTCGAGGCTTGAACTTTTTCTTCAATTCTTTCAGCTTGAGAACCACTGAGCGTGTTCTTCCCTTTGGTTTTCCATCTGTAACTCTTTGCACATGTCATTATAATACTTTACTTTGTCTTCTTGAGCTGCCCTTTGAAATCTTCTGTTCAGTTCTTTTACTTCATCAATCTTTCCTTTTGCTTCAGCTGCTCGACACTCAGGAGCAAGTTTCAGAGTCTCCTCTGACATCCATCTTGGTCTTTTCTTTCTTTCCTGTCTTTTCAGTGACCTCTTGCTTTCTTCATGGATGATGTCCTTGATGTCATTCCACAACTCCTCTGGTCTTCAGTCACTAGTGTTCAATGCCTCAAATCTATTCTTGAGATGGTCTCTAAATTCAGGTGGGATATACTCAAGGTCATATTTTGGCTCTCGTGGACCTGCTCTGATTTTATTCAGTTTCAGCTTGAACTTGCATAAGAGCAATTGATGGTCTGTTTCACAGTTGGCCCCTGGCCTTGTTCTGACTGATGATATTGAGCTTTTACATTATCTCTTTCCACAGATGTAGTTAATTTGATTTGTGTGTTCCCTCTGGCGAGGTCCATGTGTATAGTCCCTGTTTATGTTGGTGAAAGAAGATATTTGCAATGAAGAAGTCGTTGGCCTTGCAAAATTCTATCATTCAATCTCCAGCATTGTTTCTAACACCAAGGCCATATTTTCCAACTACTGGCCCTTCTTCTTTGTTTCCAACTTTTGCATTCCAATCGCCAGTAATTATCAATGCATCTTGATTGCATGTTCAATCAATTTCAGACTGCAGCATCTGAGAAAAGTCTTCCATTTCTTCATCTTTGGCCCTAGTGGTTGGTGCGTAAATTTGAATATTAGTCGTATTAACTGGTCTTCCTTGTAGGCATATGGATATTATCCTATCACTGACAGCATTGTACTTCAGGATAGATCTTGAAACGTTCTTTTTGATGATGAGTGCAACATCATTCCTCTTTGAGTTGTCATTCCCAGCCGGGTATGCTATATGATTGTCCAATTCATAATGGCCAATACCAGTCCATTTCAGCTAACTAATGCCTAGGATATTGATGTCTATGTACAGTTACATAAATATCCAGAAATAGGGCAGCTGAATCAAAGCGTACCAGGCCAAAAGCTTATCAATTTAACATCTCATAAAAAAGTATAAAAGTGCTATTTCTTTCTCCAACATGGGCATTCATCGTTGCTTGATTCTGACTCATGGCAACCACATATGTGCAGAGTAGAACTGCTCCATAGGGTTTTCAAGGTTGAGACCTTTTGGAAGCAAATCATCAGGACTGTCTTCTGAGGCACCTCTCGGTAGGTGAATAGTTGAGTGCTTAACTATTTACACACCCGGGGACCTCTACCAACATGGGCTTTTAAAAAAAATAATGTTTTATTGTGTTTTTGGTGCAAGTTAACACAGCAAATTAGGTTCCCATTTAACAATTTCTACACAATTTGTTCAGTGACATTGGTTACATTTTACACAGTATGTCAACTTTCTTGTTATTTCCATTCTGGTTGTTCCATTTCCAGTAATCTAGTTTCCCTGCCCTCTTGCCTTCTCTCTTGTCTTTGTTTTAGAGAAAATGCTGACTGTTGGTCTCAAATAGATTTTTAATGGAGCACAATATTCAGGGATGATATTGTTTATTTTATGAACCAGTCTGTTATTTAGCTAAAAGATGACCTCCTGGAATAGTTTTTGTTCAAAGTATAAAGAGTATCTCAGAGCAATAGTCTTTGGGTGTCCTCCAGTCTCAACTGGCTCAGTAAGTCTGGACTTTTTAAGAATTTGAGTTCTGGTATACATTTTGCTCCTATTCTGTCAGGATCCATCTATTGTGTTCCTGATCAGAACAGTTGGTAGTGGTAGCCGTGCACCGTCTAGTTCTGGTCTCAGAGTACATGAGGTTGTGATTCATGCAGAATATTAGCCCTGTGGATTAGCTTCTCTGAGTCTTTGGTTTCCTTCATTCTCTTTTTCTCCAGATGTGTAGAGACCAATAGTTGTATTTTAGATGGCTACTCATAAGCTTTTAAGACCTCAGGTGCTGCTCATCAAACTACGATGTAGAACGTAAACTTTAGGTGCTATATTTTGCCAATTGATCAAGTTGTCCCATGAGATTATGGTCCTAAGCCTTCAGATTCTGTGAAACCAATCTTGAGAGGTGTTTAATAGGTATCCATGTCTGTCCCCCTTATGTACTTTGTTAATGTATATATGAATATATACAGATGCATGCACACACACACAACACACATATATATATATATACACCTGCATATAGATACATCTTATATATGCCCACCTGTATATACACATATACATACCTATACACTTAGATGTAGCAACCCTGGTGGCACAGTGGTTAAGTGCTCAGATGCTAACCAAAAGGTTGGTGGTTCAAACCCACCAGCTACTCCATGGGAGAGATACATGGCAGTTTGCTTCTGTAAAGATTATACCGTAGAGAGGTGAAGCCAAGATGGCAGAATAGGCAGACGCTTCCAGCAAGCGCTCTTACAACAAAGACCCAAAAAAAACAAGCGAGATGAGTATATTTATGACAAGCTAGGAGCCCTGAACATCAAAGGCAAGCTTAGAAAATGAACTGAGGGGCAGGGGAAGGAAGAGACTGTTCAGAAGGAGAGGAGTTACCAGACTTGAATTATAGGGGGCCCTCAGGCACCATTCTGGGGAGTGGCAGTTCAAGGCTGGTACTAGCATTTGGCCACAGTTTCCCCAGGGAGAAGCAGCAAGCCACATGGCCTACTCACACCTTCAGAACCAGAGAAGAATGGTGCTCTTGGCAAAAGTTAAGTACTTGCATATATTTTACTGTGCCCCCCCCCCCCCGCCCTAAGCCGGCTTCAGTGGCTGATTTCCCTGGACCTGAGATAGGCCCTGTTGAGCACCTAGTGCCATCCTCCCAGCCTTGGAGAAGGAATAAATTCACAATTGGGGGAAAAGATAATTTGTCAGCTCTGCTAACTGGGGGAGCTCAGAACAGAAGTGGCTCCTGTCCAGGCATAAATGGTCTGTGGACTTTGAGTATATTTCCCCTCTGCATGGATCTGTGTGGGCTTATTTCAGAGAACACTTACTTGTTGGCAGACTCCAACCATTTCAGCTGTGCAGCAGATAGGTGGGTATTTGATGTTCGACATTGCTTTGCTTATTAAACAGGGTCCTCACCTACCTACCTCAGGGGCCTAAGGACTGGTGGCTCCACTCAGGTCACCCAGATACCTGTGACAAAGGTCCGAGGATAACTAGTAACTCTCAATGCTTACAACCAAAAACATTGGGTGCCCATGGTCCATCTGCAGAACACACACACCTGTACACTCCAGGCAACAGGGACACACTTTCCTCAGAGATACATGGGGGATGATTCTTAGCCCCCTGCCTTGTTCAGAGTGTGGCCCCCTGCTGCAACCAGATTCCGGTACTTACACCAATCACCCCTTCCCCTCTAAGACTTTAGGACAGAGCCTATACCACAAACTTGATGATCAGCTACCTGGACACCTGAGCTGAATTCATACAAGAAAAGTGAATGGACTCCTAGAATGGTATACCTGGTAACAGCTCTAGCCATCTGGGGATAGGATGTCAGAGCTCCAAAGGTGAAAATAATCAAGTCAGCTCACTCAAGCAACCCACATGAGCGTATCAAAACAAAACAAAGAAATGAGCTGTGATACAGTAAGCAAACATAAAATAAACTAATGTAATAACTTATAGATGGCTCAGAGACAGCAGTCAACATCAAGTCACATAAAGAAACAGACCATGATCATCTCAACAAGCCTTCAAAACAAAGAATCAAGGGATCTTATGTCGATTCCAACTCATAGTGACCCTACATAAAGATACCACAAATAAAAAAAAAAAAAAGAAATTTACAGACCTATATCCGTCATGAACTTAGGTACAAAAATCCTCAACAAAATTCTAGGCAATAGAATTCAACGATATATCAAAAAAAAAAAAAAAAAAAAAATTCACCATGACCAAGCGGGATTCATACCAGCTATGCAGGGATGGTTCAACATTAGAAAAACAATTAATGTAATCCATCTGATAAATAAAACAAAAGGCAAGAATCACATGATTTTATCAATTGATGCAGAAAAGGCATTTGAAAAAGTTCAACACCCATTCATGATAAAAACTCTCAGCAAAATAGGAATAGAAGGGAAATTCCTCTAGATGAAAGTGCCTCCCTGGAATTACCGAGGCAGAATACAAAAGATTAATATACAGAACCCTTCAAGCCATCAGGAAGGAAATGAGGGAATATGCAGAGCAAGCCAAGGAACACAAAGATAAAGCAATTGAAGAAATTAAAAAGGTTATTCAGAAACATAATGAAAAGTTTAATAGGCTGTAAAAATCCATAGACGGACAGCAATCAGAAATTCAGAAGATTAATAATAAAATTACAGAATTAGACAACTCAGCAGAAAGTCAGAAGAGCAGAATTGAGCAAGTAGAAGGCAGAATTTGTGGACTTGAAGATAAAGCACTTGGCACTAATGTATTTGAAGAAAAGTCAGATAAAAGAATTAAAAAAAATGAAGAAACCTTAAGAATCATGTGGGACTCTATCAAGAGAAATAAGCTACGAGTGATGGGAGTACCAGAACAGGGAGGGACAATAGAAAATACAGAGAAAAATTGTGGAAGATTTGTTGGCAGAAAACTTCCCTGATATCCTGAAAGATGAGAAGATATGTATCCAAGATGCTCATCAAACTCTGTATAAGGTAGATTTTAAAAGAAAGTCACCATATTATAGCCAGGGATGAACAAAAAGTCACCTATGAAGGAGAGTCAATAAGAATAAGCTTGAACTACTCGGCAGAAACCATACAAGCAAGAAAGCAATGGGAAGACTTACATAAAAAATTGAAGGAAAAAAATTGCCAACCAAGAATCTTATATCCAACAAAACTGTCTCTTAAATATGAAGGTGAAATTAGGATATTTCCAGATAAACGGAATTTTAGAGAATTCATAAAAACCAAACCAAAACTACAAGAAATGCTAAAAAAAAGGAGTTCTTTGGTTAGAAAATCAATAATATCAGGTATCAACCCAAGACTAGAACACTGGGCAGAGCACTCAAAAGTCAACCCAGACAGGAAAATCACAAAAATAAATCAAATTACAAAAATGCTCAAAACAGGTAAACAATGATGTTATGTAAAAGAAGACAACATGAAAATAATAAAGAGGGACTAAGAAATGTAGTCATAGATCTTCCATATGGAGAGGAAGACAAGGCGATACAAAGAAATAGTTAGGTTAAAATTTAGGAAAAATAGGGGTAAATAATAAGGTAACCACAAAGGGGACAAACTATCGTACATATCAAAAGAAATTACAAGAAAAAATAGAGACTCAGCAGAAACAAAATCAACAACAACAAATATGAGGAAAGGACAATATATAAAAATAATCTACTCAGCACATAAAATTAAGTGGGAAAAAGAAACTGTCAAGAAGACACACAAAAAAAGACATCAAAATGATAGCACTAAATTCATACCTATCCATAATTACCCTGAATGTAAATGGAGTAAATGCACCAATAAAGAGACAGAGAGTGGCAGAATGGGTTAAAAACCACGATCCGTCTATATGCTGTCTACAAAAGACACACCTTTGACTTAGAGACACAAACAAACTAAAACTCAGAGGATGGAAAAAAATATATCAAGCAAACAACAATCAAAAAAGAGCAGGAGTGGCAATATTAATTTCTGACAAAATAGACTTTAAAGTTAAATCCATCATAAAGGATAAGGAAGGATGCTATATAATGATTAAAGGGAAAATATACCAAAAAGATATAACCATATTAAATATTTATGCACCCAACGACAGGGCTGCAAGATACATAAAACAAACTCTGTCAGCATTGAAAAGTGAGATAGCTCCACAATAGTAGTAGGAGACTTCAACACACCACTTTCAGTGAAGGAAGGGCATCCAGAAAGAAGTTCAATAGAGACATGGAAGATCTAAATGCCACAATCAACCAACTTGACCTCATAGACATATATAGAACACTCCACCCAACAGCAGCCAAGTATACTTTCTTTTCTAGTGCACGTGGAACGTTCTCTAGAATAGACCACATATTAGGTCATAAAGCAAGCCTTAGCAGAATCCAAAACACTGAAATATTACAAAGCATCTCCTCTGACCATAAGGCCATAAAAGTGGAAATCAATAACAGAAAAAGCAGGGAAAAGAAATCAAACACTTGGAAACTGAACAATACCCTTCTCAAAAAAGACTGGGGTATAGAAGATATTAAGGATGGAATAAAGAAATTCCTAGAATCCAAAAAGAAGAAAGTGCCAAAATCAAAGAATTATCCCTAAGACTTGAAGAAATAAAAAGAGAGCAACAAAAGAAGCCCCAGGCACCAGAAGAAAACAAATAATAAAAATTAGAGCAGAACTAAATGAAAAGAAAACAGAAAAACGATTGAAAGAATTAACAAGGCCAAAAGCTGGTTCTTTGAAAAAATCAACAAAATTGATAAACCATTGGCCAAACCAACAAAAGAAAAAAAAGGAGAGGAAGCAAATAACCTGAATAAGAAATAAGATGGGTGATATTACAACAGACCCAACTGAAATTAAAAGAATCATATCAGATTACTATAAATAAGATGGGTGATATTACAACAGACCCAACTGAAATTAAAAGAATCATATCAGATTACTATGAAAAATTGTACTCTAACAAAATTGAAAGCCTAGATGAAATGGGTGAATTTCTAGAAACACACCACATACCTAAACTAACAGAAACAGAGGTAGAATAACTAAATAGATCCATAACAAAAGAAGAGATTGAAAAGGTAATCAAAAAACTCCCAAAACAAAAAGAAGCCCTGGGCCTGACAGCTTCACTGCAGAGTTCTACCAAACTTTCAGAGAAGAGTTAACATCAGTAAACATCAGTACTACTAAAGGTATTTGAGAGTTTAGAAAAGGACGGAATACTCCCAAACTCATTGTATGAAGCCAGCGTATCCCTGATACCAAAACTATGTAAAACTCAGTGCCACCGAGTCGATTCCAACTCATAGTGACCCTACATAAAGATACCACAAATAAGAAAAAAAAAAAAGAAAATTAGAGACCTATACCCGTCATGAACTTAGGTACAAAAATTCTCAACAAAATTCTCGCCAATAGAACTCAACGATATGTCAAAAAAAAAAAATTCACCATGACCAAGCGGGATTCATACCAGCTATGCAGAGATGGTTCAACATTAGAAAAACAATTAATGTAATCCATCTGATAAATAAAACAAAAGGCAAGAATCACATGATTTTATCAATTGATGCAGAAAAGGCATTTGAAAAAGTTCAACACTCATTCATGATAAAAACTCTCAGCAAAATAGGAATAGAAGGGAAATTCCTCAACATAATAAAGGGCATTTATACAAAGCCAATAGCCAACATCATCCTGAACGCAGAAAGCCTGAAAGCATTCCCATTGAGATCGGGAACCAGAGACTGATGCCTTTTATCACCCCTCTTATTCAACATTGTGCTGGAGGTCCTAGCCAGAGCAATTAGGCTAGATAAAGAAATAAAGGGCATCCAGATTGACAAGGAAGAAGTCAAAGTATCTCTATTTACAGATGACATGATCTTATACGCAGAAAACCCTAAGGAATCCTCAAGAAAACTACTGAAATTAGTAGAACAGTTCAGCAGAGTATCAGGATATAAGATAAACATAAAAAAACAGTTGTATTCCTCTACACCAACAAAAAGAACATGGAAAAGGAAACCACCAAATCAATACCATTTACAGTAGCTCCCAAGAAGATAAAATACTTAAGAATAAATCTTACCAGAGGTGTAAAAAACTAATACAAAGAAAGCTACAAAACACTTCTGCAAGAAACCAAGAGACCTACCTAAGTGGAAAAACATACCTTGCTCTTGGATAGGAAGACTTAACATTGTAAAAATGTCTATTATTCCAAAAGCTGTCTATAGATTTAATGCAATTCCGATCCAAACTCCAAAGACATTTTTTAATGAGATGGAGAGACAAATCACGAACTTCATATGGAAGGGAAAGAGGCCCTAGAGAAGTAAAGCATTATTAAAAAAGAAGAACAAAGTGGGAGACCTCACTCTACCTGATTTTAGGAACTATTATAGCACCACAGTAGTCAAAACAGCCTGGTACTGGTACAACAACAGATACATAGACCAATGGAACAGAATTGAGAATCCAGACATAAATCCATCCACATATGAGCAGTTGATATTTGACAAAGGCCCCAAAACAGTTAAATGGGGAAAAGACAGTCTTTTTAACAAATGGTGCCGGCATAACTGGATATCCATCTACAAAAAAATGAAACAAGACCCATACCTCACACCATGCACAAGAATGAGCTCAAAATGGATCAAAGACCTAAATATAAAATCTAAAACGATAAATACCATGGAAGAAAAAATAGGGACAATGCTAGTAGCCCTAATACATGGCATAAGCAGTATACAAAACATTACTTACAATGCAGAAGAGAAACTAGATAACTGGGAGCTCCTAAAAATCAAACACTTATGCTCATCCAAAGACTTCACCAAAAGAGTAAAAAGATTACCTACGGACTGGGAAAAACTTTTTAGCTATGACATTTCCGATCAGTGCCTAATCTCTAAAATCTACATGATACTGCAAAAACTCAACTGCAAAAAGACAAATAACCCAATTAAAAAATGGGCTAAATATATGAACAGACAGTTCACTAAAGAAGACATTCAGGTAGCTAACAGATACATGAGGAAATGCTCACTATCATTAGCCATTAGAGAAATGCAAATCAAAACTACAATGAGATTCCATCTCACTCCAACAAGGCTGGGATTAATCCAAAAAACACAAAATAATAAATGTTGGAGAAGTTGTGGACAGACTGGAACACTTATACATTGCTGGTGGGAATGTATAATGGTACAGCCACTTTAGAAATCGATTTGGCACTTCCTTAAAAAGCTAGAAATAGAATTATCCTACCACCCAGCAATCCCACTCCTTGGAATACATCCTAAAGAAATAAGAGCCTGGTAACCCTGGTTGCTTAGTGGTTAAGTGCTATGGCTGCTAACCAGAAGATTGGTAGTTCAAATCCACCAGGCGCTCCATGGAAACTCTATGGGGCAGTTCTACTCTGTCGTATAGGGTCACTGTCAGTTGGAATCGACTCGACGGCACTGGTTTTGGTTTTTTGGTTAAATAAGAGCCTTTACACAAACAGATATATGCACACCCATGTTCATTGCAGCACTGTTTACAATAGCAAATAGAGGGAAACAACCAAGGTGCCCATTGACAGATGAATGGATAAATAAATTATGGTATATTCACAAAATGGTATACTATGCATCGATAAGGAACAGTGAGGAATCTGTGAAACATTTAATAACATGGAGGAATCTGGAAGGCATTATGCTGAGTGAAATTAGTCAGTTGCAGAAGGACAAATATTGTATAAGACCACTATTATAAGAACTCGAGGAATAATTTAAATTGAGAAGAAAATATTCTTTGACGGTTACGAGAGGAGGGAGGGAGGGAGGGTGGGAGAAGGGTATTCACTAATTAGATAGTAGATAAGAGCTACTTTAGGTGATGGGGAAGACAATACACAATACAGGCAAGGTCAGCACAACTGGACTAAACGAAAAACAAAGAAGTTTTTGGAATAAACTGAATGCTTCGAAGGCCAACGTAGCAGGGGTGGGGGTTTGGGGACCATGGTTTAAGGGAATATCTAAGTCAATTGGCGTAATACAATCTATTAAGAAAACATTCTGCATCCCACTTTGGAGAGTGGTGTCTGGGGTCTTAAACGCTAGCAAGTGGCCATCTAAGAAGCATCAATTGGTCTCAACCCACCTGGACCAAAGGAGAATGAAGAACGCCAAGGATAGAAGGTAATTGCCAGCCCAAGAGACAGAAAGGGCCACAAAAACCAGAGACTACATTAGCCTGAGACCAGAAGAACTAGATGGTGCCTGGCTACAATGGATGACTGCCCTGACAGGGAACACAACAGAGAACCCCTGAGGGAGCAGGAAAGCAGTGAGTTGCAGGCCCCATATTCTCATAAAAAGACCAGACTTAATGGTCTGACTGAGACTAGAAAGACCCCGTTGATCATGGCCCCCAGACCTTTTTGTGGTCCAGGACAGGAACCATTCCCAAAGCCAACTCTTCAGACAGGGATTGGACTGGAGAATGAGATGGACAGGGATGTTGTTGAGGAGTGAGCTTCTTGGATCCGGTGGACACGTGAGAATACGTTGGTATCTCCTGCCTGGAGGGGAGATGAGAAGGTGGGGGGGGGGTGATCAGAGGCTGGCGGAATGGACACGAAAAGAGAGCGTGGGGGCGGGGTAGCGGGCTGTCTCAATAGGTGGAGAGCAATTGAGAGTATGTATCAAAGTGTATATAAGCTTTTGTGTGATAGACTGAGTTGATTTGTAAACTTTCACTTAAAAAAAAATTTTTTTTTTTTTTTTAGAGCACAATAAAAATTAAAGAAAAAAAAGATTACAGCTTTGAAAGCTCTAAGGGAGCAGTTCTACTCTGTCCTACAAGGTCACTATTAACAGGACCATTGGATGCATACATACACACACATATGTGTCCACACTCCTGTTATTTAGTTGTTGTTACACAGGTGTTTGTGTCTTAGCATTTACCAAAAACAACCTTTTTTCTTGCAATCTTCTTAGTGACATAATTTACCTTGGTCAAGCTGAGAACACTTCATCCCCATTTGGCATTGTATTTCCCATCCCCCAAAATAACAAGTGTGTACTATCTGCAGAGTGGCCCTCTGCATTACCTATCCTTGGTAACCACCAGTGAACGTTGATTTCAGTATGTGTACCTACTCTTGTCTTTTTATAATATCAAGATCATACAGTATTTGTCATTTTGTGATTGACTTATTTCTCTCAGCATAATGTCCTCCAGTTTTATCCATGTTACAGGCAGCCCTCGGGTTACGAAGGTCTGGCTTACAGACAACTCATACTTAAGAACCTTAAGAAAGGACTGCCATAAAACCTATTTTATATTAAAAATTTGAGTTAAATATAATGTTTCATAATAACAAATGCACACACACACTCTGCTTTGTGATGAAGCTCATGAAAACCTTGTGTGGATTGGAAGTGTTTCTTAAGTGTTTTATAGGCATAGAAATGTAAAATATATACTATATAAAAATAATACTAAGACAAATATTTGACTAACTGACAGTAAATAAGAACAGTATGTACCTGTTTCAACTTACCTACATAATCAACTTAAAGACAGATTAATGAACGAATGTCATTCATTACCTTGGAACTGTCTCTGTATTTTGATAGCTCATCATTACTCTTTATGAGTGTCTAGTATTCCATTGTATGTATGTACCACATTTTGTTCATTCATCTGTTGATGGGCACTTAGGTTGTTTCCATGTTTTTGCTATCATGAATAGTGCTGCAATGAATACAGAGTGTGTATCTGTTTGATTGTGCCTTTAGTTTTGGATTTCTGGGTATATACCTAGGAGTGGGATTGCTGGATCATAAGGTATTTCTATTTCTAGCATTTTGAGGAAAGTTCATACTGTTTTCCATAGTGGTGGCACCATTTTACAATCCCTTCTTTTTTTTTTTCAGCAGTAGATGAAGGCTCCAATTTCCCCACAACCTCGCCAGAATTTGTTGTTGTTGTTTTTAATCATTTCCATTTTAGCAGGGGTGAGATGATATCTCATTGTAGTTTTGATTTGCATTCTTCTAATGGCTAAAGATCACAAGCATCTTTTCATGTGTCTGTTGGCTGCTTGAATGCTCCTTTGGTTAAATATCTGTTTGTAGCCTTTGCCCATTTTTTCATTGAGTTGTCTTTTCGTTGTCGAGTTGTTGAAGTTTTCTATATGTTTTAGAGATTACACCCTTATCAAATATATAATTCCCAAAGAATTTTTCCCAGTGTGTATGCTCTCTTATTTCAACATGGGCAATTCTTGATCTAATCCACCTTTGCCAGCCTGATAGCCCCAGACAGTTCATATTTATTTATTTATTTATTTTGTATTTCTTTGATGACATAGGCTTAATGAAATAATTTTGCTAACTTTATTGCCTATTTGTAATTATATGTGAATGGCCCTGTGAATTTTCTTGACCATGTCCTCTGTGGCATGCTCATCTTTTTCTTAGTAGCTTGAAAATGCTCTTTGTATATTGTGCAAATAATATATAATTATTTTAATACATAGGATATTAACTCTTTGCTATACTCAAATACTTTTTGGTTTTGTAGTTTATCTTAGTCTTATTTATGGTGTTTTTTTCTACTCAAAATATTTTAGATTCTTGTACAGAAACTAATATACTGTTTTCTTTTAAGAATGGAGTGTTGGGTTTTAGTTTGAGTTTTTTCCATCTTTTACAATTAGGATAAGAGGGAATTTGTTATGTTAAACTTTTTTGACTAGTTTTAGCTAATATTTTTATGCCCCTAAAATAGTAATAATAATTCTGGTTTAAAACATATGGAAATAAGCAGAGATTTCACAATCAAATTCTGAAGAATATATTAATTCAGATGTATTCCATTTTAGTGAAACCCTCACAAAAATTCTAAACATAGAAAATATAAATTAGAGAGTATTGAATTAAAATACTAAAGAATCTTGTTATATTCTACTTAAATTATATGAAGGTACCCTGTATATTGTAAGGTAGTTCTACTCTGTCCTATAGGGTCGCTATGAGTCAGAACAGACTCGATGGAAATGGGTTTGGTTTTGGAAACTCTGGTGGTGTAGTGGTTAAGACCTACAGCTGCTAACCAAAAGGTTAGCTGTTTGAATCCACCAGGTGCTCCTTGGAAACCCTATGGGGGAGTTCTACTTGGTCCTATAGAGTTGCTATGAGCCGGAATCGACTGGATGGCAACAGGTTTAATGAAATACAAATTTTTAATGTTATTACTGCTATTAGTGGGGTACAGAAAAAAGAAACAGAAGTATTAAGACCATGGCAGAATAGGGTTGCATTTAAGGTAATTTAAGTCATATAGCGTTGTTCAGAATCAAGTCTGTTACATAACGTAACTTACATCAGTTTTGGAACAAGATCTACAGTTTACATCTTCTTCATGTCTTTCTCAGGGTCCAGAGTTTAGAGATAATTTCAGTATGACATTTTCCTAAGAAATATAAGCTTCAGGGGTACATAACCGCACTTCTCAACGTGTATTTTTTTTATTTTTTTTGTAGAATGGAAGGAAAAACCATCCTGCCATAAGATACACGAGGTGGTTTAACCTGCCTAAATAACTCTATTTTTGACAAAGTCAAGGTCATGAAGCCCCATCTCCACGTCCCTTTGCTGTTCTTCATTTTTGTATGAATGTGACACTGCACATGTGTGTGCTGTCTACACCAGTGCCAAGAGTAGCATGACACGTCAAAAATTCGGAGTCCAGTGTGTTGCTCCCAGGTGACTCCATCAAGGGGAAGGGTGGGTGTACTTTTGGTGGCTGGTGAAGAGTCTCTCTGCCACAGACCTCTTCCAGAACGACTTGAAAAAACCAGCCGTTCCAAATTAAGTGTTGCTGCAGTGATGGCATCTTTTCCGCTCCGTCTGCAGGGGTGAACCCAGGCAGCCTCAGCCCTTCCTTCTGAGACCACAGCTTGCACTGCCCAGGGGTTTCCCTTGACCACATGTGGCTTACAGAGTCTCCTCACAGACAGACAGGTGCTGGTTGGGCAGGGTAATCCCTGATCCCCTCCATTCCTGCCCCTTTTCTTCCGTCTCCTCTATACCCCAGATGCTGTTAGAGCAGACACAATAAAGGAGAGAGCACTGAGGAGTGAGAACAATAATAATAGAGAACTAACCTCAGATTTTATATCAGCAATAAACAAACAAACAAAAAAAAACAGTAGCTATCCAGTCAGTCCCCTGGGTATAGTGATCTGGTAGTACGCTTGGCTGCTAACTAAAGTTTGGAGGTTCACGTCCACTAAGAGGTGCCTCAGAAGAAAGACCTGGCAATCTGCTTGTGAAAATCAGCCATTGGAAACCTACGGAGCCCAGTTCTACTCTGACAAACGTAAGGTCACCATACTGGCAATCCCTTCTCCTCAAATTGTGTTTGTGACAAGTTGCTGACACTCTGTGAGCTGAACCTTTATTTTCTCTCAAAGACGGCAAGTTCCAACAATGAAAGAAGTGTGTTTGGTTAATTTTTGTTAAGCTCCAGGGAGAGAGAGGAAAAGAGGGAATTTGCCTGGAAAGGGAAATGAGACTAGATGAATTTAAAAAAGAAATTGTAGTCTTGGCCTAACATAAACGCCATGTATACATTTTTTTTCAGAGATTAAAATCTGTTTCCATTTCTTTGAAACATGATCTGAAATATCTACTCTATGGTGCTGTGATGCCCCATGGGTAACTCAGACATGATGTATCCCAAACATATTAGCTCCGACTCCCAGATTCACTCTTTCTGTTGATGGCAATGCAGTCACCTGGCTTCTGTAGACTGTGGCGGCAACACCTCCACACCCTTTTCAGTGCTCCGATGTGGCTGGCCTCCAATCCCTGTAGAGTCTCAGTCTGCTACACCATCAAGCTCTGCACTGGGGCATCCCCTTTGGGGTTCCACTGTACCCAGCTTAACACCTTGGTACCTCTCATCTGGACTGTATAATGGCCTCCAGCTATTCTCCCTGGCTCCATGATTTTATCCCTAAAATTCATCCTTCCACACTTTTGCCAGATGAAGATTCTGACATAATTGCTGCTTATATAATTTCTGGGCTCAAAAAGGGGTCCTTGGGTGGCACAAATGGTTAAGCAGTCCCCTACTTAGCTGAAATTAGATAAAGTGAAACTGGAGGTTCTGGTCCACCTTGGAAGAAAGGCCTGGAGATGTGTTTCTTAAAAATCAGCCATTGAAAACCTTATGGAACACAGTTCCACTCCGACTTACATCGGGTCCTCTTGAGTAGGAATCTACTAGATGGCAACTGGTTTTTGCTGGTTTTGAGCTCAAAAATACTGAGTGACTTTGCAAATTCTGCCTATAATGTCCGTGGCCTGGAGCTCGAGGCCTCACGTGTGTATTTCACTCTGTGTGTCTCCTCTCACATGATTTCTACCTTATTCCTTTCTCACCACTGAATCTTCAGTTCAAAGCCATAGTTTGTGATCCAGAAGAAATGTCACCCCCTCTTTAGAACCTGCCCTGATTTTGCAGGCAGAAATGATCTTTCCCCATATGGTATGCATCATGCGAATTAAAAACTTTTTTTTTTTACTGTAAAAATGAAGTTTTGAAAATTAGAAATGCAATACATTTGTGTTGCAAAAATTCAGACAATAGAGAAAAGTGAAAGTTTTCCCTGTCCCCGGTTCCTTTCTACCTTTACTTCACACCTTGGGGCTAACTGGCGCTAAGGATTTGGTGTATTTTCAGATTTTTTTTTTTTCTGCATGTAATATGGATATAAAAAAAGGGAGATTTGTTTTAAACAGATATTGAGTCAGCCAATAATTTCTTGCAACTTGCTTTTCTCATTCAATATATTAAGAACATTTTACTATCTCAGTTTATAAAAATACAGCCTCCTATTTTTAACTGGGGAAACCCTGGTGGCATAATGGTTGAGATCTCCAGCTGCTAACCAAAAGGTCAGCAGTTGGAATCCACGAGGCCCTCCTTGGAAACCCTGTGGAGGCAGTTCTACACTGTCCCATAGGGTCGCCATGAATTGGAATCAACTCGACGGCAGTGGTTTTTTTTTTTTTTTGGTATTTTTAGCGATAGCATAATATTCCATACTATGCGTGTAGCATAATTTGACTATTCTTCTATTAATACATATTTACATTGTTTCCCATTTTTTTCTATTAAAAATAGTTATTCAGTAAACATCCTTGTACATTTGTCTTTGTCCATTTGAATCAGTATTTCTGTAGGATAGATTTGGAGGTGGGATCCCTCGTATGTCAATGTCATCTCACATACAAGGTCCTAAAGTCAGCAAAGGTGAATTTGTGCCTTTTCAGCAGCTTTAATAAAGTCTTCAGAGTGTTGGTTGTGAGTGGCTTGACCTGGGGTGGCATGTGTGGCTAGAGGGAGAACTTTAGATAAAAATATCATATTTTTTCATTAAAATTAGGATTAAAACAGGGAAACTGGGAGAAATACAGGGAAAGTAAATATTTGTGTAAATATAACAGTATTGCTTGATGGAAAATAATCTGAGTTTGGAAGTCAGAATTGCACATTAGAATCACCTGGGGAATGTTAAAAAAAACCCCAACACCCAGCATACACCCCAGACCATTTAACTCAGGGCCTCCGGGGGAGGGACCAAGCACCAGGTCCTCCATGTGTGCAGTCACAGCCAAGGCCACCGCTGAGAAGCCCCAGTGCTCGGATAAGCCAGTGGGCATCTCAAAAGCTCTGGTTCCATTTCCTTCCTCTTTCACATGAGAATACTCCATTTATCTCACAAGTTTTAGTGGTGGTAAAATGAGATAATTGTTGTGGAAACAATTGTCCAAGGATAAAAGTATATAGCCATCATTATTATTTTTCATTTCAGCAAGTTACAAAGTGTTTAGAAGGCATGTAAGAGGGTCTTGCATTCAAATCATTAGAAAAGAGGATTATTGAAGGAGAAAAGTAATATTTGAGCTTCTCCCAGCACTGCTGCCAACTTGGCATCTGAGAGCAGCGATGACCGCTGTGCCTGGTGCATCTCCATACATCAGATTAGGAGCAACACTTGCCTTGGCTTCACAGAGACGTGGTCTTGTGAAGGTAAACGAGGCAATGTCACAGAAAATAACAGGATAAATAGTTGCCATCCACAGGTAAGACTCTGGGGAGTCTGCCTCAACTGTGTAATGTTTCGGAAACAGTCCGTAGTCCAAATGCCAGAAACTCCAGGCTGTACCTACTTCTATTCTCATTCACTCCCAAGCCAATTTAAGATCTGAATTTGCTAACTGCTTTTGCTCTGGGTGTACCCTGAAATGAATGGACAATGGGCTAACTGCTCGACGTTTGACCCATACGTGGGTTGAAAGCTGCTGTATTTCCTCCCATCTCTGAGAGACGCAATGTGTCGAGCTAGTTAAAGACCCTGTGGAGTGCTGCAGCAAGCAAAGCCTGTTTAACTTGGTTGGACCTGAATTTGCCAAATTCACTTGATCATAGGCCTGTCTGTGAATGTCCCCTGGGTCGCCTTGGAATTCCTTGAAATTAAGGCAGCATAAGGCTTAAGGCTACCCATCTGTCAGTTTCTCATACTCCAGTGGCTTGTGTGTGACTATGTTGCTGGAAGCTATGCCACCAGTATTTCAAATACCAGTAGGAGGGTCACACATGGTGGACAGATCTTAGTGGAGCTTCCAGACTAAGGCAGATTAGAAAGAAAAGCCTGGCAATCTACTTCCAAAAATTAGCCAATGAAAACCTTGTGTATCATAACACAGTATTATTCGACATAGTGCTGGAAAATGAACCTCCTAGACTGGAAGTCACTACACAATGACCACAACAATGGATTCAAGCATGCCAATGATAATGAAGATGGTGCAGAACTGGACAATGCTTTGTTCTATTGTACATGGGGTTGCGATGAGTCAGGGCTGAGTTGATGGCAACTAACAACGACAACAAGACCTGTCACTCATAACTCAACAATTTAGTAGAATTCAAGAATGCTAAATACATCTGGACTTTGTCTTATATATTATCTCCTTCAATTCTGTGGTTTTGTATATGAGTGAACACAGGCTCAGAGATGTTAAGAGCAGGGAATGGAATTAAAGCTGTCTGGATCCCACTTTGCTCCCAGTACAACAGGTGCCCTGGAGTGAGGGCTCTGGAATCATCAGCGCTCAGACAGCCATTGAAGAGGCCCTCTAGTTTTGATAAGACAGTAAGTGCTGTGGGGCATATTCAATAGTACATGTTGACTCTTGAGCTCACATTACCTATTCTGGGGGCAGTAACGTGAACTACCAGTGCACAATGCAAAGAGAATAAATTACAAGCTAAATTGAGCAGCATAGACTTTAAGCAATGGTGTGCTGGTAAACTGGCTCTCTGGAGAAAAAGCAAAGTCCTAATTTGTGGTGTTTGCTGATTTCTAAGGTGTAAATACTCCCACTATGGCTGATTTCAAGCCACCAACATGATGCCAGTGAACATGGAGTTGGGAAGAGATGCACACAACCAGCCTGTGTGAGCTGGCTGTGAGGGTCAGAGGAGAGGGAGGTCGGCGATAAGAGGAATTATCCAGAATGGGGCCAGAAAGGAGATGGTGCTCAAGCAGGAAAATACTGACTATGACGACAAACAGCAGAAAAACTGAATCTGGGGAAGAAACCAGAGTCTTTAAAAGGCTTTATACCTTTTCCGGCTTTAGAAAGAAAAGGAAACTCCCCTTGAGATATTTACTTCATTCCAGGACTTTTTTTTTTTTTTTTCTTCAGGTTCAGACATTTTATTTCTTTTAATATTTAAACATGCTTTTAAATTTTACAGAAAAGTTGCAAATGTAGTACAGGGAGCTCCCATACACCCTGCATCCAGTCTCCCCTATTGTAAACATATGACTATGGTACAACTGTCAGAACAAATGAACCAATATTGGTATGTTGTTTTATAATATATGCATTATAATGCATTATTAACTAAAGCCCATAGTTCATTCAGATTTTCTGTTCTGGGATCCCATGCAGGATTTCACATTACATTTAGGCTCCTCTGGGCTGACAGTTTCTCAGACTTTGCTTGTTTTTTATGACTTGGAGAGTTTTGAGGAGTACTAGACAGGTATTTTGTGAAATGTCCCTCCATTTGTCTGATGTTCATCTCATGGTTAGGATAGGGTCGTGGGTTTTTGGAGGAAGAACATGGAGCCGAAGTGCCCTTCTCATCCCATCATTATCAAGGGTATATACAGCAACATGCCTTATCATCGATGATGCTAACCTTGATCACCTGGCCCAGGTATTGTTTGTCAGGCCTCACTACTGTGTAGTGACTTTCCCCCCTTCCATGCTGTGCTGTTTGCAAGAGTTCCTTCATCCAGGCCTTGCAATCTTACTCTGAATTTCTATTATACCCTCCTTCCTAGATTTCAATTCATTCCTGGATGCCACCAGAGGTGATCTCAAAACATAATATTACCTCTGTCACATCTATGTTTCTAACTTGCCAGTGGCTATGTCCCAGTGCATGCAAATCCTATGGGGCCTGGACACCCCAATGAGTCCTGACTTTGCTGACACTATCTGCCCTACATAGACCTACTGCTTGCTGCCCCTGGGTTCTTCTTGGTCTTTAATGTTACCCTCAACTCTTGTAGAAGACTCTGTCTTAGTCTGGGTTTCTCCAGAAGCAGACCCTGAAACAGTGAATTGGGTGAAATTGTTCATTTGGGAGTTGGTCCCAGGAAGCACTGGTAAGGGAGTGGGGAAGTGAGATGGGAGGGCAAGAAGCAAGCAGGGTGCTCTCAGGATCAGGTGGCCACTGGGGGCACCTGGGGCTTACTCTCACCGGGGACCTTTTGGGAGACTGTAGAATACACCTGAGTCATCCCACCTGCAGGGTGAGGGAGCTAGGGTATTTATCTTCCAATTCCCATCTATCATGAATTGAGGCGGCTCCTAAAGGTGCTGTTTCTGAAAATTCCAGCCTATCCTAAAACCCTGGTGGCCAGGGGATGCCCTCAGCAGAGAGTTGCTTGAGCTTTCAGTAAAAATCAGCTGTCTGGCCAGGAATGGTGGGTGCCAAGGGAATGTGGGGCACGACCAAAAGTGTCTGGTACACCCTCTCTCACTTGTTTGCCTCAACAGTCAAAACCAGAGAATTCGAGATAAATAGCAGACCTCAGCGACCAGTTATCACTTTAAGATCTCATATTAACATAAGTAAATTTGTATCTAGGAAAATAACCTCCAGAGAGATCTCCTGGGTGAGGTAATAATGATAGTAATAGTTACAGTACTAGCAGGAACAAGAGGAATACTTTACAGTCTATAAAGCTCTATCGCATACGTTACGCCATTTAAAAAAAAATCGAGTTTCACAAGAACCTAGTGAGGTATTCAGAGCATATATTATTCCAGTTTCCCAGGTGAAGGCATCAAGCCGCCAAGGCAAAGAGGAGCTAGATAATAAGTGGCAGATTTATAATTGGTCACTAGTTCTCCTAAGTCCAAGACTGGTGTTCTAGAGCTGACAGATCCTTAGAACTTTTCTACCCACTTTGGGGTACACGTCTGGGGAGTCGGTTTGCAGCTCAAATATTCTTTACCCCATTTCTAGTAATAAAGCTAAGCCAGGGACAGGACTGCCAATTTCAAGATAAAGGCAGTCTTTTTATTTCTGGATGGTGCTGAAACGTACTACAAAATGGGAAAATAGAATATAGCACATTTCAAAATAACCAGATAAATTCCCTCTTATTGATTCAATTTCATGGTTCCAAAATCAGCCTCAGTCTTAAAATAAGCAAAAAAAATTAAGTGCTTTAACCCAAAAATTTGCAGAATTATAAATACAGAGGTATAAAAACTACGACTTCAAATTAATAACATAAACAAGAACCATGGGCTTTCTGCAGGTTTTGTCTTAAACAATATCAAATATTGAAAATAAAACATGGTATATATATATATACACATGTATATGTATGTGTATATTTATATGTGAAACAAAACCAAACTCATTGCCCTTCAGTCGATTCTGACTTATAGTGACCCTATAGGACAGAGTAGAACTGCCCCACAGAGTTTCCAAGGAGCGGCTGGTGGGTTCAAACTGCCAACCTTTTGGTTAGCAGCTGAGCTCTTAACAACTGCTCCACCAGTGCATTTTGTCACACTATAGTGGTGGTAGTTTGTGCCTATCCAAGGAAAATACCTTGGAAGCCCAGGTGAACTGTGTGGGTGGGGTGGGGGGTGAATGGGGTGAGGAGACAATGGCCGCTTTGAGCCATAACCAAGGCTATTTCTCATGCTATTTAAAATCTCAGTTTTCTGCATTGTTTCTCCAGAATTCAGTATTTTCTTCCTCTTAAGTTCCTATATGTTTGTCAGAAGTTCTTTTCCCTCTGTAATTTCTACTAAGAATTCCAAGTAGTCTAGTGATTATTTTAAGCTTTATGATTTTCATTATTTCTGATACCATTTCTGAACTTTTATTCAAACCTAACAACAACAATGTTAGTTGAGGGAACTCCAACATGGTCATGTCTCAACACTTATTGCATGAGAAGTTTATACCAGACTGTGAGCAGCCCATGTAGCCAAGGGCTCATGTAGATGGCAATAGTAGTTCAGTGGTAGAATTCTTGCCTTTGTAAGAAAGACTAAGGTTCTATTCCTGGCCAATACACCTCAGCACAGCCACCATCTGTCGGTCAGTGGAGGCTTGCATGTTGCTGTGATGCTGAACAGGTTTCAGTGGCACTTCCAAACTAAGACAGACTAGGAAGAAGGCCTGGTGATGTATGTCCAAAAATCAGGCAGTTGAAACCCTGTGGATCGCAACGGACTGGGCAGTGAATTGGGGGCTGACTCGATGGCCGCTAACAACAAGTACAAAAAACTATTTCAAGCTTGAGCAAACATCGGATTCACTGGGAGAGCTGGTTAATAACACAGAATCACTTGGAGAAATTTTGATGTAGTAGGCCTGGGGTGGGACCCCAAAACTTGCCTATCTAACAGGTACCCAGCTGATGCTGATGCTTCAGGTCTGCAGACCACACTTTGAGAGCCCTGGTGGCTGTAAAGGTTGCATTGGAGCTTCCCATGTGGTAGAAGAGGGTGACTCTTTAGAACTAAAGAAAATTTCAGGAATAACTGAACCGCTTATAAAACAAGAATCAAGAACATTCTGAAGGTCCTATAGGGTTGCTATGAGTTGGAATCGACTCAATGGCAGTGGATTTGGTTTTTTGGCTTATTTTAAACAAACATGCCTAATACCAAATTTTTAAAATGAAAGATGATGATAACACAGATTAATTTCCTGTGAGAGCCGGGGCAGTGGAAGTCTGTTCCGCGGATACACGTCCTTATACACTGTTTCAGAGGCTGCTGGAGTTCTCAACTGTTTCTGGAGAAAAGACACATTATTGGCTGAGGACTTGGAATTCTGTCTATGTTCTGTGTATTTTGTGATTTAATATTGGTCCCCTGGACTAATATTACTCAAAGCAAGGAGACTGGAGGCAATGGAGTAATCACCAGAGTCTGAGGTAGAAGCTCTGGGCTCAAGCCCTGGCTATGCTCCCTCCCGTTTTTTCCTCCGTGTGACCCCAAGCAAGTCAACTGAGCTCTCTTAGCATTGCCACCCTCTTCTGTCAAGTGGGAATAGCATGAGCTGTTCTGACAAATGCCCCAGGCTGTAGTGATTAGCTGAATAGAAGTGAGATACTGCCCATTGGCTTGCTGCGAAGCCTCTGTGTGTGCATGTGGTTAACAGGGCACAGCTTGCTCCTGAGAGGAGGTGGGGGGGGGGAGGGTGGCGCCATCTGAACACGAGCTCCTCTCCATCCACCCCCTGCCTGGCGGATCGCCATCTGGCTCCTCACCTTGCTCCCTTTCAAGATGAACTCTCGTTCTCTGGAAAAATTTCTCAGCCTTAAAGTCACAACTTCAGAAATGCAGTGGGGACCACATTTAAAAGGTCTGGCAAATTTTTGGTTGATTTAATTTTTTAAACAGCACTTAAAAAAAAAAAATAGAGATAAAAGCTAAGAATTACAATATATGTACAAAATAGAAAACATTAATATTTTCAAGTACTATGAATTGAATAATCATCATAAGGAAACAATAAAATCTTAAGTGCGTTGGACCAGATGATCGCTTTTAGGTTCCGTGATGCTGGACACATGTGGTCTGCGCTGAAGGTTCAGGGAGCCCAGTGCTGGCTTCCACCTTCTTAAGGCACAGAGTCATCACTTTAATGCCTCTGCTTACTATACCACCTTAGCTAATTAAAAAAGTTCAACCTGCACTAGCAGAAGTTGGTGGAGTCTCTCTGTGGTGCAAATGATTAACAAACTCAATTGCTTACCAAAAGGTCAAAGGTTTGAGTTCCCCCAGAGGCACCTCAGAAGAAAGGCCTGGAAGTCTACTTCCAAAAAATCAGCCATTGAGAAAACCTTGCTCTGACACACATGAAGTCTCAGTGAGATGGAATCTACACTACCGGAACTGAATTGACAGAGGTAAGGGGGTGGGGAGGAGACTGAAGGAAGTTTTGCTAAAATGACTGTTGCTGTTGTTGTGTGCCGATGAGTTGATTCTGACTCATCGTGACCCCATGTGGCAGAGCAGGACTGCCACATAGGTTTTTCTAGGCTGTAATCTTTATGAAGCACATCACCAGGTCTTCTTCCCACAGAGTTTCTGGGTGGGTTTGAACTGCCAACCTTTCAGTTAGCAGCCAAGTGCTTAACTGTTGTGCCACTAGGATTTCTTGTTAAAATGACTGGGAGGGTTAAATTCTATAATTAGGACACTGTAGATTACACTGGCTCCCTGCCCACAGCTCTTTGTTACTTAGGTCTGGTTTTCAACCCACCTCTCACCCTCAACATGGTGCTTCTTACTCTATGAAGGCAGCTAAGGAGCTGAGGTCTGAAATGTGTGTCATACAGACACACATGAGGCTGGGAGATAATGGAGAATGGAACAGTTCGTTCTGCTCCCATTGCCTATTCCCCCCGCCCCTTGTCCCTCCTTACAAGCCCAGGGTCCTCTCTTCTCAATCTTCTGCCTGCTGATTCCATCAACTTTCAGTAGTTCGATAATGGAGGCAGATTTTCTATACGTCAACCTAGAAGAATTTATGAAGAAATGAGAAGGGTGTGAACGGACTTAGAAAAAGTGAACTCTAAAGAGCAGTGTTTCTGTAGTGGGGTTACCCTGTCATGCCCCATGTCACTGGTGATAAGTACCCAAACATGATGCTGAGGTGGGCATAGTATTGTGTGCACCTGTGAGGCTCACTCCACAGAAGTGGACTAGATGTCTATAGTCTTGAAGGCAGTGGATGCCCAGGAGGGCAGTGGACCAGTAAATAACGGTGGGTGGATGCTGTCTTTAAAAGAGGGATGTTCTTCTCATCTACTTACCTAGGCAAGGGCTTGTTAGAATGAGTGTTCAATATTTCCTTTTTTAAAAACAATTTTTAAAACTCTGTTGAATATTTTCTTATTATGATAGCAAGTTATCTCCATTGGAAGTACTAGAGTGTATTTTTTACTGGGCTACCCTGGTTTGCACTTTATCATAGGGAAAGAGATTGCCTTGGTCTCAGTTCCCCCAGAAGCAGACCCTGAGACAAGGATTTGGGTATCAGTGGTTTATTTGGCAGGATTGGAACAGGGAGGCAGGGAGGAGAAGGCAGCCAACACAGGGTAGGTGACACTATGGGTTACTGGAGCTTATTCATGCTGTGGGGAGCTCTGTAGTCTCTGTACAATAATTGCCAAGCCTCATCGGTTGTGGGTATTAAAACATGGAATCTTCTGGCCTGCTAGGTATGGCCATGACTTAAAGCTCTCAGGCGAGGAGAAGCTGGTCCACAGTGGGAAGTGAACTGACACACACCAAGTGGCAAGGTTGGGGGCATAGGGGCTGCTCTCAGACAGCATTGACTGTGGAAGAAAACCCTCTAAATGCTTCCTTTCTGAACTTTCTCAGACTTTGGTAGTAGATATACAGGCTTACATTCAAAGAAGGACAGTGGCACAGGTATTCATTCTCATTCAAATCAGATAAAAATCCTAGCTCCTAATCTAGAATGTCAAAAAGGCTCCATTCTGCCTCCTTACTTGTTGTTGCTGCTGACAAGCATCTAGCCAGTGAAGAGAAGCCCTTGCCTCCCCTGCCTGGCCCCAAAGTGTTGAGGCTGCCAGGACAGGTCCCGCCCACGGATCTCAACTCCTCAAGAGCTCACACATGGATGCAGTTTGTAGATCTTCACCGCACGTTGAGAACACATTCTTCTTTATCCACAGGAAACCTGCTAAATTGAACTGAAAAAGGGAAGCCAGTGTTTCCATAAGTGAGGTATGACACTTGCCTGGGGAAATTTGGGGGGTGATATTAGAACACATAGACAACATCTGCTACACTCACAGTGCAACAGAATACACAAGAGTCAAATTGACTACATCTGTGGGAAGAAACAATGGAGAAGCTCAGTATCATCAGTCAGAACACAGACAGGGACAGGCTGTGGAACAGACCGTCTACTGCTCATGTTCAAGTTCAAGTCGAAGGTGAAAAAAATTAGAGCAAGTCTACAAGAGTCAAAATACGACTGTGAGTATATCCCACCTGAATTTAGAGACCATTTCAAGAATAGATTTGATGCATTGAACACTAATGATCAAAGACCAGATGAATTGTGGGATGACATCAGGGACATCATACTTGAAAGCAACAAGTCATTAAAAGACAGAAAAGAAAGAAAAGACAAAAATGCATGTCATAAGAGACTCTGAAACTTGATCTTGAATGTAGAGTAGCTAAAGCAAATGGAAGAAATGATGAAGAGCTGAACAGAAGATTTCAAAAGTCCGCTCAAGAATTATAATGAAATGTGCAAAAAGATCTGGAGTTAAAAAACCAAAAGGGAAGAATATACTCGTCATTTCTTAAGCTGGAAGAACTGAAGAAAAAAAATTCTAGCCTTGAGTTGCAATATTGAAGGATTCTATGGGCAAAATATTAAAAGACGCAGGGAGTATCTAAAGAAGATGGAAGGAATACAGAGAGTCACTACACTAAAAAGAATTGGTTGATGTTCAACCATTTCAGGAGGTAGCATATGATCAAAAACTGATGGTACTGAAGGAAGAAGTCCAAGCTGCACTGAGGAGAATGGTGAAAAACAAGACTCCAAGAATTGACAGAAAACCAACTGAGATGTTTCAACAAACTGATGCAGCCCTGGCGGTGCTCACTTGTCTATGTCAAGAAATTTGGAAGACTGCTTCCTGGCTAACTGACTGGAAGAGATCCATATCTGTGCTCATTCCAAAGGAAGGTGATTCAACAGAATGTGGAAATTATTGAACAATATCATTAATATTACACACAAGTAAAATTTTGCTGATAATCTTTCAAAAGTGGTTGCAGCAGTACATCAACAAGGAACTGCCGGAAATTCAAGCTGGATTCAGACGAGGATGTAGAATGAGGGATATCATTGCTGATGTCAGATGGATCTTGGCTGAAAGCAGTCATTTTGAAGACTTAGGTGTGCCTGATCCAAGCCACGGTATTTTCAAATGTCTCATATGCATTGAAAGCTGGACAATGAATAAGGAAGACCAAAGAAGAATTGATGCCTTTAAATTACACTGTTGGTGACGAATATTGAATATACCATGAAGTGCCAAAAGAACAAACAAATCTGTCTTAGAATAAGTGCAGCCAGAATGTTTCTTAGAAGCAAGGATGGTGAGACTTAGTCTCATGTGCTTTGGACATGTTATCAGGAGGGACCAGTCCCGAGAGAAAGACATCATGCTTGGTAAAGTAGAGGGTCAGCGAAAAAGAGGAAGACCCTCAAGGAGATGGATTGACATCGTGGCTGCAACAATGGGCTCAAGCATAACAATGATTGTGAGGATGGCCTTGGACTGGGCAGTGTTTCATTCTGTTGTAAATAGGGTTGCTATGAGTGGTAATTGACTAGATGGCACTGAATAACAACAACAGGCAACATCTGCTACACTCACATTGGGCAGAGGGCCATAGCAATTATAGCCCACACATTTATTTTAAAGTCCAGGAGATGGAGAACTGACAAGCTAACCTGACTTGTTTACAGGCTGTTTTAGGCTAGGTTCTCTAGAGGAGCAATACCAATAAATTGTGTAAATATCTGTATAAAGAGACTTATAGCAAGGAAATGGCTCTTGGCAGTTGCAGAGGCTGGAACATTCCTAATCCATAGGTCGGGTTGGAGGCTTCTCCTGATTCACATAGCCGCAGGGGCTGGCGAGCCTAAGATCAACATGTTAGACAGTAGGGCTCTTGCTCACAGGCACTGAAGACTGATGAATCCCAAGACTGACAGGCAAGACCACAGGAAAACTGTTAGCTGAAGTCCCAAGAACCGGACTTCAGAAGAACAGGAGCCAGCAGCAGGATCCAGAGTGAGTAAAAGCCTGGGAGCCTTGCCAGAGAGTCTACTTATATTTGATGCAGGCTACAGCCTCAAGAAAACTCCCTTTAAATTGATTGGCTACTCACAGCAGATCCTGTCATGGAAGGGATCCCATCATCATAGGACTGCCAAACTACATCATAAATGCCAAATCACTGAAAATCACAGCTCAGCCAAATTGACACATAATGTTAACAATCACAGAGGCTTATAACTAGTTGATAGTAGAATTGGAATTAAATCCAGCTCAACTTCCCAGTGCTCAAACCATATTGAATAAGTCATATAAAACTTAGTCTGATTCATACCTGTGAGAAAGATAAAATTATCTTTCACCAGCAGGACAGTATAATTAACCTGGTACCAAGCCATGGGGTGGCTGGAGTGAGAATTCCCTGTGGCAGGACTCCCAGGGGCTGGTATGCTCTGTGTGGCATTACCAGAAAGCAGGGTTGGGTGTAATCCAGTGATTCATTCCTTTGTTCAGTTTTGACAGCAACATGGAGTTGGCTGAACACAGCACAGCAATAAAAAAAATGGACAAGCTAGCTAGTATACACAACAGCATGAACGTGTCTACAGATTGTGTTGAGTGAAAGAAGCCAGACACAAACAAAAATGCATTGTATAAATCCGTTTATGGCAAGCTTAAGAATGAGCAAAATGAATCTACGGTGGTGGACATCAGAATGGTGGTTACTCTGGGTGGAGGTTGGTGTTGACTAGGAAAATACATGTGGGAGCCTAATTCAGTCATAGAAATTCTTGGTATTTTGATCTGTGTAGAAGTTACTATTGTTGTTAAAAAAAAAAAAAATTTTTTTTTTTTTTTTTTTTGTTAGCTGCTGTCAAATTGGCCTCCAAATTCATGGCTACCCCATGCACAACTGAATCGGACCGTTGTGATCCATAGGGTTTCCACCAGCTGATTTTTAGAAGTAGACCTTTTCTTCCTGTTGTGTCTTAAGGTATACAGGTATTTATCTGGGTAAAAAGTACTGAGCTATACATCTAAGATCAAGGCACTTTATGTTCTTTAGTATATCATATCTCAAGGGAATGAAGAAAAAGTCAAAACAACACACATAATATAATAGACCACAAACTTGTTAAGGGAATAAGAGTAAAATAGATCATTTTTCTTCTTTCACTCATTTTTTCTTTTAACAAATGTCTATTGCATCTGTTGATGCCCAGTCCATACTCCCTCAGTACTCACTAATCTTCTGATAGTTGACAGTGTCCTATATAAGCACCTGCCACTCTGAGCCCTCGCTCAGCTGGGTGCACCAGAGAGTCTTGCCCTCTGCGAGCAGCCTTTGACCAGCAACTGCAGGGTTGTGGAGAGTGAATGGCCCAGCTTCCTTAGCCCTTGAGTGGGCTGGCTCTGAGGCGTGTTCTGTGCTGTCTTCTGGGGACTGAATCAACAGTAGTAACCTGATGTCTGACTCACCCTGTATTGGCTCCTTCCCTTCTTTGTGTCCCTTCCCTTCTCCCCTTTCCCTGATTCTTGGGATCACAAACCAAATAAACTCCTGTGTTCACATCCTTCCTTGTCTTAGGGTCTGCTGTTGGGGGAACTCAAGCCAAGTGAAACTTCTACTTTCCTAGAAACAGCCAGCTGACTGCACTTGTTGGAGCTGTCCTTCCAACCCCAGCAGCCTTTCTGGGTGAAGCATTCTTCAAAACACAAGCATTAGAGCTTGGGGCTTTTCTCTTCTGTTTTCTAAGCTCTTCCTTGAAATGTAGGGGTCATGGAACTATCTAATTCAGAACCCAGTATTGCATCAGATGGAATGAAGGCTATGGTTTGAGCATCCTTTTCCAGATAGATAGGGGTGGCATTTCAACAGGGATTTAGGCATTAAAATATAACATGTCATACAATTCTTGCACTAAACTTACATGCCCCATGAGTGAGAATCACATAGAAATCAAGAACCATTTTGATGGGCTAGCCGTTTATAATATCTTTATCTTACTCTGGGTGGTGTCAGTCAGCTTTATACAAATGCTACTGTTTATATTAACCAAATATTACAGGTCTAGAAAATCATGTATACAGTGCCAGAATGTCTACTTTTATTTCTATATTACTTCAATCAAAACACATGCACTTCCCAAAGACCAAAGTACCCTACTAAATAAAAAGCGAATGTTCATGGTAAACCTCTATATAAAGCTAAGCTCAATTAAGACTGGATTTTTTAAAGCAGTGGTTCTTTTATTTGTTAGAAATGGTGATGTGAGAGAAAGGAACTAAAAGAACCCTCAAATTTTAACCATTTATCTATTGATAAAAATTAAGGCCCTTTATTAGTCTTTCAGAGTTCCTGGATTGTGCAAATGGTTAAAGCACCTGACTGCTAACCAAAAGGTTAGTGGTTTGAGTCTAGCCAGAGGCAGCTTGACAGAAAGGCCTTGCAATCTACTTCAGAAAAATCATTCATTGAAACTCTATGGAGCACAGTTCTACTTTGACACATGTAGGGTCTCCAAGATTTGGAATAAACTTGAAGACAACTGGTGTTAGTCTTCTCACAGTTCTGTAGGTCAGAAGTCCTGACATGATGTGGCTGGGTTTTTACAAAGGCTGAAACCAAGGTGACAGCCAGGTTGTTTTCTTATCTGGAGCTCATTCAGGTGTTGGCTGAATTGAGTTCTTTGTGGCTGTAGGACTGAAGTCCCTAGTTCCTTGTGGCTGTCAGCTGGAAGTCACTCTCAGCTCTTTGATGCCATCCATGTTCCTCGCCACGGAACCTCCTTTATCTTCAATGCCAGAACACAGAATCTCCCTCACAACATAGATCTCTTGTCTTTAAATATCTTCTGTCATTAAGAACCCAATCCCTTTTAAGGGCTCACCTGATTAATTAGGCCAACTGAGGGTAACATCCCTATCTTAAGGTAAACTATTTTGAGACCTTAACTACACCTGTAAAATTCCTTCACAGCAGCACCTAGATTTGTGTTTGTTTGACTGTGAGAAATTGTATGTATGCTAGCAGCCAGTTATCTTGGAGCTGCCCTAAAATTCTGCCTCTGATCCATGCCTTTCAGAGAAAATTAGTAACCACAGCATAAGATATGCCTTCTTCTTTATGTATTGCTTACAAGGCCCAGCAAGCAACAAACAAGAGTAAAGTGGGCCATGTTTGTATAAGACAATCCAGAACAGTGAGCTCAGTGGCGTATTGCAGCCAGTCACGTGCAGCTCCAGTTGGTGGCTGCCATGTGACAACATAGGCTCGGTATTGTCAGATCCTCTTATTTTCAAGGTAAGTCAGATTCTCTTGACTTTTAAAAGTTGATCATGAATTCAAAAATTTTAAAATACTGTGTTAACCAAACACCTTTTTGATCCTGATGGGACCTATGAGCTACTGGTTACCTTCTGCTTTCTGCAGTCTCCAGGTGTTAATTAATTACATTAATTAATTCATTTGAAAATATTTATTGAGCATCTACTTCATATATCCTGTTTCTAGGCTCTGGGAACACAGGCTGGTCATGAGAGGCCCCACTGAGAAGGGGACATTTGAGTGTAGGTCTGAAGGAATGGAGGTAACAAAAAGGTGTGCCCCACTGAGTGATGAAGGTTCCGAGAAGAAGAAATAGCAAGTGCAAAGGGCCCTGGGGTGGGAGCATAACGGACATGTCCTGAGAATGACCAGGAGGCCAGTGTAACTGGAGTGGAGAGAGCACAGGGGAGAGCAGGAGGAGAAGAGGTGGAGGGGAAGTGGGGAGGTCATGGAGGACCTTGCAAGGTAAGGATTTGAGATTTTTTCAGAGGGGAATGGGAAGACATCAATTGGTTTTCAAATGATCCCTTTGGCTTCTCTGTTGAGAGAAGATTTTAGAAGACTTAGGGTGAAAACAAGGAGCCCTGGTGGCACAGTGGTTAAGTGCTTGACTGCTAACTGAAAGGTTGACAGTTTGAACTCAACAGTGGCTCCGTGGGAGAATGATATGGCAGTCTGCTTCCATAAAGATTTACAGCCTTGGTGGGCGGGGCCAAGATGGCGGAATAGACAGATGCTTCTTGCGAACCCTTTTACAACAAAGAACTGAAAAAACATGTGAAACGAGTATATTTATGACAAGCTAGGGGCCATGAACATCAAAGGCAAGGTTAGAAAATGAACTGAGGGGCACAGAGAAGAAAAGACAGTTCAGAAGCGGAGAGGAGTTACCAAACCTGAATCATGGGGAGCCCTCAGGCACCATTCCTGGGAGTGGTGGTGGAAGACAGGTACTAGCGTTAGGCTGCAGTTTCCTCAGGGAGAAGCAGCCAGCCACAAAGCGTACTCACACCTCTGAAACCAGAGAAGAATGGCACTCTCAGCAAAAGCTAGGTACTTGTGTATATTTTACTGTGACCCCTGTCCCCAAGCCAGCTTCAGTGGCTGTTGGTTTCCCTGGGGCTGAGATAGGCCATGCTGAGTGCCTAGAGCCATTGTCCAGGCCCTGGAGAAGGAATAAATTCTCAATTGGGGGAAAAGATAATTTGCCAGCTCTACTAACTGAAGATGCTCAGGACAGAAGAGACTCCTGTGCAGGGATAAATGGTCTGTGGACTTTGAATAACGTCCCTCTCTGCGTGGACCTGTGTGGGCCTATTTCAGGAGAATAGGCCCTTGTTGGCAGACTCCAACCATATCAGCTGTGCGGCAGAGAGGTGGGTGTTTGATGTTTGACATTGCTTTGCCTAAAAAACAAGGTCCTCACCTACCCACATCAAGGAACTAAGGACTGCTGTCTCCACTCAGGTCACCAGCCACCTGGAACAGGGGTCCAAGAATAACTGGTACCTCCCAGTACTTACAACCAAAAACATTGAGTGCCCATGGTCCATCTGCAGAACGCACCCACCTGTACGCTCTAGGGAACAGGGACACACTCCTCAGAGACAAGTGGGGAATGATTCTCAGCCCCCTGCCTTGTTCAGAGTGTGACCCGTTGCTGCAACCAGACACCGGTACCTACACCAATTACCCCTGCCTCTCTAAGACTGTAGGACAGAGCCTGTACCACACACTTGATAATCAGCTACCTGGACACCTGAGCTGAATTCTTACAAGAAAAGTGAATGGACTCCTAGACTGATAAACTTGATAAGAGCTTTAGCCATCTGGGGACAGGACATCTCAGCTCCAAAGGTGAAAATAATCAAGCTACCTCACTCAGGCAACCCATTTGGGCATATCAAAACAAAACAAAGAAAGAAGCTATGACACAGTAAACAAACATAAAAGAAAATCAGAGACAACAATGTCAAGTCATATAAAGAAACAGAGTATGATTGCCTCAACAAGCTCTCAAAACAAAGAATCAACGGATCTTCTAGATGAAAGTGTCTTCCTGGAATTACCAGAGGGAGAATATAAAATATTAATATACAGAACACTTCAAGATATCAGGAAGGAAATGAGGCAATATGCAGAACAAGCCAAGGAACACACAGATAAAACAGTTGAAGAAATTAAAAAGGTTATTCAGGAACATAATGAAAAAATTAATAAGCTGGAAAAATCCATAGACAGACAGCTACCAGAAATTCAGAAGATTAATAATAAAATTACAGAATTAGACGACTCAATAGAAAGTCAGAGGAGCAGAATAGAGCAAGTGGAAGGCAGAATTTGTGAATGTGAAGATAAAGCACTTGGCACCAATATATTTGAAGAAAAATCAGATAAAAGAATTAAAAAAAATGAAGAAACCTTAAGAATCATGTGGGACTCTTTTAAGAGAAATAACCTATGAGTGATTGGAGTACGAGAACAGAGAGGGATAACAGAAAATACAGAGAGAATTGTTGAGGATTTGTTGGCAGAAAACTTCCCTGATATTGTGAAAGATGAGAAGATATCTATCCAAGATGCTCATTGAACACTACATAAGGAAGATTTTAAAAGAAGGTCACCAAGGCATATTATAATCAAACTTGCCAAAAAAGATAAAGAGAGAATTTTAAGAGCAGCGAGGGATAAACGAAAAGTCACCTACAAAGGAGAATCAATAAGAATAAGCCCGGACTACTCAGCAGAAACCATGCAGGCAAGAAAGCAATGGGATGACTTATATAAGAAACTGAAGGAAAAAAATTGCCAGCCAAGAATCTTATATCCAGCAAAACTGTCTCTCAAATATGAAGGTGAAATTAGGACATTTCCAGATAAACAGAATTTTAGGGAATTTGTAAAAACCATACCAAAACTACAAGAAATACTAAAGGAAGTTCTTTGGTTAGAAAATCAATAATATCAGGTATCAACCCAAGACTAGAACACTAGACAGAGCAACCAGAAGTCAATACAGACAGGGAAATCACAAAAATAAATCAAATTAAAAAAATGCTCAAAACAGGGAAACAGTGATGTTATTATGTAAAAGACAACATGAAAACAATAAAGAGGGACTAAGAAATGTAGTCATAAATCTTCCATAGGGAGAGGGAGACAAGGCAATACAAGGAAATAAAAGTTAGGTTAAAATTTCAAAAAATAGGGGTAAATAATAAGGCAACCACAAAGGAGACAAACTATCCTACACCTCAAGATAAAATACAAGAAAAAAATAGAGACTCAGCAGAAACAAAACTAACAACAATGAATGTGAGGAAATGACAAAATATAATCTACTCGGCACATAAAATTAAGTGGGAAAAAGAAACTGTTAACAGCAAACAAAAAGACATGAAAATGATAGCACTAAATTCATACCTATCCATAATTATGCTGAATGTAAATGGACTAAATGCACCAATAAAGAGACAAAAAGTGGCAGAAGGGATTAAAAAACATGATCCGTCTATATGCTGCCTACAAGAGACACGCCTTAGACTTAGAGAAAATAACAAACAAAAACTCAAAGGATAGAAAAAAAAATCAAGCAAACAACAATAAAAAAAGAGCAGGAATGGCAACATTAATTTCTGACAAAGTAGACTTTAAAGTTAAATCCATCATAAGGGATAAGGAAGGACATTATATGATGACTAAAGGGACAATACACCTTATAATTTACCCCTATTTTTCTAAATTTCAACTTAAGTTTTATTTCCTTTTATCACCTTGTAACCCCAATCACAGGGCTGCAAGATACATAAAACAAACTGTCAGCATTGAAATGTGAGATAGACAGCTCCACAATAATACTAGGAGATTTCAACATGCCACTTTTGGTAAAGGATAGGACATCAAGAAAGAAGCTCAATAAAGACATGGAAGATCTAAATGCCACAATCAACCAAGTTGAGCTCATAGATAGTTACAGAACACTCCACCCAACAGCAGCCAAGTATACTTTCTTTTCTAGTGCACATGGAACATTCTCTAGAATAGACCACATATTAGGTCATAAAGCAAGCCTTAGCAGAAGCCAAAACATTGAAATATTACAAAGTGTCTTCTCTGACCATAAGGCCATAAAAATGGAAATCAATAACAGAAAAAGCAGGGAAAAGAAATCAAACACTTGGAAACTGAACAATACCCTGCTCAAAAAAAAGACTGGATTATAGGAGACATTAAGCATGAAGTAAAGAAATTCATAGAATCCAATGAGAATGTAAACACTTCCTATCAGAACATTTTGGACACAGTGAAAGCAGTGTTCAGAGGTCAATTTATATCAATAAATGCACACATCCATAAAGAAGAAAGGGCCAAAATCAAAGAATTATCCCTACAATTTGAACAAATAGAAAGAGAGCAACAAAAGAAACCCTCAGGCACCAGGTGAAAGCAAATAACAAAAATTAGAGCAGAATGAAATAAAATAGAAAACAAAAAGACAATTGAAATAGACAACAAGAGCAAAAGCTGGTTCTTTGAAAAAATCAAGAAAATTGATAAACCATCGGCCAAACTGACAAAAGAAAGACAGGAGAGGAAGCAAATAACCTGAATAAGAAATGAAATGGGAAATATTGCAGCAGACCCTACTGAAATTCAAAGAATCATATCAGACTACTATGAAAAATTGTGCTCTAATAAAGGTGAAAACCTAGAAGAAATGGATGAATTCCTAGAAACACACTACCTACCTAAACTAACACAAATGAGGTAGAACAACTAAATAAACCCATGACAAAAGAAGAGATTGAAAAGGTAATCAAAAAAATTCCCAACAATAAAAAGCCCTGGCCCAGAGAGCTTCACTGCAGAGTTCTACTGAACTTTCAGAGAAGAGGTAACATCACTGGTACTAGAGGTATTTCAGAGCATAGAAAAGAATGGAATACTCCCAAGCTCCTTCTCTGAAAGCAGCATATCCGTGATACCAAAACCAGGTAAAGACACCAAAGAAAAAGAAAATCACAGACCTATATCCCTCATGAGCTTAGATGCAAAAGTCCGCAACAAAATTCTAGCCAATAGAATTCAACAACATATCAAAAGAATAATTCACCATGACCAAGTGGGATTCATACCAGGTATGCAGGGATGGCTCAGCATTAGAAAAACAACGTAATCCACCACATAAATAAAACAAAAGACAAGAATCACATGATTTTATCAATTGATGCAGAAAAGGCATTTGACAAAGTCCAACACTCACTCATGATAAAAACTTTCAGCAAAACGGGGATAGAAGGGAAATTCCTCAACATAATAAAGGGCATTTATACAAAGCCAACAACCAGCGTCATCCTAAATGGAGAGAGTCTGAAAGCATTCCTTTTGAGATTGGGAACCAGAGAAGGATGCCCTTTATCACCACTCTTATTCAACATTGTGCTGGAGGTCCTAGCCAGAGAAGTCAGGCTAGACAAAGAAATAAAGGGCATCCAGATTGGCAAGGAAGAAGTAAAAGTATCTCTATTTGCAGATGGCATGATCTTATACACAGAAAACCCTAAGGAATCCTCAAGAAAACTATTGAAACTAATAGAAGAGTTCAGCAGAGTATCAGGTTACAAGATAAACATACAAAAATCATCTGGTTTCCTCTACACCAACAAAAAGAACATCGAAGAGGAAATCACCAAATCAATGCCATTTACAGAAGCCCCCAAGAAGATAAAATATTTAGGAATAAATCTTACCAGAGATATATAAGACATACAAATAAATCTAGAAAAGACTTCTGCAAGAAACCAAAAAAGACTTACATAAGTGGAAAAACATACCTTGCTCTTGGATAGGAAGACTTAACATTGTAAAAATGTCTATTCTATCAAAAGCCATCTATACATTTAATGCAATTCCAATCCAAATTCTAATGACTTTTTTTTAATGAGATGGAGAGACAAATCACCAACTTCATATGGAAGGGAAAGAGGCCTCAGGAAGTAAAGCATTACTGAAAAAGAAGAACAAAGTGGAAGGCCTCACTCTGCCTGATTTTAGAGCCTATTATACTGCCGTAGTAGTCAAAACAGCCTGTTACTGGTACAACAACCTATACATAGACCAATGGAACAGAATTGAGAATCCAGATATAAATCCATCCACATATGAGCAGTTCACATTTGACAAAGGCCACAAAGCAGTTAAATGGGGGAAAAGCCAGTCTTTTTAACCAATTTTGCTGGTATAAACAGATATCTATTGGCAAAAAAATGAAACAAGACCCATACTTCACACCATGCACAAAAACTAACTCAAAATGGATCAAAGACCTAAATATAAAATCTAAAGTGTTAAAGATCATGGAAGAAAAATAGGAACAACTCCAGGAGCCCTAATACATGCCATAAACAGTATCTAAAACATTCCTAACAATGCAGAAGAGCAACTGGATAACCGGGAGTTCCTAAAAATCAAACACCTATGCTCATCCAAAGACTTCACCAAAAGAGTAAAAAGATTACCTACAGACTGGGAAAAAGTTTTTAGCTATGACATTTCCGATCAGTGCCTAATCTCTAAAATCTACATGATACTGCAAATACTCAACTACAAAAAGACAAATAACCCAGTTAAAAAGTCAGGAAAAGACATGAACAGACAGTTCACTAAAGAAGACATTCAGGTAGCTAACAGATATATGAGGAAATGTTCACGATCATTAGCCATTAGAGAAATGCAAATCAAAACTACCGTGAGATTCCATCTCACTCCAACAGGGCTGGCCTTAATCCAAAAAACACAAAATAATAAATGTTGGAGAGGTTGTAGAGAGACTGGAACACTTATACACTGCTGGTGGGAATGTAAAACGGTACAGCCACTTTAGAAATCGATTTGGTGCTTCCTTAAAAAGCTAGAAATAGAACTACCATATGATACAGCAATCCCACTCCTTGGAATATATCCTAGAGAAATAAGAGCCTTTACACAAATAGATATATGCACACCCATGTTCATTGCAGCACTGTTTACAATAGAAAAAAGATGGAAGCAACCAAGGTGCCCATCAATGGGTGAGTGGATAAATCAATTACAGTATATTCACACAATGGAATACTACGCATCGATAAAGAACAGTGAGGAATCTGTGAAACATTTCATAACAGGGAGGAATCTGGAAGGCATTATGCTGAATGAAATTAGTCAGTTGCAAAAGGACAGTTATTTTATAAGAGCAGTATAATAAGAACTTGAGAAATAGTATAAACAGAGAAGCAAACATTCTTTGGTGGTTACGAGAGGGGGGAGGGAAAGAAGAAGGGAAAGGAATACTTTAAGTGAAGGGAAAGACAACACACAATACAGGGGAGGTCAGCACAACTGGACTAAACCAAAAGCAAAGAAGTTTCCTGAGTAAACTGAATGCTTCAAAGGCCAGTGTAGCAGTGGCTGGGGGTTTGAGGACCATGGTTTCAGGGGACATCTAAGTCAATTGGCATAATAAAATCTATTAAGAAAACATTCTGCATCCCACTTTGGAGAGAGGTGTCTAGGGTCTTAAAAGCTAGCAAATGGCCACCCAGGATGCATCAATTGGTCTCAACCCACCTGGATCAAAGGAGAATGAAGAACACCAAGGACACAAGGTAATTACAAGCCCAAGAGACAGAAAGGGCCACATAAACCAGAGACAACATCAGCCTGAGACCAGAAGAACTAGATGGTGCCTGGCTACAACCGATGAGTGCCCTGACAGGGAACATAACAGAGAATCCCTGAGGGAGCAGGAGAACAGTGGGATGCAGACCCCAAATTCTCATAAAAAGACCAGACTTGATGGTCTGACTGAGACTAGAAGGACCCCGGTGGTCATGGCCCCCGGACCTTCTGTTGTCCCAGGGCAGGAACCATTCCCAGGGCCAACTCTTCTGACAGAGATTGGACTGCAAAATGGGATAGAAAAAGATGCTTGTGAAGAATGAGCTTCTTGGATCGAGTAGACACTTGAGACTATCTGGAGGGGAGATGAGAGGGCAGAAGGGTTAGAAGCTGGCGGAACAGACACGAAAAGAGAATGGAGGGAAGTAGCTAGCTGTCTCATTAGGGGGAGAGCAGTTAGGAGCATGTAGCAAGGTGTATATAAATTTTTGTAAGAGAGACTGACTTGATTTGTAAACTTCCACTTAAAGCACAATAAAAATTAAAAAAAGGAAAAAAAAAAAGATTTGCAGCCTTGAAAATACTATGGGAGAATTCTACTCTGTCCTATAATGTCACTCTGAGTTGGAATTTGACTTGATGGTAATGGGTTTTAGGGTGAAAACAGGGAGATTGCTTAGGAAGCTATAACAGTAATCCAGGAATGAGATGATGAGGGCTTAAATTAAGATGATTATAAAGTGAAGGTACTAAGAATTTGTCAGATTCTTGCAATATCGAGAACTTAGCAATTCTGGGCTTTCCGGACTGGCAGAATTATTGGGTGTAAGAGAAAATGTAGAGTCAAGGACGATGCTGGGATTTAGGATTCACTGACAATGAAAACTGAGCTTGCAGGTTCAGTTCCCTATTCCAAGTATAGGTAATTTTTGCTGGAAGTCAAATGAAGTCTAGATTTCTCAGTTTTCACCTGGTTCCCATCTCAGCCCCCCGCACCTCCTAGTAAGCTCCACCTAGATGCTCTTTCAAGAATCACTTAAGCCCTAAGAAATTGAGAATTTAAGAAGCCCCTGCCTTATGCTATATACCACAGCCAAAAGTCTGACTCTACCTCTATATTCCATTTCTGGGGACAGAACCCCTGCTTTCTCATAGAGCGGCTCAGTGTCTCTGCAATACATCAGTTACAGATAGATCTGTTTCCTCTCCTTGCCTGAGATCCGATGACTGCCTGGCCCTCTTGTCACTTGTCGTATAGCCTCTGTCTTGCGTCGACTCTTGGACTGTTAGCCTGTCCTCGAGCTTTATAATAGATACAGGGCTATTCAGATTTTCTGTTTTACCTTTGTTAGTTTTGGTAAGTTGCATTTTTTTCAAGAAATTGGTCTATTTCAACTAGGTTGTCAAATTCGTTGCAGAGAGTTTTTCATGTCCTCTTATTATTCTTTTAATGAATGTGGGACCTGAAGTGATATTCATGTTTTATTCTTGATATTGGCAATTTGTGTTCTCTCTCTCTTTTCTTGATCAGCCTGCTAACAGTGTATCAAGTTTGTTGCTCTTTTCAAAGGACTCAACTATTGGCTTCCTGAATTTTCTCTTCTGTTTATCTGTCTCAGAGCTTCAGCCTTGGAAAGACTCCCCCCGTGCTAATTACCTGTCTGCTTGGATTTGACTCGGTCAGAAATCAAGTTGATTTGTCAGTTTGTCATACTGTGGTGGCTTGCATCTTACTGTGATGTTGGAAGCTATGCCACTGGTATTTCAAATACCTTGAATGGTACTGAGGCAGAAGCGGCTACTGTGTTACCACGTTTTGGATACTTTTAACCAAAAGGTCAGCAGTTTGAATCCACAAGCCGCTCCTTGGAAACCCTATGGAGCTGTTCTACTCTGTCTTATAGGGCTGCTGTAAGTTGAAATCAACTTGATGGCAATGGGTTGGTTGGTTCTTGGTTAGTGCTATCTGATAATGCTGTCCCTTTCTAGTGATTAGTCTTTCCTGATGATATGTCCAAAGCAAGCTAGTTGAAGTCTAACCAAAAAAGATTATATTCTGTAAAGTAGCAAGCCAGCAAAAACAAGGGAAGCCATCAATGAGATGGACTGACACAATGGCTGTAACAATAGACTCCACCATACCAGTGATCTTTAAGATGGCACAGGGCGAAGCTGTGCTTCCTTTCTGTTATCTGGGAGGTTGCCGTGAGTCAGAGCCAACTTGGTGGCAACTAACAATAACAGCAAACAATGCTATCTACCTTTGTGGTCTCATGTCTGAAAATTAGGTCTAGGCTTTCCACATGACGTATTTATTTTCATCCAATAGACACTTATTGAGTATCTATATATACAGACACTGGGAATGTAACAAATAAATAAGCCGTTCTCATAGAACTTACATTCTAATGGGGAAAACAGACAATAAACAAGATAAGTACAGAGAAGTTACAGATGTAGCACTTAACCACTAAGCCATCAGGATTTCCAAGTAAGTATAGTATTTGGCAATTATATATTTCTCTATATTCATCTATTTCAGTTTTATCGACTTTCCACTTGGACCCAGATTTGCTTGTCATGGGCCAGTGCTCAGATGGCATCTTGCTTTTGCCAGACTGTGGGCTTCCTGAGGATACACAGTAGATAGTAAGGCTTGTTTCAGGAAGCAGTCTCTCCCTGTGGGCAGGGGACTACCAAGGTTCAGCATAGCCTTGGCAATCACCTCATTCATTGTTTGCTGCTACCACCATCTTGTAGCTTGGGGCTGCAGTGGGGGTGCTGCTGCTGGCTTAACCCGCCTTGTGTATGAACTTAACATAGCACTGCCAAAGTCTGGCTGGAGCAGTTAAGCTAGGCTTTTGAAATAAAGGCCAAGGTGAAATGAGATAAATGTATTTGTAAATTATTTCCTGAGATGTAGGATGCCATTATTGTAAGACACAGCTCAATTTTTAAAAGTTTATAATTTTGGTAACTTTTTATTTTGGTATAATTTTTAAATTTCCCCACAGTTGTTTGACATCATGGTCTGCTGCCGGAAGGGAAGTCCTCCAACCCCGTTGGGTTGATCCCACCAGTGCTGGGAGCACCATAATGGCCAGGCCTGATTCCAAGACCTACCCCTCCTAGGGTTCCTCATCCAATAGCTGTAATCTGGCCATTGCTGGAATTGTGTTTTCCCCAGATAAGAGGGCCCCCATTTCTGCTGTCAAAAAAATGACAAAATTAATGAAGTTCTTTAAGCTTCTGGGTTACCAATGGACAAGATGAGGTTATAATTATTACTATCGTTATGATGGCTGTCATTATTGGTGGCAAATCATTCCAGAAAATCTGCTCCAAAGATTTTTCCAAGAAACCTGCAATGCTAATTGAGGTTTAAAAAATGGTGTTATTTCTACATTTTGTATTATTTCCTTGTCTCTTTCAATAGACCTGGTCAATAAATGTTGTCTATTTTCTACAAGAGGCTGACTCTGGTGGAGCCTGTATTGTACCCAAAATTGGCAGTAATTTAACTTGCAAGCTAAATTTATGATACGTTTAAACATTTATATTCATTTAAAATTAACAGGACTATAAAAATACTTTTTCATTTCTTTTATCCAATTTGGTCCGAAATGGAAATTATGCCTGGTTGTTTTGCCAAGGAAAACATTTCAAGTTTGCACACGTGTTGTATCAGAAAATGCTTCAAATTGAAATTTTGAGTTATAGGCAGGAATTATGACATATAGGTTAAAATGTTATCAACATATTTATAACACTTATGGCAAATAAAGTAACAATGTGAGTCTCATAATACTGCATTAGATCTTCACTCTGATGCTAAACTAATAACGAAAGCTGTGTGTCTGAAAGATAGTCTTAAGAACTAAATAAATGTTTAAAAACAGGACTTTACAGACAAAAAATTCATTCCATTTACGTGAATTTCAAGAACAGGCAAAACCAATCTTTGCTGATGGAAGTCAGAGCAGTGGCTGCCTGACTTGGGGATCACAAGAGGCCTCCTGGGCGGCTAGAAATGGTCTGCATTTTGATCTGGCTGGTGGTTACACAGGTATGGACATACATAAAACTTTATCCAGCTGTACATTTCAGCTGTGTGCACTTTTCTGGATGTACCTCATCTAGCTATAAAAATAAAAATACATATGAATACCCTTCCCTGTACCTCCCAGAGACTTATGGTTGTCTTTTACAATATCAACATATTTCCCTATTGACCTATTGCAGATTTTCCACAATCTTTGTCCTGAAGATTGAGCTCCTTTGGAGGAGTATGGAGGCTTCCAAAAGCCCAAGACTTTTCATCATGTCATTCTCGCAGAAAAATATGCCATTAGAAAGATAGAATGAAATTTATTTTGTCACTATTTGTCTGCATGGATATATTTATTTAGTCTGCATGCCTTTTCCTTATTTCCTGCTAGATATGCACCAGACGCAATGTACATTGAGCGCTGTGCTGCATGCCTGTAAAGAAGCCAAATTTTCATTTTAATGATTTTTTATGTTTCTTTTGGGTTCCTGCAAGAGACTATCTGAACTTACTATAACAGCCATGGTGTGCTTCGATAAAAAACTGTTAAATTCAGTGTTGCTAAAGAGCTGAATAATAATTTAAAATATAAATTCATGACTCTGTCTCCCTTTCTATTCTCCTTCTTTCAAACTGTCAAACGCTCCTGCCTACCCCTCAGTTAGGTATAGGGCAGGGCAGGAAACAGAGGCAGGTGGAGGGCTGCCTGGCTTTTGTTTGGAAAGCCTCAACTAGCTAAGGAGGGTAGTGTTTTCTCTCTGAATAAAAACTGTCAAGGGCTAGGGAGAAGGAGGAGGTCAGTGAGCTTCCAGGAAGCTTTTCTGGGGAGACCTTAGGGCAGAAACCTGAGTGAATGTCCACCGAGGAAGGGACACAGGCACTCAATTCCATAGTTCAAGAGTGAGAGCCAAGTCCTTGCACACTAAGGAGCCATGAGGACAGAGATGATGGATGCCTCATGATGGATGGTAACCAATAACTTGACCTCTGACCTGGCCCCTCCTTTCTCAAAACCTTGGTATTGACCTGGGCCTGGGAGCTGACGGAGGAAGCCCCAAGAACACCTAAGATTAAAAGTATTGCTGGCCAGGTAGGATGAGAGACTCAGGGTCAGAAATTAGGTTGATTTTTTAGTTTGTCATACTATTGTGGCTTGCTTGATGCTGTGATGCTGGAAGCTACGCCATGAGTATTTCAAATACCAGCAAGATCACCCACGGTGGACGGGATTCAGTGGCGTTTTCATACTAATGCAGACTAGGAAGAGAGGCCTGGCAGTCTACTTCTGAAAATCAGCCATTGAAAACCCTATGGAACACAACAGAATACTGTCTGATATAGAGCTGGACAATGAGACCCTGAGGTTGGAGAGTACTCAAAATACACAGTGGCCTTCATAATGGACTTGAGCGTATCAACAGTTATGAAGATGGTACAGGACTGGACAGTGTTTTGTTGTATTGGACATGGGATTGCCATCAGTTGGAGTCAACTTGATGGAAACTAAGAACAAAGGAAAGATGTTTCTAGCGCACCTAAGTTTATAGGTGGAGATTTATACCTGCAGCGCATGAAACATTCTTCCCTCCCAAATGTCCATCACTAATTTGAGGTAAGTTTTATAGCGAGTAGTCGCATCTTTTATGACCCCTGGGAAGATATGTAGGAGTCCTTGGGTGGCTCAAACGGCTGTGATCTAGACTGCTAACTGAAAGGCAGACTGTCAAAACCAAAGACGCCTTGTAAGAAAGGCCTGGAAATATGCTTCCAAAAGGTCACAGCCTTGAAATCTCTGTGGAGTGCCGTTCTACTCTGCCCATACGGGGATGCCATGATTTGGAATGGACTTGACAACAGGTTTTGGTTTTTAGGAAGACTGGTTTGTAAGTGTGGTCTTTGAGAATGCTGGGTTGATAAATATCAATTCTGATATTTTGGGGCCATGCAGAGGCCTTCTAAGTCAGATGTGACTGTGGGTCCTGGTGGCTTGAACTCTGAAGGGAAAGTGAGAGGCCAGCAGCTGGGCTCCCTTCCGGCCTAGAACTCAAGCGGAAGGGCTGTTACAAGGAATATAGGGACCGACACCTCAACCTCAAGCCAAGATAGGGGAAGGAATTGAGCTGGGGATCTAGGTAGTGCCTTGAGTCATGGGCCAGTTAAAGTGACCAGTTCAAAGAAGCTGTTGGAAAAAGATTTTTTTTTTCAAAAATTAAAAAAATTTAATTTAAATGGTTTACAGAGCAAACTAGTGTCTCATTAAACAATTAATACACATACTGTTTTTGTCATTGGTTGCCAGATCCACAACATGTCCACACTCTCCCCTTCTCTACCTTTGGTTCTCCATTACCAGCTTTCCTGTCCTCTCCTGCCTTCTTGTCCTTGCCCCTGGGTTGTTGTGCCCCTTTAGTCTTGTTTTGTTTTATGGGTCTGTCTAATCTTTGGCTGAAGGGTGAACCTCAGGAGTGACTTCATTATAGAGCTAAAAGGGTGTCTGGGGGCCATACTCTCAAGGTTTCTCCAGTCTCTGTCAGACCAGTAAATCTGGTCTTTTTTTTTTTTTTTTTTGAGTTAGAATTTTGTTCTACATTTTTCTTCAGCTCTGTTATCTATCGTGACCCCTGTCAGAGTAGTCAGTGGTGGTAGCCGGGCACCATCTAGTTGTACTGGACTCAGTCTGGTGGAGGCTGTGATAGTTTTGGTCCATTAGTCCTTTGGACTAATCTTTCCCTTGTGTCTTTGGTTTTTGGAAAAAGAGATATGTTTCAGAAGGACCCTGATCATGGTGTCAAGGACCTAGCTGTGTTTCAGCCTGGTACCTGTGTATGTGTGTGTGCGCACACACACGCACATGTGTGTGCATGTGTGCATGCACACATGCATGTGTGTTTGTGTAACAGCCATGAATGGGAAGCCAGCCCAGAAAGACTTGGCTTTATCTGTGCCCAGGGAATTTGGGAAAGAGTGTTCTGTCTTGGTCAGGAGGTAGCAGAAAAACGCAACTAGGAAAGGTTACTTCTGAGGACCACCTTTAAAGAGTCACAATTTTTGGGAAAAACAGAGAGATAATTATAAAATGGCCAATTCAAGCTGGTTTGGAGAATAACCTAGTTATCTATAATTTATCTGCCTATATGCTAGTATTTCCTTTTACTATGGTTAAATCGGAAACCCTGGCGGTGTGGTGGTGAAGTACTATAGCTACTAATGAAAGGGTCGGCAGTTCGAATCCGCCAGGCGCTCCTTGGAAACTATGGGGGCCGTTCTGCTCTGTCCTGTAGGGCTGCTATGAGTTGGAGTCGACTCAATGGCACTGGGTTTGGTTTTTGGGTTTTTTTGGTATAGTTAAGTTTCTTTGTACCCCAAAGAGCTCACCATATTTTGTTGAAACTATTGGCTACCTATGAAGCATGTCAAAGAAAATTAAAAGAAACCCCCCGAGTCTGTGATCTTTGAAAGTGCAATTCTTCATAAGTCTCCCCCAGCTCCAAAATGCTGTGCATCACACGTTTTACAATGCACAAAATAAATGACAATATTGATTATATATTGTTTGCTGTGCTCTGAGGTCTCAATTGGAAAGATATGCAAAGTATTATAGAAGTTGGCCAAAAATGCCCAAGAGTGGATTACAGAATGAGCAGAATGGTTTGAATAATAACATATTGATAACAGATAATACAAACTGTTTTGATTAGGCTTCAGAAGAATTTGCATAGAAATGCATTGTTTGGAATGTGTATGATTTGGTCTCAATAAAAGTATCCAGTTGCAGAGATATTTCATGTGGTTTGAGCTAACAGGCAAAAAATTAAAAATTCATTGGTATACTACGGCACTGGGTTTATACACTAATTCATGTAATTGTATATTTTGGAGGTAAATATAATGGAATAAATTTTCTATAAGGGAACTTATTGGAAAATGACCTCTTCGAGGTAATTTATTGCTGGTCATAAGATTTCTTTGGTTTAGAAAAATGCTGGGTTTAGTTAAATCTGTAACACAAAATGAAAGTCTGCTTTAATAAAATTGTGGATCTGAAAGCTGTGGTTTTTAGTAAGTGGGCATTTGACCCATTAAAATTGTATTTGCTTATTCTTCATGTTGGCTTTTCCTGAAATAGATTAGTTTGAAGCATGAATTTAGCACTGACCAGGTATTGTTCCAATAGTGAAAACCCCTCAGTAATTGCTAAAACAATTCTTACTAATCAGCCTGGCTTTTTCCTTTGTAAGAATCTTACAATGGAAAAAGAAACAGCTTATCTTGCTTTTGTTGAAGATGGCAAAACAGTAATTTTATTGTTAGAGAATCCACTTGTCATGGTAGAACTCGATGATGGAAAAATATCTGCAGAATTAGATCATGCAGATGACTAGGACCCTCTCATCCTCTGCTCCACACCCAGCAAGCACTCCCTGTGTTTGTCTCCATGAGGCCGGCCCAGCCCTGGTTCTGGAACAGGGATTCTGCCACTCTCCTTGGAACAGGATCCCACGGTCTAATTGACCTTATTGTTAGGAAATTGTTCGTAAAATTAGGAAACTCCAAATAAACAGAGAACTCAGACACAGCTCCTCCTTGCACAGGGCAACGTACATATGGAAACAGTTACCCGGGATGTGATTGAGGCAGGGAGCGCCAATGGCTTCAGGAGGCTCCCAGGTTTATATCTGGACATGAGGGGAGAGGGAGGAAAGACGGGGCTCGCAGGAAGGTAGGATTAAGATGCAATTTGGAGGGACAGGCACGTAAATAATTTCACTCATCCTCCCAATTTCTTTTGTAAGTTTATGGTATATCCCCAACAAAAGGCCGCTTAGCTACGTGGTATATTTGGGGTCGGTTCCAACTGACAGTTCTGATCTGTCGCTTCCTCCGGGTACATGGTGTCCAGAGTAAAGGCTGGACAGCCTCCTGTTGCATCCCGAGCAGCCAAACTGAAGGAAAGGAGCATGAGGCCAGCCCTGGCAGTATCAGGCCAGAACAAGAACAATCAGGAGAGAGCCCCTCAGGCCTGACTGCTTTATACTCTTTGTGTCTGGGAAAGGCAACTGAGGCCTGCTTCTCAGTCTTGGGACAGGCCAGTTACATGTAAAATCCAGTTCCTCCAAGGTCAGAATTATGAGGTCCAGGTAAACAGCAGAAGAGCTGGAGGAGACCTGTTGCAGGTATCACAAGAGAAGCCAGAAACCCAGCAGGAGACCTCTGAGGAGGCTTTGTGGGGTCTCCTTCTCTTTGCCTGCTCTTCTGCTTAGGTCTGGAGGGGTTCGAAAAGGGCAGTGAAGGGAGGACTGGGCTTCCCTGCTCACAGCACTGGGTGCTGAGAGCTCCCGACAACCATCTTGGACACATCCAGAAGTCAGGGCTTCTGAGGGCTCAGGCCTTCCCTGTCTACACATAACACGAATGATGGGGGTGGGGGGATGAGGCCTCTGGGGGAATGTGAAATAGTGAGAAAAACTGTCTTGGCTGTGACATAAAACATCAACAGTTTTAAGTAGGAAAACATTGTAGGTGGAAGCAAGGCAAGCAGGGGGCTGCCAGGACTCAGAAAAAGAGTGCTGCCGGTCCGGACGAGGCGTTTATTAGTCTAGAAAACAACTGCAGACACCAGACCCTTTTAAATTTTAACCACTTGGTGGTTTTGTACAAGGTACCCTGGGCTGTTTCTGAGCTGAGAAGTGAAACTTATAGGCTAGCATGCTGTCTGGGCCATTGCCCAATCAGGGGCCTGGTGTCATGGCCACTTACCCCTAATCCCACTGTATCCACTGACTTCCACCAAGCCCCAGGGTTCTCCTCATTAAGTTTACATGTTTGGCCAAGGTCTGGATGTGAGGGGAGCTCAAACAGTAGGCCAAGGATAGGCAAGATAGATGAAGCAAGCAGCCCAGATGAAGAAGGCAAAGGTAGGCCCCTCTATGATGGCTTCCCTTTATGCAATTGGTAATTCTGTTTCCCAAGATTTGGTTGGGTTCTCAAATTTTAAATCATCCCTAATACGTGAGTTTTACTCTGCTAATGGAGCCTGGCATGGGGTTGTTGTTCAGCTTGAGAAGCCTCCAGTTGATAGCAGACTAGACTGCAGCCTGATCCCGCCAGCCCTTGGCCCTCTTATTACAAGGGCTCATCCTAGAACAAGGCCCCGTGGGACCTTGGGCCTACTAAACAAAGGCTGAGCTGAATGCCCTAAAGAAGACTTGTCCCTTTAAAATAAGTTCCATGTTCTTCCACTCCTCAGCTAATCTTGAAGTATCGGCCCAAATCAGAGGGGCTTGAGGACACAGGTTGACAGGACAGAGTCCAGCTCCTCACAATGGTTTTTCTGAGTTATCTGTGTCCAGAACAGTCATCTGTTCATAGCACACCCTTCGCTGACACGGTCGAATGGAATTTTTTGACAGCACGATGGAAAATGGGGAAAGCAAGTTACCTCTCTTAATGACAAACCTGAGGCATTAGTGTAAGCTGCCAGTTTTGGCAAATTAAGCCAGGGTATTTTAATCAGTCTAAGCCCTTCCTTCCATTTCCTAGAACAAGAGGCTCTCCCTTTACTGTTCCATAAAATGGGGAAGTTGTAGAACTTATTTCATATTGCTTTTGTGCTGAGTATATGACAGCAGTCAGTGTCTGGTGTACTAAGTGCTGAATGTGCCATCTCATCATTATTATTTCTATTATGATCACAGAACGTAGGTAATAAGGCTTCCAAAGTCAAAATTTTTCTCCAAATCAATGGAGAACTGAGCACAGGTCCCGAGGGAGCTGGTCCCTCCTCTTTACCAGAAGCTCTGCATAAGTTGTGAGAAGAGAGTCTTCTTATCTGTCGAAATCAGAGAGTAGCTGAAATTCAAAAACTCCTGGTCACTTGAGATTTTCTGCCTGTTTTATGAACCACAGTTGAACATAAATTAATCTTGGAAACATATTGAAGTTTACTTGTAAGTGTCTCTAGACCATTTAATAGTCCAACTTTCTTTCTGAAAGATGACTGCACTGCTGATCTTGACTTTGCTTGGGCTCTTTATAAAAGCTTCTCCAGCTTCTGAAATGGCTCTCAGTCCTAGGGGAGCATTCCACTTAAAAACTTACCCATGTATTTTACCTTCTCTGTGTCTTTTAGTTCCTCTTCTCAAGAGGGAACCACTAATTACTAATTGGTTGAAAATTAGTTCCTGAATCGCAAACTTGTTCTTATAGCCCATGCTATTGCATTTGATGGGAGGGCAAGGCATGTGATAGAAACATAACTACCTAAACCTATGACCTCTGAAGGGGTTGAGAGAGAGGCAGTTCTTGCCCAATTCTGGAGTTATGGATTGGGCAGACTTACTCAAAAGTCCTCTGAAAAAAGTGATTTGGAGGAGCTCGTTGAAATCAACTCAGCAGCAGTGGGTTCGGTTTTTGGTTTGGCAGTAGAGTAGTGCTATTACTCAACCTGAATCTCACTGCTGAAAGGCCATTAGTGGTCATCTTGGCCCACATGGTACAATTAGGAAAATGAGCTTAAAAGTCTTCTTGCTACATGCCAGGCACTTTAAGAACTTCTTATCTTAGCTCATTTAATCTTCATAAAACCCTAGCTGGAAGCTACCATTGTTATTACCATTTTCATTTAAGAAAACTGAAATGCAAGAAGGATGAGAAACTTGCCCAAAGCCAGAGGATGAGTGCCCAGCTTGGACTCACACCCAAGCAGTTGGACTGCAGAGTGTAGGGTTCAGCCACTGCCCTGCACTCCCAGCCACGGTGGGAGTGGGCAATGGAAGGCTGACCTGAGTTAGAATTTCAGTAGTTAAATTCTAGCCCTACTCCCCTACTTTTCAGGAAGCACTGGGAGTCCCTCAATTTTTCTTGAGATACATGATGGGCACATCTACTTGGACAGACTGCAAGTGCAGGGATGAGGACTGACCAGGAGGTCAGCATGGAATGGTATGGCCAGAAGTAAGTCCCATTTGTTGGTTGCAGGCTGCAGTGAATATAGGGCCAAGAAGGAAGCAAGTTAGAAATAAGACAAGAGCTAGAAACAGGGTCATCGGTGCAGCCAGGAAGATGTGACATAGATTCTGAGGTATTGTTTTTTCTTGTTTCTTGAGAAGGTCTGACCAGATTACTGGCTAATTTGCATAGGTAGAAAATGGACACCAAGGAGTTGTTCTCTCTTCACTGAGGTGGTGGGGCCCATGTGGCCCAGAGATGTAGGCTGGCGGCTGGCTGTCATTCAGGAGGGACCCAACTCTTCCTAGAGAAGCCTCGTAGCTCCCCCCACCCCAATTCCACAGAGGAAAATTGGCTTTGGTTGGGGGTGCCTGACAATCTGCAAAAGAGGTGATTGTAGAGTGTCCTTGACACCCAAGAAGGCGTCAGTGAACTGGCCTAGCATTATGTTTTTTGTTTTTTTCCCTGGTATTAATCCTTTAACTGCTCAAACCTATATAATTTATTTTCAGGATAATTCTGAGGCATTACTTGCATGTTATAAAAAGATACAGAGAACAATTGTTTTTAAAGCAAAGCAAATGTGTCTATTTAATTTTGTATATCTGTGGGTATTTCCATACATCTTCATATCAAATTATATCAGACTGATACTTATAACATTTTATATATTTTTAAATATTTGCTTTCAATTTATTTCCAATGGCTTACAACCTCTACAACTGGACTCTCATTGAAATGAGTTTTAGTAGATTAGCTTTTTTTTCATACTCAATGAATAATCCTAGTGTTCAAAGCAGTTTTAAATTTACATGTTATTTAAAAATGCCAGTACTTCACATCGGTGTGACATGTTGATCTCTGATAGCACTTTGTAAAAGTACCTGTATGTATACTGTATTTATAGACTGTGGTATACCCTTTGGAAATAGATATTTTCTGCTGTGATTCCTAGAACATTGACGACTACATTACACCACCACAATGAATTCAGATTCAGTAATTTTTGTTTAAGGGGAATTTAGTCTTATCTTTTACTTCATTAATATCATGGCCAAGAGAGAAAATGGCTTCCTCCCAGTGGCTTATTAGAGAAAAGTTTTATACTCATTCCAATTCATTCTGTCTTAAAAAAAATGCTAATATGCTCTTTCAGCATTGGTTAGTATGGTGGAGGAGTTGAGCAGCATTAATATGGTCAGTGGAAACCCTGGTGGTGTAGTGGTTAAGTGCTATAGCTGCTAAACAAAGACTCAGCACTTCAAATCCACCAGGCGCTCCTTGGAAACTCTATGGGGCAGTTCTACTCTGTCCTAGAGGGTTGCTATGAGTCGGAATCGACTCGACGGCACTGGGCTTTTTTTAAACATGGTCAGTAGCACTAGTAACTTACAGTAACATGATCTTCACATCAGTGAAAAAGATCTTCCTAATCATTTGTAAAAATAATGCAAAATTTAGAGCAGGGGGGATTCTCTGACATTACTTAGTCCACAATTCTCATTTTTATTTATTTTATTTTTTATTGTACTTTAGATGAAGGTTTACAGAACAAAGTGGTTTCACATTAAACAGTACACACATTGTTCTATGACATCAGTTAACAACTCCATGACATGTCAACACTCTACCTTCTCAACCCTGAGTTCCCTATTACCAGCTTTTCTCTCCCCTCCTGCCTTCTAGTTCCTGCCCCAGTGCTGGTGTGCCCCTTTAGTCTTGCTTTTTTCAATGAGTCTGTTCAATTTTTGGCCTCAGGAGTGACCTCATTACTGAGCTGAAATGGTGTCTGGGGTTTCTCCCATCTCTGTTAGGCCAGCAAGTCTGGACTTGCTTTTTGAATTAGAATTTTGTTCTACATTTTTCTCCAGCTCTGTCCGGGACCCTCTATTGCAATCATTGTCAGAGCAGTCAGTGGTGGTAGCTGGGCACCGTCTCATACTGGACTTAGTCTGGTGGAGGCTATGGTCACAATTCTCATTTTTAGATGAAGAAACTAAGGCCAAGTGACACTAAATGATTTGAACATCTTCTCTCTCTCCTTGCTGCCACACACACTAAAATAATTTTGCTCTCCTGAAAATGATGATCTTATGGGTAATGTAACAAATAATTGTTTGATAACATGAATTAGTTTAATGGCTGGATGCACATAAAGGCTTTATTGCTTGATCTGTAGCCAGGTGACCACCACACTGGAGACACCAGTCAAGGTGCAGTGGCTAGGCTTTGCTCAGGCTCATCTCTACTGGCCACAGGAAAACATATCAATGGGAACTTTCAACCAATAGTACCTCTCCTATTTATCACCTTGCCACTTTTCAAGGTGACAAATATATCACCTGCTCATACTTAGGTAGATTTTTTGCACTAGATGTTTCTATGCAAGGAATGGTTTAATAAATTTATTTGGTTTCTCTCACAGTTATTCACTCCTCTCCCTCCCTCCTACTCTCTGCCCTTCTTCCTCACTTCCTCTCTCCTATTTCCTCCCTCATTCCCTTCTTCCCCCTCCTTCCTTCCTTCAACATTGGTTGAACGCTCACTAGTTGTTAGTGTCTATAAGGATACAGAGATGACTATGACATGGAAAATAATCCAAGAAGACAGATTATATGAAGAACACAGTATCAGAATTGGAAGGACTCTCATTAACAACCTGCAATATGCAAATGACACAACCTTGTTTGCTGAAAATGAAGACAACTCAAAGAATTTACTGATGAAGGTCAGAGGCTGTAGCCTTCTGTATGGGTTACACCTGAACATAAAGAAAATCCTCACAATTGGGTCAATAAAGAACATGATAATAAATGAAAAAATTGAAGTTGCCAAGGATTTCATTCTGCTTGGATCAACAATCAATGTCTATGGGAGCAGCAATCAAGAAATCAAACTACATATTGCAATGGACAAATCTGTTGAGAAAAATGTCTTAAAAAATTTAAAAAGCAAAAATGGCTAAGGTGAGCTTGACCCTAGTCATGGCGTTTTCAATTGCGTCATACATGCATGTGAAAACTGGACAATGAAAAAGGAAGACAGAAGAATTGATGCATTCAAACTGTGGTGTTGGCAAAGGATATTGAATATACCATGGTCTTCCAGAAGAATGAACAAATAAGTCTTAGAAGAAATACAACCAGAATGCTCATTAGATGAAAGGATGGCGAGACTTTGGCTCGCTTACTTTGCACACATCTTCAGCAATGACCAATTGCTTTAAAAAAATCATGTTTGGTAAAGTAGAGGGTCAGTAAAAACAAGGGAAAGCCAGGGTTAGATGGATTGACACAATAGCGAAAACAATGGGATAAAACATAGCAATGATCATAAAGATGGCTCAGGACCAGGCAATGTTTCTTTCTGTTATATATAAAGTAGCTATGAGTCGGAGCTGACTTGACAGCATCTAACGACAGCAACAATGACACAGAGGCTCCCCTCAAAATACTTGTACTTACAAATGTGATAGGATATTATATAATAAATATGACATGATGTAAAATTTTGAGACCACGCTTCAATACGGTAAGGAGATTCTACTTCCCAGGAGAGGGTGGGAAACACAGGTTAGGCCCCAGTTCATGATTACATCTTGTGCTCCAAAAGTTTTCTTATGGACCATTTGCTTTTTTCTCTAGGGAATTGTATTCTGAGTGTCAATGTTACACTTGGTGCTTGGGGTTCTATTTAGCCTATTTAGTTCTTGCTATAGAAAACTGGTTCCATTAGAAGCTCCCAGCCACACTAAGCCTGACCTCTTTCTTCTGTTCCCCAAACTCTGGGACTCAGGTAATAGGGGCCATGGGACAGAATGTGTGTCAGACAGAATTCTCGTTAAGCAGCTGTAGGAGTATGGGTTTGGGGATGTGTGTTTGTGAGTCAGGAACAGTCTGGTAATGGAGGCTGGTAACAGCACTGCCTCACGTCTTCCAGGTAGGAGGAGGAGGGTTCTAGGGTTCTACCAGGGGTGCAGGATAGGAAGAGGGCCAAAGACTCTTATAGCAGATTTATCAAGGGTTAATATTTCATAAATCAGGGCTACTAGCATAGAACCCCCAAGCGTTTGTCAGTTTATCGTACTGTGGGAACTTGTGTGTTGCTGTGATTCTGGAAGCTATGCCACCTGTACTGAAATACCATCATGGTCACCCATGGTGGACAGGTTTCAGCTGAGCTTCTAGAATAAGGCAGACGAGGAAGAAGGACCTGGCAGTCTACTTCTCAAAGGAATTAGCCAGTGAAAGCCTTATGAATAGCAGCATAACATTGTATGACACAGTGCTGGAAGATGAACCCCTTAGGTTGTAAGGGACTCAAAAGACTGCTGGGGAAGAGCTACCTCCTAAAAGTAGAGTCATCCTTAATGATATGGGTGGAGTCAAGCTTTTGGGACCTTCGTTTGCTGATGTGGCACGACTCAATATGAGAAGAAATAGCTGCAAACATCCATTAATTGTTGGAACCTGGAATATATGAAGTATGAATCTAAGAAAATTGGAAATCATCAAAAATGAAATGGAATGCATAAACAGTGATATCCTAGGCATTAGTGAGCTGAAATGGACTGGTATTGGACAATTTGACTCAGACAATCATATGGTCTATTATGCTGGGAATGACAGCTTGAAGAAGAATGGTTTTGCATTCAAAGTCAAAAAGAAAATTTCAGGAACTATCCTGAAGTACAGGACTGTCAGTGATAGGATAATATCCATACGTCTACAAGGAAGACTAGTTAACACAACCATTAATCAGATTTATGCACCAACCACTAAGGCCAAAGATGATGAAATTGAAGATTTTTACCAACTTCTGCAGTCTGAAATTGATTGGACATGCAATCAGGATGCAGTGATAATTACTGGTGATTGGAATGTGAAAGTCAGAAACAAAGAAGGATCAGTAGTTAGAAAATATGGTCTTGGTGACAGAAATGATGCCAGAGATTACATGATAGAATTTTGCAAGACCAACGAATTCTTCATTGCAAATACATTTTTCTCAACAACACAAACAGCTACTATACATATGGAACTCTCCGGATGGAATACACAGAAATCGAATCGACTGCATCTGTGAAAAGAGACGATGGAGAACCTCAATATAATCAGTCAGAACAAGGCCAGGGGCAGACTGTGGACAGACCATCAATTGCTCATACGTGAATTTAAACTGAAGCTGAAAAAAATTAGAAAAAGTCCATGAGAGCCAAAGTATGACCTTGAGTTTATAACACCTGAATTTAGAGGCCATCTCAGGAGTAGATTTGATGCATTGGACACTGATGACCGAAGACCAGAGGAGTTATGGAATGACATCAAGGACACCATACCTGAAAAAAGCCAGAGGTTATTAAAAAGACAGGAAAGAAAGAAAAGACCAAAATGAATGTTAGAAGAGACTGAAACTTGCTCTTGAAAGCCGAGAAACTAAAGAAAATGGAAGAAATGTTGAAGTAAAAGAGCTGAACAGAGGATTTCAAACTAGAGAAGACAAAGTAAAGTATTATAACGACATGTGCAAAGACCTGGCATTAGAAAACCAAAAGGGGAGAACAAGCTCAGCATTTCTCAAGCTGAAAGAACTGAAGAGAAAATTCAAGCCGCAGGTTGCATTATTGAAGGATTCTACAGGGAAAATATTAAATGACACAGGAAGCATCTAAAGAAAATGGAAGGAATACACAGAGTCACTGTACCAAAAAGAATAGGTTGATATTCAACCATTTCAGAAGGTAGCATATGATCAGGAAACCATGGTACTGAAGGAAGAGGCCCAAGCTGCGCTGAAAGCATTGGCAAAAAACAAGCTTCCAAGAATTGATGCAATACCAGTTAAGATGCTTTGACAAATGGGTGCAGTCCTGGAAGTGCTCAGTCGTTTATGCCAAGAAATTTGGAAGGCAGCTACCTGGCCAGCCAACTGGAAGAGATCCATATTTATGCCTATTCCAAAGAAAAGTCATCCAACTGAATGCAGAAATTATCAAACAATATCATTAATATCACAGGCAAGTAAAATCTTCCTGCAGATTGTTCAAGAGCGACTGCAGCAGTACATCAACAGAGAACTGCCAGAAATTCAAGCTGGATTCAAAAGAGGATGTGGAGCCATGGATAGCATTGCTGATATCAGATGAATCCTGACTGAGAGCAGAGAATACCGGACCATACCTGTGTTTTATTGACTATGCAAAGGCATTCAACTGTGTGAATCATGACAAATTATGGGTAACATTGTGAAGAATGGGGATTCCAGAACACTTAATTGTGCTTATAAGGAACCTGTACATAGAGCAAGAGGCAGTCATTTGAACAAAACAAAGGGATATTGAGTGGTTTAAAGTCAGAAAAGGTGTGCGTCAGGGTTGTATTCTTTCACCATGCCTATTCAATATATATGCTGAGCAAATATCCTAGAAACTGGAACACCACATCAGGTTCGGAGGAAAATTCAATAACAACCTGTGTTATGCGGATGATGCAACCTTGCTTGCTGAATGTGAAGAGGACTTGAAGCACTTACTGATGAGAATCGAAGACCACAGCCCTCAGTATGGATTCTACCTCAATGTAAAGGAAGCAAAAATCCTCACAACTGGACCAATAAGCAACACCATGAAAAAGGGAGACAGATTGAAGTTACCAAGGATTTCATTTCGCTTGGATCCACAGTCAACACTCATAGAAGCAGCTGTCAAGAAATCAAACAAGGAGCACTGTTTATGATAGCAAAAAAGATGGAAGCAACCAAGGTGCCCATCAATGGATGAATGGATAAATAAATTATGGTATATTCACACAATGGAATACTACACATTGATGAAGAACAGTGATGAATCTGTGAAACATTTCATAACATGGAGGAATCTGGAAGGCATTATGCTGAGTGAAATTAGTCAGTTGCAAAAGTACAAATACTGCATATCACCACTATTATAAGAACTCGAGAAACAGTTTAAACAGAGAAGAAAATATTCTTTGATGGTTACAAGGGGCGGAGGGGAGAAAGGGAGAGTATTCACCAATTAGATAGTAGATAAGAACTATTTTTAGGTGAAGGAAAAGACAACACACAATACATGCGAGGTCAGCACAACTGGACTAAATCAAAAGCAAAGAAGTTTCCTGAATAAACTGAATGCTTCGAAGGCGAGGGTAGCAGGGGTGGGGGTTTGGGGACCATGGTTTCAGGGGACATCTAAGTCAATTGGCATAATAAAATCTATTAAGAAAACATTCTGCATCCCACTTTGGAGAGTGGCGTCTGGGGTCTTTAATGCTAGCAAGCGGCCATCTAAGATGCATCAATTGATCTCAACCCACCTGGACCAAAGGAGAATAAAGAACACCAAGGACACAAGGTAATTACTAGCCCAAGTGGCAGAAAGGGCCACATAAAGCAGAGACTACATCAGCCTGAGACCAGAAAAACTAGAGGGTGCCCAGCTACAACCAATGACTGCCCTGACAGAGAACACAACAGAGAACCCCTGAGGGAGCAGGAGAGCATTGGGATGCCGACCCCAAATTCTTCTAAAAAGACCGGACTTAATGGTCTGACTGAGACTAGAAGGACCCCGGTGGTCATAGCCCCCAGGCCTTCTGTTGGCCCAGGATAGGAGTCATTCCCAAAGCCAACTCTTCAGACAGGGATTGGACTGGACAATGGGACAGAGAGGGATGCTGGTGAGGAGTGAACTTCTTGGATCAGGTGGATGCTTGAGACTATATTGGCATCTTCTGTCTGGAGGGGAGATGAAAGGGTAGAGGGGGTTAGAAGCTGACTTAATGGACACGAAAAGAGAGTGGAGTGAGGGAGCGGGCTGTCTCATTGGGGCGGAGCAATTGGGAGTATGTAGCATGGTGTATATAAATTTTTGTGTGAGAGGCTGACTTGATTTGTAAACTTTCACTTAAAGCACAACAAAAATTTAAAAAAAAAAGAAATCAAACAAAGTATTGCATTGGGCGTATCTGGTGCAAAAGACCTCTTTAAATTGTTAGAAAACAAAGATGTCACCTTGAAGACTAAGGTGCACCTGACCCAAGCCATGGCGTTTTCAATCACTTCATATGCATGAAAAAGCTGGACAATGAATAAGGAATAAGGAAGACCGAAGAAAAATTGATGCCTTTGAATTGTGGTGGTGGTGAAGAATACTAAATATACCACGGACTGCCAAAAGAATGAACCAATGTGTTTTGGAAGAAGTACAATCAGAATATTCCTTAGAGGCAACGATGGTGAGACTATGTCTTATATACTATGGACATATTATCAGGAGGGATCAGTCCCTGGAGAAGGACATCATGCTTGGTAAAGTAGAGGGTTGGTCATGGAAAAGGGGGAAATCCCTCAACGAGATGGATTGACACAGTGGCTGCAACAATGGGCTCAAACAGAACAATGATCGTAAGGATGGTGCAGGACCCAGCAGTGTTTCTTGAGTAAGAACTGACTAGAGGGCATCTAACAACAACAACATCACATCAGCTAAGGTGGCTTACAGGCTAGGAGTAGACCCGTCTGAAAGCTTGCTCACCCTCACGTCTGGTTGTTGATGCTGGTTGATGGCTGGAGCCTTAGTTAGGGCTGTGGCTGGAACACCTTCATGTAGCTTCCTCATGTGGCCTGAGCTGCTTCACATCATAGTAGCTGAGATCCGACGCAATGACATCAACTCAGCATCCCTCTATGCCAGGTTCTGAGTTAAATGCAATGCTACATGGACACTCCCAGAGAAAGTAGTTCTAAGACATTTACAGATAAGTCAGAAACTCGGTCTTCTTTCCCTCCTCAATTTACATATTAAAGAATGCCAATCGTATTTATACAAAACATACTTTGAAAAGATAAAAAATAATTTAAAAATAATAATGGTATGTACAGGTTTCTACTGAACTCTTGATTAACCAAATAAGTCAGGGTGGCAGCAATACTTCTGCATGTGAGTCACTTTGGACATTAATGTAATCACAGTAGACACTCTTGTCACCAGAAATATTTCCCATATCCCTCCCTGGATATAGAAGCCTAATTTACATTAAAGTAAAAAAAAAAATGCTAAGTGCCAGCAGCTCTTATCATTCCTTTAGTAGTAAGTATACTATGCAAAAGTGTTTCCTTTGGGGGCAGCAAGGGAGTTTTGGACAATCACCACTTGTCCACTCAGTGGGAACCAGCCTAGTGCTGTTGTTGAATATTCACATTCTGAAACACCTTTCATTAAAAGAAAAAAGAAAAAAATGACAGCTGGTCTCTTGGAAGGCTTTTTGAATTCCATATTTCCTTTACATTCTTTAAATAAACAGATTAAACCCCTATTTGAAATGAAAGTAGCTACTTACTCATGTTTTTTCCATCGCTGTTTAAATGCAAATAGATTAAAGGGTGTGGAGAGTCTAGAGTCTTGGTAAGGAGAGTGTGTTGAAATTCCCCCCCCTTTTTTTTCCCTATTGCCCTCTTCCCCCCACCTCATTTACGCTTTCTTTTATGGCTTTTAAAAGACCAGAGAAAGAAAAGTTTCTATTCTAATCAGTGAGGTTTCACATGAAGTCAGTGGCATTTATTACTGTTTCCATTTAAAAGGAAAAAAAAAAGCGATGACATGTCCTCCCCTGTGAATCTTTGTGGCCAGGAATTGGCAATACATGCCTGGGCAGGGAGGTGTGCAGTGTACTTCAGGGCTTGCCAAGATATATTTTTCATTTAGAGATTTATTTAAAAATATTACTGTACAAATAAAAAGACAATCCATCATTTGCTTTTCATGTTTTAATTTAAAATTGAGGATGGGTGACGTTAATGAGCTAGCATCAAGTTTGCCTCGAGGTGGCTCTCAGGTCTCACATGGGAGTTTAAGAGGACTGGTGGAATCTAGGCCATTTTCGTAATTTCTCAGAGAGCAATGCAGACTTCTCTCCTTCCTCCAACCACACACATTTCATGAATGCAAATGCGACTTTTAAAGACTACTGCCTGCTTCACTCAGGAGCAGCATTTTTCACTCTAATAGGAACACAGAATGGTCCTTCCCTCTCAGTGTGGTTCCCAGAAGGCCCTTCTAGAGGATCACCATTTCAGAGGTTGGGGTTAGCTTGCACTTTTCAGAACATCCAAGTTGTCAAAGCCCTTTGTATTCAAAGCCTCCAGTGCAGGAGGGATTCAAGACAAATTTGTAGACATTCTTGAATATGTCTTCAGATTAGGCCAATTATAGGTATGAAAACTTCCTGGTGTCAGATGACCTTCTCAGTGCAATTAAGGGAGCTTCAGATTTGGAATTTGAAGACTTGGCTTTCAATCCGAGCTTGGTTTCTTGTTCACTTCTTTAGTCAACCAGTGAGTGCCAACTGTATGCCAGACACGCTCCCAGCTACTGAGAAGTAGGCATGGCTCCTGACCTTGGAATTTTCATTTAATACAGCACTTTTCAAACAGTAGTGAAGAACTCACTTTAAAAATTGTTTTTTTCTTAAAAACCTTTAAAAATAGTCTTTTTAATTCATTGTGGGCCAATAGTTTTGTAAAGTACAGTGAATCTAAATTACTAGGAAAAGGAAGAAGAAAAAAATAGACATACAAAATATGAACCCAAATTTTGTTATCAGATTCCACAAACATAAAATTACTCTGTCAAATTGACTAAATGCTTACTCTTTATTTCTGGTCTTATCTTGTAGCAGAGATAACAAGGCTGCAGAGTGGCACTAGACAATTTGTATAACACTGGTCTAGTAGACTGTGTGACCTCAGGAAGTAGGTGGAATGGAAATACTGTAGTGGACATAGCTGAGTGCTTGCTCAGTAGCCATTGCCTTCTTCCTAACAGAACCCTGCCTTAGCTGGGGACTCTACAGAGCTACCTGCTTCAAGGGGATGACCCCACCCCCAGGTCTGTTGTAAACTTGACCAGCCTAAAGGTAATCCCGTAATTCTTACAGGCAAATAGTTCAGGAGGGAGTCTAGGCTATGAAGTAACCTTTTTTGGGAGCTTCTGGGAATGTTTCTCTTTGCTCTTTTGAGAGGGTTTCCAGAAGCAATCCTATGTCTCACTCTCATTAGACATAAGCAAAGAAGCACAAAGTTCATTTGGTTGGACCAAGAGGAGGAATCAGCCTTGGGGTTGTATGGATGCTGGATGGCCAAGTGGAGAGGAGAAAAGAAGTGGATTCTGAATGTTAGTTC